>NW_015090805.1:7605773-7617280 GCF_001431845.1 Calidris pugnax
TACGGGCGGGGGGGGTGGGGGGGGGCAAATGATCACGTTAGTCTTCTTTCACATGTCCATTGTCAGGGGTTTGACTTATAACTTTAATACTGTAACTTTAATACTGTGTGAGAGAGGGTCAAAGAGACCCCACGAACAAATACACATCCTATCTGATTGCATCCTATCTGATTGATACTCATCCTATCTTAATTTTTTCCCCAACTATATTAAATTCAAGATTTCTTCCAGGTGACGTGACCTCTCTGACATACCAGGTATTTGTCCAGATCTTTATACAAGAGCTCTTCTGCTTCTGAACATAACTACATGTTGTCCTTTATCCACGCACACTAGATAGATATAAAGGAAAGAGAAACATGCAAATAGTTTTTGGAGGAGACAAGCACTGGATACGGATCTTGTGGGCTTATCTGTGAATAGTTTGTTCTGTTAGAGTTGTTTTTCAGACTACGTTGACCCTGAGTCATTTGGAAAGAAAGAAAACTGAGACATCTCTTGTAGCGTGAAACAAACCAACCAACCTTATTTCTTGTGAATAAATAGAAGAACGGGGAAAATGAGCTGCGATGATCAATTTATGGAAGTAGAAGAGAATTGTTGACTCTTCTTTAAAAAAATAATTGCAGTTTCCCAGTAACTATAGTAGAGGTTGTAGTGGCCTCCTCCCTTGCTTTCTCACAGCAGATGCCTACAAAACCAGATCCATGGCTCCCCTCTTCAAGCCAGGTGGTAATGAAATGATGATACAATATTTCCAGCTCTTAGCACAACTTATAAAATGCTGAGGTGTGCCCATAAAACACAGACAAAAGTAGGTGGGACTACCGCTTAATAGTAGTCATAATAATAGATATTAATGATACTGAAAACTGAGTGGTATTTACCATGAAACTCACAGAGAGAAAAAGTCCTTCGGCTATTTTCCAAATTCATTAGAGATTAGCTTGTTTCTTTTTTTCACTCCTGCCCAACATAATACTATCCTGCTTTCTGTACAGACCTAGATGCTTGCATGTGCTGTATTTAGCACCGTTTTACAGCAATGTGTAATTTATCTTTTAAATTTTGCTGTGATGACTCTCAGCCCTCAGGAAAGGCTGAGACAGATCGTCATTTTTATGAAGAGTCCACAGAGGTCTTGCAGCAAGTATAAATGACATTTATGCACATAGCAAAGTATCTTTCTGCTGCGGAAGTCCTCATGTTGGCAGGAACCAGGCATGGCGTCCTGGCTGTCCAAAATGTGTGCTGGATCTGGCATTCCACTACCATTCCCGGGCGTCCTTCTGGAGAAATTCATGCCTCTGCTTGAATAACAAGAGGAAGCCATTCCTTGAGACATCAGTGAAGGTACATAGTTACCGGCCTTGGATTTTTTCGCTTGGTCTCCATTCACCAGAAGTGCAGCAGCTCCATCCGTCCATTGTTCAGTGATCAGTGCTGAAAGGCTTTGTGAAGTGACAGAGAGATTTGCAAGCGTATGGTGAGATTCTGCAAATTTTTCATACACCTTAAATTTTACTGGGACCGCTGTCGATATTTGTTGAAGCGTTTTATGAAAGAAATATCTTGCTAACAATCTAGCAATAAAACCAGGCAATCATTCCAATAGCAGTCCTTCAGGTTAAAAAAAAAAAAAGGACAGATTATAAATATTCCTTTTTATCTCGCTCGACAAAAATGGCTGCAAAATCAGGACAGGCTTGTAGATGACACTTGTGCCTGAAGCACAGGTACAAGAGGGATGACATTTTACTTGTCTGTAGCAGTAGTTTTCACTCCCAAGTGTTAGGTACATACACTACCCCCGGTGCAAATTCCAAACATCTTCTCCTAGGATTAAACAGGCAAAGATCGAGGAGCCTGACAGAGGAGCTGAGCCCTGGGCACTGAATTCACTTCAGCCTACCGCAAATTGGTGAAAAATGTGAAATGGAAGTCCTGTCGCCGTCTTTGTTCTGCTGTTGGACAAATGCCATCGAACGCCACAAGAATGGTTTCTGTATCAAAACTGCAGTTGCTGTACTCCTCCAGGATCTGTAGTGTGAAGACATACCACCCTATTGTAGAAAAGCCTGGTTTGTCTGGTTCCACCATAGAGCCAAGATGCACTAAGGTGTCCCTACAATATGACAATAGGATGGGTTAAGCTAAAGCCGCGCTCCTGCTCTCTTGAAATATAATTGTCAGACAAAACACAGTTTTGCTGACTCCATCAGTGCCGCCCATATCTGCAAGCATAAATGAAGGGTAATGCAGCTGTTCATCTCACAAACCGTTGTGTATTTTGACAGTGTGGTTTTCCCCTCTTGCTTCCCTCTTCGCTTGGCTCAAACAATGAGTCTGTCCGCTGACGCGCGGAGGAAAAACACAGCGTCCAGATGCCAGAAACTATCTGCTGCCTTTTATCAGCTCTGTTGCATCCCTCCCTTCTTGAGACCTGCAAACAGTATCAGCAAGGATATGTCCAAAAAAATGAATGTTTTAGGTGTGGAGATTTCAGAACTGTTCAAACCCCGTCCTGTGTAAACTCTTTGCAGAGGCTTGTTTGGCCTTGGACAAGACAACTCCTAGTTCTGGGTCCGCACACCTGAAGCAAGCTGCAGATACCACCTTCTCTGCAGCTCTGGGGACCAGGCTCTCCGTTGTTTGCCTTCTGTAACAACACCTCCACTTCTTATAGAATCGGATTGTTTTTTCTCTTTTTTTGTGTGTGTGTGCATGCAACAGCTGGTTATGCAATCATTTCAGGGAGGGGGCCTGGCAGGCAGACTCCACTGAAATCACACTCATCAGTCTGAAAAACCACCACTGGTGTTTGTGATACGAGCTCTCATCCAACAATGCCATGGTGTGGAGGAGCCTCAAAAATACCCCAGAACGTCAAGTAAACATCCTTCTCTTTGTGTACGTAAACACACAGTCCTCACAGCGGGATTTGCTTATGCCAGTCAAGGAAAAAAGGTGTAGGGGGTATATGTTACATGTATTATCCTGTCTGTCACATCACCTTCGCCGCCTCGTTATTTATTTATTTACGTTAAAGCCAACCTGCATTCCATCTCAGGCATGGCAAGTGTTTGTATCTCAGGAACCATGCCCACATTTTACATACCGGGAGCTGGGCTCAGCCTGGGGCTGCTACTGATTCCCATTACAGTCCACAGGAGCTGCACATGTCCACCCGGGAGGCAGCGTCCCTCGACCTCCCGGTGCCACGTCCGCTGGCGAGCCGAAAATTAATATTTTATAGCAGAGAAAAATAACTGGGAGCAGCCCTGCTACGCCCGTAGTAGCCGGAGCCGTGCGTGATGTATAGCATGCTGCCTAGCAATGTTGCTAAGCAACGCAGCACCATCCAAGAAAATCCTGCATTAGCTTGTAGTGGCTGGTGGGGTGGGTTAGACGTGACACTTTGCACACAGAGCTCTGCGGAGAGAGGTGTGCTTCGCCCGAGACTGTTCGGCCATCTCCCATTGCTAATAACGACTCCCCTATTATTCTCCCTGCACTGATGAACTACTTCACGATGCACCGGGCGCCGCAATAATTTTCCGCTGAAAAAAAAAAAAAACACTTCCCCCCCCCTCCCCCCCCCCACGCTTCCTGTTTCTTAATGCTCTTCAAACCTGATTTAGAGGGTAGCGAGTAGTGGAATTTTACAGCTCCATCCCATGATGCTCTCGCGCTCGCTCTCAATCCCATGGCCTGGCTCATACCTCAAACTAACCATAAAGTCAGATCACAATGATGTGACTCACTATTATAACTAAAGATAGATCTTGTCAAAAGCAGTCATGAGCCCTGGATGCTAGAGGTTGTTTATTCAGCATTGTGTTTTGGGGTGGGTATTTTTCCTCTCTCTCCTGACTCCCTAACTTTTGACATCCGAAGGTCTATCCCATGTTAGCGAGCATTTGGGTGAGCAGGCAGGTATGGCACATGCTTTGGGTGATGTGGAGGAAGCCACAGACAGGCTGCACAGAAGCCTAGCTGCGGGCATGAGTTGAGCCTCACACAGGTCCCAGGTCAGAGCTTCACAGCAGCATGGGCTGGGGACTCCCAAACACCGTGTGGGAACGGGGCAGAGCAGCCACAGAAAGGAGGGAGAAACATTTTTAAGAGGGGTTTCTTCTATGCCTAACAACCTTTTTCTTTTCTTTTTTTTTTTTCCCCCTAATGTTTACATACCAGCTGTTTTCAAGTGTGAGCATTCATCTGGAGCATTTATTACCGACACAGAACAAAGCAGCGCTGGTGCCGGAGATGAAGAGAGGCAACCTAGCAACCTAGACACCAACCCAGACGAGAGGGGCTCTCACCCCAAGACCAGCAGCTCCTGCTAAGGCCACAGAATGGCTCAGCCTCAGGCAGGAGCCGTGGCAGGACAAGGCAAGGCCTGGCAAGATCGTTGCCCGGCCACACCAGCCACCCGCTGTGGCAGCGACCAGGCAACGGGGACACAATACAAGCTCTGGTGAAGCTCCATGGGTGTAACAGCTCTGGAGGGCAAACGCAGCTGGGATCTGAGGAGATACTGTCCTGAAGGAAAGCAGCTCCTGCCAGTGCAAAGCGATCTGAATTTCCCCCGACAGCCTCAGCCACCCAAGCACGGGGAAAGGAGGATTGACTTTGATTAGATCATAAACATAGATACAGAAACTGGCAGGTGAGGGAGCTGGAGGTAGTTCTTTCTATGGACATATTGGATCCATTTCAGCCCTGTATAATTCCACTAGTGTCAAAGGCATTACATCAGGGGCAAAACCAACCCATTATTTTTAACCTGGCCATTTCCTTTTATGCCCTTCATTCAGGAAATCCCTATGCAAGTGCATGTTTTTAGTCATGTGAATATTCTCACTGGAGGCAGTGTGACTGCTCATGTACTTAAACACATGCATAGATACACACGGGACCAGCGCCTAAAACAGCATTGGAGGGAAAGAGGAAAGAAAAGTAGTGTGGGAACACCTGAACAACAACGTACCATGAGGGTCTGTGAAGGGTGTCTGCCCACTTGGGTGACAGTAATATTTCCAGCTCTGCTTTCCTTTTTAAGCTTGACAATTCCTCTGAGCCCAGCAGCATCTTTAGGCAAGCATTTTAAGGTATGACTGCTGTAAAGCAGGGGAGGGGGAGAGGGGGAGTGTAGTGTGGAGAACAAAATACCCAAAGGGCTCCTAAAGTATTTCAAAAAATTTTAACAAAGAAGCTAGTTATGCAAATGTCCTTTGGGGATTGCAATCTATGTCTGTGACTTTCACAACCTTGCCCTGATTCCCTCTACTGCACTTGCAGGGAACACCCTAGGGGTTTTCATAGGAAGCCTCAACATACGTGTTTTTCTGCATTGCTTCTGGCTTTATATTTCTGGTGTTACTCAAAAATCATGACTTCCAAACACTAAGAATTATGATCTCTAACCAGTGTCATACGTCAGCGATGTTCTACAGAAATCTTCTGAACAATGACTCTCATATATTCACATTTTGCACCAATCTAGAAGACTGACCAGGACAACCAAATTTCTTTGGTTGATGAATCCCCATTTGGTTTCTGTGTTAAACCCAGACTATTTTAAAAATCCCATTCACAAGCACACTGCTTTCACCATTTTACGAAGACTTTTTTCAAAAGGCTGCACACGTTATAACGTCTGGCTGCAAAATTAAGTGTAACTACAAATCTTGACCTATCAGGTTTAAGCCTTCAACATGTGACCTGAACAAGGGTGACTTTCACAGATATCACACCGCAAGATGAACGATTCAATGAAGTTCCTGGAATCAGCAGCTACTCTGGTTTGCAGCACAGTCAATGAGATCAGGTTCGCCATAATAAATGAATCCATAAAGAAGCTGCTCACATACATTGCAAAACAGTCTAACAAGAGTCAGAAGACTTGCTGAATTAATTTGTCATTACTATGGGGTAAGATCTACTAGAAATAGTTATGTCTGTGACTCCTAGAATGGTCTTTAACTTCCCATGCTCATCCAAATGAGGGAAAGCACAATCTTATTTTTTCAAGTACCGTGCCCACTAAAATTCCCCTTACGTGCATGCGGACTGTTTAAATTTGCTAAGAAAGCAACCAGCCTGGTTTCGTCCCCACTTTCTGTCTCAAGTTTATGTATTTGCCATTCAAATGAGACAGGCAAATCCATGAAATTCATTTCACAGGACATTGAGCAAATGGAATGCGGAATAATGTTCTTTAGTTTCTGACATATGATCAAATACAAGTTTGCTACAAGGAAAGAGAAGGAGACATGCAACAGCCTTGAAATGGATAAAAACCTTGCCACAATAACCATAGTTAATACAAAAATAAAGTTATATTATTAGTATTGGCTTCCCTCTTGTGGTAATGAGTAAGCTGTAGCCCTAATATGTAACCAGAATCTGCTGAGGCATCTGTCTAAACACAAAATGCTGCGATACGCTCATTGGGCAAGATCCTTGCATCTATGCCCAAGAGTGCTGATTTCAGTTCAAGGCAGATACGAAGGTCTACATGTGGTGAGTGGATGGCAGACTGGAGTCTCAGCTCTACAGAAATACTTCTGATCTGAGTATTTCAGAGATCTATCCCGCTATGACTCAGGCCACTGTCTGACCCAAGTTTAGACTGAAGAAAGAGAGGTCTTCCACTTGAAGGTGCACTTTCAGTCCTGGCTGAGAGGGTCGTTCGTGTTCTAGATCGGTTCAGTCAATGATCCCTCTTGATTCTCCCACTTCAATAGGCATTTCTGTGTCAAAACCTCAAGAATATGGACCAACACCTCAAATTCACTGTATATGTTGCCATTCTGATGCCAGAGGTAAGTCTACATTAAATCTCATTTTCCACAGCAGTGAGGGAGCAGTCAGGATGGTCCTCCTCTATTTTCTCCATAGCCACTTGCACATTGGCATAATTTGACTGATATTTGTGAATTTACCTTTTTTTTTTTTTTAACGGCAGCATGTGTGAGAAGGTATCATTGCTATTAATAAAGTGTGCTTCATCAACAGAATTTAAAGCTGTTGATAAAGGATGTTGGTCTCATTCTTGCTTTTTTACAGATGGGGAACTGAGGCGCAGAATAATTAGAAGCCAATCAGCGGGCCCAATGCAGAGCTGAAAATAGATCCCAAATCTCCCGAGTCTCAGTGCAATGTTCTAACCACTCCTCTGCCAATGTGTGAAATGGTAAAGCTCAGCTATTAGTACTACCTACACCAAAGCATGTCTGTTATTCACATATTTTCCAAACCCAGTTCTTTTTACCATTGATATTTCATGAACAAATTCTAAAACAGTAAAATGTCCAAATGATCCCACATCACCTTTTCTAGTATAAAGCTTTGCAGAGTAGTTCTTATTTCACCAACCAATCAAAATCTTACCATAGCTCACCCTTAAACCAATTTTTCAGGCTTTCTAGGGTACCTTAAAGGAGTGTGGTTTTTTTAAGTCTACACTTTAAAAGTGTAGATATTTTGCCAAGGAAGCTACAAGCACCTATTTACAACAGATTACTATTGTAACATGGAAAAGAAACTAGAACACCACGAGCACCCTAGAAGTATCCCATGCACACTGAAATCATAACGATTAATCACTTTATCATACAACAACGCTAGATTGAAACCTCCCTGAGAGGGCAGGAAAATGTAGGCATAGATGTTTGGTTTTGCAAATATCCCTATGAAGAGCTTTCAGTAGAGAGCTCTGATGCTAAGGTCAGTGAGTTCAGTCACCTAACTCGATTATTAGTGCTCCTGCTCCTGTTTGGAATGCCCCTAACCATTTCTGTGGTTTTACAATCATTCTTTCCAGTTTGCAGAAAAAAAAAAAAAGAAATGCTTTCTGTCCCTTACCAGTGAGCGAAAAACCCTTTTCTTAATGGGAAAATGAGTCAGGTCTTCCCTAGGTAGCAAGGTTTTAGTGAGCGGGTCTCTCTGCCTGTAAAGGCTTAGTCCCTGCAGAGTCAACGTGACAGAGCACTTGAACTTACCTGCCCAAGCGGAACTGCTCGTGGTGCAGAGGTATGGAAAACAACCAGGTGAATTAGATTCAGCCAGAGTACCAACTGTTCCTGTGGAAGATAAAGGGCAGCCCCTGGGAGAGAGGGGAAAAAAAACCAAAACAAAAACCAAAACCCAACAAACAAAAACCTTCCTTCAGCAGCTGCAGGAACAAAAACACTGTAGCAATGGGGAGGTGAGTCAGGTCATAGATCTTCCCTGCCACAGTCTCTGAGCTTAGCTCGAGCACCATGAGAGGAAAACTCCTCCACTTCTTGTAAATAACATAAACTTTTTACAGAGGTCAGGAACTTGTTTGCAGCTACACCCTGGCTCCTCTGGGACTCTCCCAGGCTGAGCCTGGGATTCCCAGGCTCAGCCAGAGAAACAGCCGGGTGCAATTACTGACTAGCAGGTGCAGAACAGCATTCAAAACAGGCCAAAAGCTCATGTTTCAGGTGAGTTGCAAGGTGAGGGAGAAAAGTATTCAGTGGTTTCAGTATTGTTTAAAAATTTGGGGTCATATAAGTACTAGAGGTTTTTATAAGGTGGGGGAGGAGGGGGTTGGTTGGGGTTTTTTTAAAGGAGCTGGCCATAGTCAATTTGGCATGTTTTGTGGCACCGACCAGATATGCTCTCATCGTTATGAGGACCCCAGATACCTCACTACAAACTTCATCTCCTTTTCACCTCTACATGCTGCAAGTTCTACCTGGTCTAAGTCTTGCTATAAATTTTATGACACCTCACACAGCTGGGCCTTGATTGAAATGCATCCCCACCACTACCACAGTTGAAGAATCATCCCATTCTTTCTAGAGATGTGAAAGTGTTGATTACAGTGAACTCTGTGGTGTTAGGCCTGTGTGAAGTCCACCTGTCTTCAATATAAACGCGATGGTGTGTCTAAATGTATCTAAACTAAGACCAAATATTTTCAAGATTTCTCCAATACAAGGAAAAGAAAATATATTTTGCATTATTTCAGTTCTAGTCTGTCTCAACAGGAGAAAAATGTGATGTTTATAATATTACCGCATTTACTAAGAGTGAGTACTTAAAGGTTACAATCCTGAAAGCACTAAAGTGGCAGACCCACAAGTGAATGTTCTTCCAGGTGTTTCTCATGAAAGAGCTTTTAAGTGTCTAAGCACTCACTAAGTGACCAAATTGGAAACAGGGACAGTGGTAAAAGTCCAATGATGAGTGACTGGCAGTATGGGGAGTTTAATTGCTTTGTAGGAGGAAAAAAACCTCCTAAAAATTCCCATGTAACGATGGTGGAGGAATCCATTACTATAACAGCTATCAAAATACAACAACAGGGTTTAAGTTTTCCTTCCAGTATAAGGCATAAAGGTACAAACTGTTTATCACCTGTGGGATTTTCTTGTCTAAAATTAACCTGTGAGAGGTGCTTCAATTTTAATTCTTGAAACCACTATCAGGATTTGACTCAATCCCTGGTTCATTAAATACACTCAGCTCTCAGTTGACTTGACTGGCCTCAATAAGCCAAATTTTCTGTGTATTAAAGTGATCACAGAGTGTTTCAGAATTACACTAACAAAATTTGGGATATGGAAACTCACTTCAAATAATTCCGTTGTCTGCACCATTCCAAACATATTGTCACCAAAAAAAAAAAAAATTCTTTTTGTTAAAGAAAAACAAAGATTTTTCTACATTTTAGAGATTATTTTCTTAGTAGTGTAGTTATTAAAATTATCAAGAAGCACGGTGTTATGTCAGGCTTAAACCTGTCATGGACTATACCTGTGCCTTTGAATGACACCACAGCAAATGCAGCCAGGCATAGAAGAGGGAGCTAAATTCCAACATCCAGAATAAAGCTTGTTGGTGATACTGTCTTATTTCTGGTGGGACAGTAAACCGTATTTTCTAAAGAGGGTTATTCTGGTTCTGAGGTAGCCGAAGCGCTCTCTTCACTTTCAATTTGTGGCAACAGCAACATCTAGTGTTTAAAGGCTGCCCTGCAGATGTCAGTTTCATTAACACCGCGCTTTGTGTTTCAATAACAGCGCCCATGTGAGCTACTCACACCACAGAAAATAATTAGTTAAACTTGGCCACAGCTGTGCGAAGCAGACAGGCGTTTTACCTTCTCTTAGGGAAAAGATGGGAGAATTAGGGAAAGAGTTTAACCATTCGAGATAGTTCAGGAGTAAGCGCGACCTGAGCGAGTTGCTCAAGGTCACGCAGAGAGACTGACACAGTCAGAGCTGCCTGCTCTAGGCTTTACCTGGAAGGTTGTGTCTTTGCCCCAGGAGACGCCTGGATCTAGTTTATTGGAGGGGAGGAAATAGCTCGTTGCGTTTCAGAGGCAGCTTTGGAGGGCGGCAGGAACGCCTGCGAGGAAAGGCACGGGTGCCATGTTCTCTGTTGAAGGAAGAATTCATGGGAAGAACCCATGGGGGATGCCCATGGGTTTGTTGAGTTACAGGACCCTTACAGGCAGGTGAAAAACCACCTGTTAGAGCAATTGCAAGACTCCCAAGCAGCCCCCACGGCCCCTCCACCTGCAAAGGCACCAACGCTGGGGCTGGGGGTAACCCTAGGCAGGCAGGACAGCCGGAGGCCGGGGTGAGGCATCCAAGGGAAGCCATTGCCCTGGGCACTATGCTCCTCTCCAGAGCCCTCCACCGCCAGACTCTGCCTGAGGAAAAGCCACCTTCAGCACCAGGCTGTGGGCAGGGGTGATGAGGGGGACATGTCACCCAGAGCTCTGGGATGCCACAGGAGCCCCTTGTCTTCACCTGAAGGCTGAGTGCAGACCAGACTCAGCCTCAGCGCTTACCCTGCTCTATCTGCTTCGTCCCCAACCACCAGCAGGGCCTGCCTAGGCGACTGAGGGAGAGCGGGCAGTGCGGGAGAGGGGAGGCGGGACTCGGTGTTCCCTGCCCGCCCTCAGGCACTACAGCCCCCAGCAGCCAACGCGGTAGGACAGCGCCTGCCGCTAAGAACTACACTTCCCAGCGTGCCCCGCGGCAGGAAAGGGACGGCAGGGCGGGGGGGGCGGTGGCCGCGCCTGCGCACTGCCGGATCGGCGGGGAGTGGGCCCGGCTGTGACCTCGAGCGGCGGTCGGGCAAGATGGCGGCGGCGGCGGGGCGGCTGTCCCTGAAGGTGAAGCTGGCGCGGCAGCTCAGCACGACGGCGGCGAGGCCGGTCTCCAAGCTGGTTAAGGTGAGGGGAGGTCACTGTGACGGGTGGGGAGGGGGGGGCGCCGGTTCCCCATCTCGGAGCCGCTCTCAGCGCCCTCTCTCTCTTGTCTTTCTCGCCCCCAGCCCCCCATCCAGGTGTACGGGCTGGAAGGGCGCTACGCCACCGCGCTGTACTCCGCCGCCAGCAAGCAGAAGAAGCTGGAGCAGGTGGAAAAGGAGCTGAGCCGAGTGTGGGTAAGGTGTGCCCCCCGCCCCCGTCCTCTAAACCTGCCTTTACCCGAGCTGGCGGGGGGGGGGGGGGGGGG
>NW_015090805.1:7617362-7790718 GCF_001431845.1 Calidris pugnax
GCGTGTCTTGGCGCGGGCGGGGGGGGGGGGGGGGGATGGCAGCAGTGGGGCTCCCACTGACGGCTGGGCTGGCGTGTGTGGTGTCTGCCCTGCGCCCCCGGGGACGAAGTTGCTTGGAAGCAACGCAGGAGGAGCGTCAGGCCTGAAAGAAACAAGCTCTGAATAAGCTACGGCTGGAGCTGCCATTTCGCTTCCTGTCAGCTTCATACCTCTTCACGCTTACTCGGGGAACGGCTGTGTTGCCTGTTCTGGGTGGTATAGTTAGGCCTTGTAATGCCTGGAGAACTCCTGGCCTTTATCCCGTTGCTTGTTTATCCTCTTAGACTCTCTTGAAGGACCCCAAGCTATCCAGTGTTGTTATGAACCCTCATACCAAGAGCACGGTTAAACAAAAAGCTGTGAATGATGCTTTAGCTAAAGAGAAGATGTCCCCTATTACTGTCAACTTGATGAGTGAGTAACCATTTGAATTCTGTACAAGTACAGTACCAGTAGTTATTTTTACTGGTACCTTACTAAATCTGCTTCTAGTGGGTGCTTTAAACCCTTTCAATGTATCTGCCTCATCCAGATTTGCTTGCTGAAAATGGTCGCTTGCGTTACACTCCGGACATCGTTTCTGCGTTTGGGAAGATCATGAGCGCGTACCGAGGAGAAGTGGTGTGCACAGTCACCACGGCACAGGTGAGTTAGGAACCTCTAGATCAAGCATAGCAGGCAGCAGTTCAAGAGGAAAATGTCTTTAATTTTGCTCTCTGTAGTTTTAAGTACTTGCTATACGAGCTGTGAGAAAATATCTCACCTTCACCAAGATGGAAGTCTTTCTGCAAGTAGCTTTTTGATGTCCAGCAATTATTGGTCAAAAATTAAACCTCTTCCTCCCACTTCAGCTTTACAGGCAAACATCCTTCCTTCCTATGTGTGAACACAGTGGCTGATAAAACTCAGCCTAGTCTGCAGATACAACTGCCTCTGTTCTTATTTCTGTTGTTGGGATCGTACAGATCAGGTCAGATGAGCTATTAGCTAGAGTAAGGCATATACCTGTTAAGATTGAGAATGCTTGTGGTTCTTGGTCCTGTGCTTCATGGGAGCAGCTGCTGAATTCACCACCTGCAGTTACTGGGACAAGTGGCTAACTCTGAAACTGTAGGGAAACTTTTTCAAAAGGAGCAGACAAGCAAGTCTGGCTGGCGCCCAGGAAGGTGAGAGGGAAGAAGGCTGGAGGCACAGTGCTTCTGGCACTTCAGTAACAACTTTGTTAATGGAGCCATGTCCAGGTTTGTTAGAGCAGAGAGCTGCTCAGCTAAGTGTGTAATGTAAATCTATAGCCTTTGGGTAGGGCTATAGTGAACTGCCTACCTGGACTAAATAAAGAGACTCATCCACTTCAGGTTGACTCTCTCTCTGTAGGCCACAAGCAGAGATTGCCAGTCTGGTTGGTAGCTTTCAGAGACATGTGAACTTGCAAGCCTGTGCAAACCTTTCCACAGGCTTTACTAAATATTTCATGCATAAAGTTACTTTATTGCTGCTTTTTTATTGTTCTTAGTTTATTTTGACTCTCAAACTGCTAGCTATTAAATAGAAATTATTTGAATAACCATTAACACAGAACCATTGCTCTTCGATAAAGTCCCTTTTTGTTTCTATCATCTCAGGGGTATCTGAGCAACTTGTAGGGGAAGGAAGGACAAATTCAGAGCATCCTTCCCACAGGGATGCAGAGTTCTTCCGTGGTGGTGGAGAGAGGTGTACTTAGCCAGGAGTGCTCTGCCAGCCCAATGTGGGGCTGTAAGCTCACTGCTGGTGTCCTCAGACACTGACCAGTGCTTTACGTGAAACTGTGTTTCTTCTCAAGCTGATAATTTTGATTGTCAGCAGCAGCAAAATTAGCCTTTCCTTGTACTCCATGAGCGCTGCTGTGAGGTAGATCTCAAGGTTTTCTATCAAGTGCTTGCTTTGGCAAGTGCTGATTCCTGACGCTTTCCATCTGAAGATGTCAGCATCTAACTTTAGCTGGGAATATGCTCACAAATATCACAACGTTTCATGAAATTAGGAGGGCACAAAGTGACTGCTGTTTCTATGCTGTCCTTCGGTTATGTCCGAGAAGGCTACTTACTTAAGGCTACTTACTTCCTGGTGGAAATGTCTGTCTTCAGAAGAATCTGAACAGAAAATTTGGGTTCTCCTTATATCATATGAATGTTTTCAAGTCCTTAATTTTCCTTGTTCATGTTTTTCAGCCCTTGGATGATGCCAACCTTACTGAGCTAAAAAGTGCTCTGAATGGATTCTTGGCTAAGGGAGAGGTCTTGAAGCTGGAGACCAAGGTCTGGATTTTTGATTTGTAAATGAAGTTTGTGTTAAACTGGACTTCTGTCTGTCTGATTTAAAAAAGAAATATATCATTTTACTGAGTCCAGTTGCCATATTGCATAGTTCCATGTTTTCTTATAGACATGATGATGCTTTCATTACTAAAATCTTAACTTTGGAACGCAGTGACTGCAAAGTTATCTTAAAAAAGGCTCTCTTAAAGGATTGGAGCCTTTTTACTAGTGTAAAAATTGTACGAGGCTAACATTTTTGTTAATAGAATTTCTGTTCAATGTTTCTTCTTTAGACTGATCCGTCGATCCTTGGTGGCATGATTGTCAATATCGGGGAGAAGTACGTGGACATGTCAACAAGGTCTAAGATCCAGAAACTCACCAAAATCATGAGAGAGACTGTCTAGCAAGCTGTCCTGGTCATTCACAGTAAAACCTGTCAGATGGAAACAATAAAGTTATTTCTTCTGGAACAGGTGGTGTATTTTGATTCAGAAACACAGTGCTCGGGGAGAAAGGTGGTGAAGCTGCAGTGAGTTTCACTTGGTCCACACTGAGCGTCTCGTGACACACCTTGAAAATCTAGCTGCCCGTGAATGCAGGTGAACCTTGGTCTGAAGGCAATGGAGAATAATGGCCGTAGGAACTGATAAATGAGGTCACTGCTGCTGAGGTTCTGCCTGTCTCTAGAGAAAATTTGTGCAGGATGTTGTCAGGGTGGTGGTGGTGCAACAGTCCTGCTGCCTCCCATGCTGTTTGTGTGTGTGGGAGGCACGAACACCAGAACTGTGACTGGCAGAGCCTTTCCTAAATAGGCAGAGGCTGTTAAAACAGTGCATTCTGAGCAGCAAACGCTGTAGCAGGCCCCAGTTTACCTCCCTGTCTGTATGGTTGGAGAGAATTTTGTGTGTGCATTAAATTAAAAGTGCCCTCTGATAGAGTATTAATGAGAAGCTAAGGTGTTTGTAACAGAAAACTGCATTAAAAAAATGGTTGGAACCTGACTGTGGTCCTCAACTAAGGAGCACTGTGGCAGTGTAGACATGGTCAGCTCTATGTCCTTCCTTCTTAACATTGGGACACATTTGTTAGCTCTCCTGTCTCTGGAAGTCCTGGGCATCTGTTCACCATTTTGGATAACCTTGGGCAGGCTTGTAAACAAGCACGAAATGCCCATTTCTCGCTGTCGGTCCTCTGTCAAGAGCTGCTGTTTGACTTCTTCATTCTGCAGGGGTGGGATGTTGAACTAGTAGTGCTAGATCACTCCAGTTGGATTGTTATTGAAACCTGTTAACCAGCCACATTTTTATTATTTATTTACCTTTAGAATATTTTTCACAAATAGAAGTAGCCCCTGCAGGGGAAGGAGTATTTAGCCCTTTGCTTTCTCTGGTATTTCATGCTGGAAGTACATTTTCTGCCAGGGCCACCCCAGGGCTGGTGGCCGTACCTCCTGCCTGGAGGAGATGGAGAAGTCACAGGCTGCTCTCAGCTCCTTGGGGCCAGGAGTGGTGGGAAGGGCTGGGGATGGAAAAGCCTGAGGTGGAATTAAGTGCTGCTTCTGGAGGGGCTGGGAGCAGAGCATCAGGGTGGGCTTGTGCTGGGGAAGGGGAGGGAGCACTGAAGCTTGATGAGGTCGGTGATGAGGGTGAGTGGCCCCAGCTCAGCTGGTTCAACGGGGCTTGGACAAAGCAGCCCCAAAATGCTGGTGAGCTTCCTGATGTGTCCCATCCCACCTACCTCTGCGGCGGCTGTGATTTACAAACTGGTGCTCTGCTACAGCTCTGTCCCCTTTCTGCCACCCCAGCCCCAAAACAGCTGGGAAAAATACACACCCCCGAGGTGCGGGCGTCTGCGGGTGCTGAGCTCGGCGAAGGGACCCACCGTTTAACAGGAGGGTACCAAGGGTATTGCCCTCAGGGCAGCTGGCCAAAATCAGTAATTATTAACAAAAATTAGGGGAGAGATCAGCCTCGGGCAGCGGGGCCACAGGCAGTGGCTGACAATGTTGGGTCTGGCACCTTGCTCATACCTACGGAGCCCTTTTGTCAAAAATACTAACCTGAAGATTCCCTTGGTGTGTCTGACACCTTATCGCTTCTTCAGCGCTTCTCAAGAACGTAACAGTACACAGTTACACTTTTTAAAAAAAAAAAAAAAAATTGGATTTATTCTTGCATAATTTCACTTGCACAAATACAGTCTCATCTGTGTCAAACCAATCGCGCAGCCCAAAACCTTAATGGTGGTTTCCACCTCGGTGACTGCAGTCTGGGAAGCAGCGCAATCCCGCCAACAGGTGAATACATTTTAAGAACTTTTGCTTAATTGGACCATGTCTGTAAATAGAATTATTTAACCAAGAGTGGCCGAGGAGACAACACGATGAGAGCAACCCATGTACAGCTGAAATTGTCTTATGAGAAACAGTGGTGTCTGATTCATAATTATTCATTATACCTATTACGAATGCTTTAAAAAACCCAAAAGAAACCAACTTCACAATATGAATGTTTTACTGTAGAATAGTTAGATGTGATGCAAATGAACAATACAAATTAATTCCATTTTCTCCGAAAAAAAGAGAAAAGTAACTTTGTCTCCTATTTGGCCAGATCTTAAGACGTACACATAACAGTTATTTTATAATGCCTTTGTAATTTTTAAGATCTTATGAATACTACAGACAGTACAATACTTCTTTCTTTTTAAGAAAAAAACAAAACTAATTGATATGACTTGTTTGGCAGCAAAAAGTGCGCTAAAAATTAACACAACCACTAGCAGAGAGGGGGACTCCTGATTCTAAGTATTAACACTGAAAAAAATACTACAGTTATCTTATGGGGGTTTTTTACCAACAACAAAGTAGAAGGTACCCATTGCACGGTCTGCAAAGGCTGCTTGCTGGAATACTCAGTTCCCTGTCAGCAACTTGAGGACTGGACTAGGGTAATTCCACACAAGCTGTTGACAAAGCCAAAGCCTTCTGGGAAAACCTGCCCCATGAGGGGTCCACCTTGGCCTTTTCCCATGGGGTAGGGGTTGCCTCACCGTATGGAGCCCGTTCTTTCTTGCTATGGCCCTCACCAAGGTGGGATGGATGCCAGCGGTGTGGGAAGGCCAATGCCGGTCCCTCTACACCAACATGACCTCTCAGGCGGTGCTGTCTGGTCACCCCAAAAGCAGCCCATCCCGGGGTGAGGGTGGTGGTGCAAACTTGGGAAAGCCTCAGGAGGTGGTGAGATGGAGCCTGAGCAGAGGCAGCCAGTTGGCCAAGCACCCGCACCAGAGCCAGGAGGATGCTACAGACCTGCACCTGACCTTCCCCCTTCCTCCTGGCAAGAATGGGTCATACCATAGAGCACCCACCACAGCTGGGAGTGATTTCCCTTCCAATCCATCACCCTGTGGACACCCACCCACGTTTTTTGGGGGGGAGCAGAGGTCCTGCTGCTCACCAAACTCTTCTTTTTTAGCTCTGTCCCTATTTCTTCCCTTTTTTCCCCAACACTCCTGCATGCCAGCACCCCCCTTTCAACTGCACCCACCATGGAGGGCAGAAGCTGCTGCCTGGGGGTCAGATAGAGGAGTTCAGGCAAAGCACCAGCTCCCTTCACTTACAGGACACATTAAGATCCCAGAACCAACCATTAAATCCAGGGCTAGGGATGCTCCTGTAGCTTTACAAGCAGCCCAAGGTCTTCACCTACGGTCACAGCAGAGCCTTTGACAACTGTATCAAGCAACTAGGCTAGTTTAACATATTATTATGGCAGTTCTTTATTTATTTTTTTTTTAATTAGGTCCTAAATATATCCTCCTATGTACAGAAAAATAATTTCCCAAGGACAGTCCTTATTTTAAAATATTTAAATGAAGAAACAAAACTGGGTGCCTATGAATACTTTTCTGTTAGATTTACTCAGTATCTGACAACAACAGTATAGCTGTTTTTTTATATTATATATACAAATGAACACACACATACATATAAAAGCATGTATTTATAGATATATCGATATGCACGTAGGACGAGCGGTGGGGCTGAACAAATGCCAGGATACACATGGAATGTAAGAACAGAGCCAGCCCCTCAGAGCTAAGGTGATTCAACAGGATTCCCAGCTTTTCTGTGTTTCAAGGGTTTTGACTACTGGGATTTGAACAGACTGAAATATCACAGTGGCAAACAGAGCAGCATGGAAGTAGACACCACTGTTGCAGTAGAAGTCCAGACTTGTCACATCTTAGTTTTGAAAACGTACTTAATAATATTACAAAAACTGCATCATCCACAATGTTTCCCCTCCCCCAACCCTACTCGCATGTAACAAAAAGCGATTTCTTTCTCTTTAAAGGGTAAAAAAAATTGCAAAATGAACATTTAAAAAGTTTCCTCATAAAAACTCATGTTGAGAAAATACCTAATAATTAAGTGCACCTAGAAAAAAGTTCTGTAATCTATCAGTCATTTGGCTTAGTGTCAGCTCAGCGACATGCTCTGTCTTCCACGGAGCCCAAGTCAGCTCACAGGCTGCGTCCAACCTCACAGGACTTTCCTGACTGGCTTTCTACCAGCACTATACTTGGCAAGATACTTGGTGTTTCTGAGGCCAAGGTCAGCCCAGTGTTTTTTTTTTTTATTTTACAGTGCTTCCAAACGTGTTACAATCTGTAGAAGTATACAAATTATGATTTGCCCAGTAAATACAATTCTGGTGAGTTTCGTGGCTAAAACCACTTTTGGGAAGGTAAGGTAAAAACCAGATCCGGCTGCAAAGACTATAACCTACTTCTGTATTTTATCTTAATCTTGACTTTTTGTTTGATGCCCTTTTGCAGGCTTCCAGTCTTTACAGAGCTTGAACCAACTCCAGGCTCGAAATTATAGCAGCCTTTTGAATTCCTCCACGTGGCCCCAACAAAGCACTTAGGCACCCTCCTTTGCACTGAATTGGGGCACGAATTAAAGTTAAACATCTGCTGAAGTGCTTTGTGGAGGCAGGGGCTGCAGTAGAGAGGGCAGCTGCCCAGTGAGCAGTGATGGAAAAGCCTGGCAAGGAGTCCCTAAACCAGCACTGTTTCGACCCAACCCGAGCTTCGGGGCCTGGGGTCAAAGGGAAGGAAAGAGCAATGCTTTCCAAAAGACTTAATCAATTACAGGACAGAAGCACCAGTTTACTCACAAGACGTACACAGAAGAAAAACCGCCATGGAGAGAAGCAGTAAGATGAGTCTCTTGCTGGGTTTGTTCATGCAACGCAGCCAGTGTTTGGCTTGGAGGGAGCCAAGGGGCTCAGGAGGTGGAAAAAATCATAGCCCGGAGGGGACTTGGGTGATCTCAAATATTATCCTCAACCCTACCAGCAGTGAAGAACTGGAGGCTGTGGGCTTGCAGCATGGGCAAGGGAGCTCACAGGCTGTGGCTGCTGGGAAGGACAGCATGGATCCATGCTCAGGTGGACCTGTGAAGGGGGAGAGCTGAACCTGCTCTGGACATAATGATTTGCAGCTGCATCCAATCAAGCACAGAGGACAATGAGCTCAGGTGGTTTCCCCGAAAGGCATCTCTGCAAGGCTGACTCCTGCCCACAGGGAGAAAACGTTCCCAAGACAGATGGATGAGACCAGGCTGATTCTTACTGGTAATCACAGCAGTGACAGAGAGGTCCTAAATGCAGGTGACAGGAGAGACATCCACCATACTGATGTGTAACACCATCACTGGCAAATATCTCATACAGCTACAGTCTGGGGAAACAAGTCCTTTGAGAGACAGAAAACTGGCACATTGATGCTGGTGTAGCCGATTCCCCGTATGGAAAGGGCATGTGCCCATGGCACATGGTACATGATATGGTACATATCTCCTGGATGGTCATGAGACTACCTGGTTGGTACCAGGAAAGCAAAGAGGCTGACAGGAATGTTTACAAGCCCATCAAGTCCTCATGAAAGCATCTTGAAACAAAACAGTGCCCAAGCAACTCAGAGGTGATTCTATGTCTCAGAAGGTAATTCCTGGAAAGGAGTAAAAGGGCTGTCAAAAACACTGAAAAGCTCCCCTTGTATAAAAAAAAAAGTGCATGCAAACTCCTGCATAAATACAGAGCTGCACTAAACTGTGTGGTTCTCCCAGGCTGAGGACAAACACGTGGTTTGTTATTAATCACTGTTGTTATTATTATTGCTATGATTATGGATGCTTGGGGTCCTGGATCATTGAAGTTCTGCTGTGAGATTGGACCTGATTTTAAACCAACACTCCTCAAAAAAAAAAAAAAAGAAAAGAAAAAAAGATTCCTTTTCTTTCTCTGAGGAATCCTGTCCTGTCTCTGCAGCCACAACAACGTTGACATTCTGCCCATCCTCAGGTACTACCATTCTTCCAAAGTCACGTTAATAATTTCTAAAGGTGGTGGTGTTCCCTTCCAGTCTCTGACCCATTAACTCAGTTCTACTACAAGACTTAAAGCCAAGAAAGCACTAGGAAGAAACACCACTCTTGTTGTTACAACGAACATACGTAAGGGAAGATGCAATTCCTCACATTACAGCTTGGAAACCAAACCACCACTGCAACTCTTTCCAACGTGTTTCCTCACAGCTGCAGATTTTGCTCTTTCTTCTCTTCAGGTTTTTTCTCCCAGTTCATCCAAAGCAAGACCACTGTTTCAATGAAGGCAGTGAATGCATTGCAAAGTAAGTCACAGTATTATTTTTAGAAAAGCTTGATTTCCAGCCAAGAAGTTTGATGCTGGTGAGTCACTTCTAAGTCTTCTCCAATAAAGTAGAGCCTGCTAAAAGGTAGAGATGAAACCCCATCTTGAGAACCACTCCCAGTGGCCCACGTACCAGTTCAATCTCACCAATGCCTCATTTTAAGGACAAGTAATGGAGAGACGTTGTATTCAGCCTCTCTGCAAGGATGAAGTTTACCATAGCAAATGCAGACAGCCAGTCCCAGAGCTCCACAATACACAGATTTACAACCTCCATGTTTTAGTGGGGATGCTTATCTGTATGAATCTGCTCTTTCCATCCAAAATGTGATCAAGTATGATCTTGGCTTCAATTTTGTTGTTGTGGTTGTCTTGCATAACATTAGGAAAAGTTCACTCACGTCTTGCTGGGGCTGGAAAGGGACCTGTGAGCTAAGGTGTGCTATTTTATAAAGATATCCAGAAATCAATAACCAGCCTCTGAAAAATAGGGTCTACATAAATCTAGGTATTCAATACCAGAAGCACAGATGAGCAGAGTTTGGCCTGACAGCCAGCACATGGCACTCGTAAGAGGATGGCTTGACCTTCCTATATTCTGGTAATGCCAGCTGACTTTCTCAACACACAAAGAGATTCCTAGTTTCCTAGGTACTGCTGTGTGACCCTCCTTTCCCCAACCTCTTCAGAACACAGGCGGTATTTAAATAAGCCCATGAGAGCTTGCTGTTTACTCTATAAAAGCACTAGTAGGAATACAGCTAATGAGCCTCCTCTTTCAGTAAAAGGCCTGAGCTTTTACAGCATGAAGTCCTGGATGAGCAGGAAGGTCTATGCAGCTACGGTGGGTAGAAAAGCAGAAACCTGTAGCCCGTACAGTTAATGCAAAATGATGTGCAAGACTGAGCAGGGAAAACCAGGCAGGAGTCAATGGGTTTCTAAGAACCTTTGGCTAACCCCGGTGAAAAGCAGTTCCATCTGGGAAGCTGATGGCACCAATGTGCTACAGAGCACTGAGGGAGGGCACGGAGAAAATAGCAACATCCCGATGCACAGTCAGCTGGCTCTAAGGAAGCCGCATTCCGTCCACGATGCACAGTGATTAGGACAAGCTTCCTCTTTAGGATTAGAATGATTATGAGGGATTTGTTAGATATCTGTGTGCCAAACCCCAGTCTTTCATCATCATCATGTTTGCATAACTCTAATGTATTGACATTAACGGGAGTCAAACATTGCTGTGCATCGAGAGTAAGTGGGAAGTCACAAGTGATGGTGGTTGGGAAGGTGCTCAGTTCTGTTACAATTCCCCAGAATGGTGTCAATCGTACGTGCCCATGAAAGGGGTCGCAATCTGAGAGGAGACACTGCTACTAAAGGTCTCCTGCTTCCACCACCAGTTGAGTCTCAGAAGAAGGTGAAGCTCCTTGAGGCTCCCTTCAAAAACCTGGCCAGGATTTCTGCATTACGCCCGTGGTCTCTTTTGTCCTGTTTGTCTATTCAGTTGTTACTGTAATTCATGCTGGTGAAATGATACCATAAAATGTTATGCTACTTTTTAAACACTGAAACAAATGTTCACCGTATTTACAGCTACTGAGTAAAATTAGGACAGCGATAAAAGGTTAGACAATGACATTTAATGTTACTCCATTAATAGATTTTATCACTTTTTTTTATCCTACCACAACAATGTGTATTTTCATATACATTATATTTAATAAAATGTATTGATATGGAATTAGGAAAGAATGGGTTTAGTACTATTTACATATTTTAATTGAAACAATTTTCTTAACAACATTGAAAAATAGAAACTTAAAGTTCTCTTAATTGTGTTTTCAGCCAGTTAGTGGTAAACAAATGCATGCCTAGGAAGTTACACTCCCTCTAAAATGTGGTCAGTTGAAAGTTTCTAACTAAAGTGTGTATCTCTGTTTTGTTTCAAAAAATACATAAGTATGTCTGTCATTTCTGATACAAAATTCTACACTATCTTCAATAAATAAATAATAAAGCGATTCTGAAAAGTATGAAATGTAAACTTTGTTGTCCCTCCAACATACATTTTTTTTTTTCCCATTGCTTGAAACATTACAGTGGTCTTGTAGGAAATTATAGTACACAGACACTTCCCAGCACAGTTTACACTTATTACCATACTGTATCATCTACCTATCCGTTATGAAGATATCCTAATTTCCTAATGGAAATCAATAAGACTTGTAGTGCTAGAGAACACCGCCTATACAGGAAAGGTGGAAACCAGTACTGAAAGGACATGCAAGGAACACCAAAACCTAACAACAGGCTCCACAAGAACGTTCACATGCTAATGAAACAGGCTGACACCTCCCGGTCGGAAAGAAAGTCCTTACAAAAATACCAGTGTATGCATGATAGGTGAGGAACAAAATGAATCCGAGCAGAACAAAGAGGAATTTTACTCTGAGGGGTCTATTCTTTCTCTGGGGTCCAGACTCAGCAAAGCACCTATGCGTGTTCTCAAGGGAAACGAGGCGCAAGCCCTTACAGCTGGGCGCTTTGCCAAATGGGGAAAATTTGCTGGATGTGGGGCCATAGGTGTGTATTCGTAGAGTTAAATGGAGATATAAGCCTTGGCATTCCCCCAGCTGACAAGGCTGTTAACTTTGGGGTTACCCACTCTGCACCATCCCAAGCGCTCGGTGGCCGGTCGCATCCAGCATCGCTGCCACCGCCCCCGCCGTCGCCACGGCACGCCGCTGCCCTGATTTCAGTGACATGGTGTCAAACACAGTCAGGCACGGTACCTTTTAATAACTGGTCACCACTGATTGCTTTGCAAACTAGATTATGATGTGGGGTGGAAATTAGCTTCCTGAGCTAGAGTCATGATTTATTTTTTTTTTCTTCCCCGCTGCAGGTGACAGATCATCCATCTGCAGTCACAGGATCAAGCAGCAGTAGTAAAGTAGTATCAAAGTGGTATAGCACGACATTCAGCAGGGCTCTACATTTAATCCTTCGCTTACTGTTCGAGCATTCACAGTCCTCTAGAAAACCACAACTTCCAAAGGTACTGAGTGGGTGGAATCTTCTGGCGTGCAACTCATCTCTGTGCAGAAGGACCATACGTAATTTATTTTCAGGGGCAACATGAATCATGAAGTGGTATGTTAATAGAATCTTCTCTGTTTATAGATATAGACTATTTATTTTCTAAGTCTTTTCAGTACCACAATGAAGATCTTCAAGATCTTCTTACTGCGTAACTGCTCCTTCCATTCACATTACATTTACACACCACTTTGCTGAGCAATAGGCACAGAATTCCTTAAGGGGGAAAACCCTGCAGAAAGCCTCCAAAACGTACCAACATTGCCTCCTTCATGTAAATTAAAGACTAGGGTAACTGGAGCAAGCACAGCAACCTATACGGTTTGCCAGCCTTTCAGACTGGAGCACAACGAACAACTAGGTCATTCCATAAACCTAGGAAACTAACCTCAAGTTCCACACAGAGAAATCGAGGGAGATCTCCTCACTAAATTGGGATTAATTTTTCAGTGAGAATTATCAAGGCACAAAGATGCTCCTGTTTGCTTTGATAACCCTCTTACGTGTGAAGGGCAAGCAGTAGTTTCATATCACACTGATAAGGATTTTGCTTCTGCAGACACCTATTGCAGTTGAACTCAGACTGAAATAAAACATTGGTCCCTCTCCTTCTAAGGCTCATCGAACAATTGCAGGTCTAGTCGGACGACTATCTCTCCTGTTGGGACTTCATGCAGAAGGAGACACTTTGTAACTGGTCCCTTTGACCCCTGATCCTTCTTAATGTCTGCCACACGGATCTCTGTTCTGCCCAAAAAGTCTGAAATGCAAAAAGACAGCATGCTCAGAAATGACACAAATGGTTTACGTTGCAATAAAATGCTAATTTGCAGAAGGAGCTAAGCTTCCATCTGCACACAACAAAAGGAGAAAACAAGTCTTCAGTCCAGCTATATTTTTGCAGTTGAAAAAGGCCAAAGGCCACCGATTTGCACAGAAGAGGATTTTAGCTGGACCATATTAGACAGCAGCAGCATTAAAAATAAATGGTCCATTAAGCAGAAAAATCTAGTATGTAATTCACAGCTGCCTTGCTTCTGTAGCTTATTTATTTTATGATATGTTAGCAAAAAAGGCCAAAGGCTGCTGCACAGTTCAAACTGAGTATGAAGCCCTTTGGAGATGATAGAGCCAAGGAGTGCATCACACCAGCAACGAGGTCAATGGGTCGACTGGTGCTGGCCATATGAATGGCAGCCCTATCCAAGAGGTTCCTGAGAGATTATGACTCCAAAATACACTCTTCAATGCCCCATATGTTTATCTCAGGTTATTAATTAAGAATGGGTTAGGAATCCTGGCTTCATTTTGGCCACTGTTACTGCACATTACAGGAACTATCCATTTGCAATCACCTTCCAGAGTTTTTTAAAGACTTAGCAGAATTGCAAACCACACTTCAGTTGTTGTAAAGTTGTACAAGAAAGGAGACCCCCCAAAAAACAGTTTGATTCTTTTTGCATGACTGCACTGGGGAGCAAGGGTGAGTAGGGGCTCCTCATATGCAAAGGGGTTTGATATTGGGGTTGGAACTAGATGATCTTTAAAGGCTCCTCCCAACCCAAACCATTCTCTGATTCCATGATTTACCTCAGCAGACATATATCTCTTCAAAACAGGACATTTGGAAATACCCTTGGAAGGACAGCAGCCCCCTACGTACCATCTGGGGAGAACTGGTCCCTCTCAAACACCGTAATGCAAAGCACATCCTGCTCGAGGTCTTTGATAAAGAACTGGCAGTTGGAGTTCCACTTCGGGTTGAGGGTGTCCTGTATCGTCTTGGTAATGTGGCACTGAGAGCCCATCGTTACCTCACAGTATGGATTACTCTTTCCTGGGAAAAGAGAAACAAATGAAAAAGAGAAATCGTGGTTTTAGGTGTGTGATCTTCTTCCTAAATGTCCCTTTACTCCTACAGCCAACAGACCGGGGAAAGACTGTGGCCATCACAACGAACAGGGACACAGTTCCATGAGGCACTGAGCACCTTCCACTCTTCATTTCAAAACTTTGTGGCTTGTGATCTCTTATGATATGGCTTAGGTGGTGGAAACTAAGTTTGCCTGAAATAAATGCTTAAGTGCAGTCCATGATGGCTACCAAACTGCACAAAACCACTTTGGTATATTTTAAGTTCATTAAAATGGCTTCATTAAACAAAACCATGTTTTGGACAGAACCTCCTTCAAAGTTAGTCTGACAAATAGGAATATTTTCTTCATAGAGCACATTGCGGAAAACGCAAGGCACTTACCATGGGACCTGCAAGGTTTTAGTTCAATGCCTTCAACAATATTCACCATCAACCTCCCAATGCCTGTCGCTCTTTGTGAGCGAACTGTGGTGAAACAGAAGAGGAGAGAGAAAAGTCATTAACATGTTTTCTTGCCCATGGACTTTTCCATAAAAGATGAGACCCCCCTGCATCCCATGCTGTACCTAAGTAGGCTTTTTCCCTCTTCTTCTTTTCAGTCTCTATGTAAAGTTCTGAAGCAGCTTTGATCTTCTGAACCCAGGCAGTCCTTCAGAAGGAAATGAAAAAAAAAAAGTTGCAAAATACCATTCCCATTTTTCTTCCCTGGAGTACAGCAGACAAACCCCTCCTTCCCAACCAAGGCTCTGGCCCCATCACAGACTGCTACACTGAAGCTGTGTGCCTGGAAGAGATCCTATGGGATTTTATAGCACCTGCAGAAACGTAACCATCCCAAGCTAGCAGATCTCACCACACAAATTAAACTCAAGAGAATCACGAGCAGGAGGAACTTGGTGAGAAATCAAAAGGTGTATACATAACAGGTTTGTTTTCACTAAGCTTTCTGCTTTACTGGAATAAACTGCCTTCTTGTAGCCAGAAGACAGAAGACAGCCACATTGCAGACAGCCAGTTTTCTTGATCCTAGAGGCTTCATATCAAAATCCTGCTGAGCCTCATGAAGCATAAGTCAGGAAATACAGAGATAATGAATGACTGGGATTCCCTATGGGCCCTTCTGGGAAATCATTTCATATTTAATAGACTGAGTGGAAAGACTGACAGAGAAAAAGCATAGAAGAAGGGGTCCTGTGGGACCTCAAGGATTTAGAAGAATGGCTGTGACATATGAGCGAGCCTGAGACCTGAGTGAAGGCAAAATGATAGAATGTAGAAGCTGTGGATCCACTTTTGATCCCAAAATGAAGAGCTGCTGCTCTACAGGGCATTGCAGCTACTTACACAGATTTGGGTCTGAACGCTCGCCTGCATACTGCACAGAAAGCTGTTTAAGAAAACAAAACACTTAAGGACAATTCTGTCTCCCAGCTCCACCCTAAATGGTAAACGGCAGCTTCAGAAGTACGCTAAGCCTTTGCTCCACAAAGGTCTTTTAAGATTAAATAGGCAAATTAATCACTCATTGATGCTAATGTTGCTCTTAGTTAAAAGCAAGTGAATGATGAAAACCTGGAGGTATCTCACCTAAAAAGCTGCATTTATTTAATAAGCAATTCTGGCACAAAAGTAAGACAAGGGCTGTATTGCATATAAGTGAAGGCATTTGGCTAGAGTGTCCAAATCCGGATAGGAGTTCCGGTGTGTTCTCTCTATAGTGTCTGTAGAGAGGCAGGAACCTCCAGAGGGCGTTCAGTACGTGAAGATCTGGCTCCTTCCACTGATGGTTCAGCGTAGGGTGCCTAAGCATCCCGCTGAAGTTCCTTGAGCTAGGTAGGATGAATGCAGTGCAGAGTTTAGATGATTCTGACCACTGCTGAGTGCTCTGACACAGAACAGACGATTATTGCTACGGTCTGATCTGTGTCATGGGTCCTAAATTGAAAAGGCTGTGTCAATTTTCATCACCAAGGGTCTAACCATGATACTTATTCATTCTGTGGCATAGAGGGACAGATAACATCCCAAAGGACAAGGGGGAACCATAAAAGTATGATCTTCTGCAAGAAAACTATGTGTATAAAAAATAATGAATAACACTGTCAGGCAGGCAGGGAGCAAAGATGTTTTATACATTTCAATGTATCAGAATTTTTAGGGACCACACATTTGGAAACTGGCATAATGCCATGTCTATACTATGGTGGTGAATTTTTCTGTACTTTCAGGTTTCATTTTTTAACAAAAGTTGTCTTTCAAGATCTTACATTTGTGCAGAGAAACCTTCTCAATGTGAGTCAGTGTAACGCTGTCTCCATAAGCTTGCCAGAGACAAAAATCACCAGTTGAGGTTTTGAGGTCACCGTTCTTTTGATGGTTTCAGTCTGAACTGAACCAAATTAAACCTAACTGGATTTTCTCCAGTTGGTTTTTGCTTCAAGTCTAATTCTGGCCCGTTCCTCGTTCTCATTCAACATGCAGCCATACAAATGCTTGCACTGGCACAAACAAACAGATGATAACAGAAGAAGGTAGGACTGCACCTTTTGCCTTCCTTATTCTAACATAAAATGTTGTGAAATATGGCCTATGTATCTGCCCTCCTCAGCATTTCACTGCTGGTCTTACTGAAATTCAGGAAATGTCTTTACTTCTCCCTTCTTTTCATATATTGAATACCATGATAATCTCGAGCAGAAGAAATTCTCCAGTCATGTAAGATAAACTGCTTGGAGACTGCTATGCATGTATACATCAAATACATTCACAGTAGGCTTTTCAAATTCAATACTAACATGGCCTACGGAGGTACTTACCTTTCATTAATGCTCTCAGCCCGGAGTGTATAGACTCTATCAATGTGGGAGATATGGAAGATGGGCTCATCTCCAGAAGGGTCTGTGGGTAATTTTACTAGTACCTCATTTAGAAAAATGGGCTGTAAAACATTAGGCAAAGCTAGAGTTCTATCACACAATATCTGAACAGATGCATTCAACACAGAGCAATTTACAACAGATTTCTTCTGTGCCTCAATATCTTTCCCCTTCTGCCTGCCTCCCATCTTTCTTCAGATATGATGTCATTTGGGGAATTTTCTTATTATCAAAGATATAGGTCCCTCCACAGTTTTGGAACACCTCTCCTGAAGTAAGAAAGCAGCTCCTTTCCCACAAAGAGCAGCTAACGCTACTCTCCCCATCACTCCCTGAGACACGGGACCTCTGTTGGAGAGGTTGTTAGAGCAAAACTTCAAAAGTATCTTCTCTTATCTCGCTAAAGGCAAACAACCTGCTTTCTCACCATCAGTCCCTGGAATCCCCAGCACATGCCAAAGCTTTCAAACCTCTTCTACACAAAGGCTATTGCCTGCACATCCAGCATGGGAGCTGCTGCCTGCTCCATGCACTGTTAGCGTCTTAGTTATCTTAGTCACCATTAGCATATCCTAGCCTCATTAGGCTTTAATGATTCATTAGTTATCTAAATAATAGATTCATTAGCTATCTAAATCACCCTTTAAGAGTGGTACTTACAGTTTTGTACATTTTGTATTGCAGATTAGACTTGGGGCTGAAGACCTTGTCTGTGCCAGAAGAGCCAAGAGGTTTTATGATCTGAGTCAGGAGGAGGAAATCGTTGAACAGAAAGCCATACAGTTCCTTGTTACTCTTGGCTTTATAGAGTTTCCCACTGTGCAGAAACTTGCGTGGTCCCAAGCAGTTTGTAACAGAATTAAAAACGAGTTGCTGCGAAAAGTAGAAGAAGAACAACAACGCACTGTATAAAGTAAAACAATCGAGGTTCCCCTGAAAGAGATCAAATATAGTTTTGAGTCCTGACATTGGTTTTAGTTTGTGTCGCAGGGATGACGAGCAATGTCTCTTGTCTTGCGCATGATAAGCAGTGCAAGTCATAGAAATGCTATATGAAAATTAACTTTAAGGCAGCCCATCAGTTGCACGGGGCATGACCTGGAGTCAGAGAAAAGCCAAGAGCATTTGTGCCTCCTTTAGAGTTTCTCTGCCACGCGCATGCATCGCTGTGAGCGGAACTGAGCTGATGATGACTTGCCCCGGATTAGCAGTAGTTAATGCATATGGCCTCTCCAAACGCTGAGCTTTCTTAATAAGGCCTAGATTTCTGAATTGTGTTTTAATTTCACCCATTAAAACATACCACAAGAATTCTAAATAGCCGGCCTTTGTGTACCCACAATACCTGGAGTTAGAGGACAGCTGCTGAACAGTGGCTTGAACTGGCAGAATTTAAGACTTATCTGGAGGTTGTTACCAGATGAGTAGTGGCTTGCCCTTTCCTAAAGTGTCATTTTCAGGTTTATTTTCACTGGGTGATAGTACAGTTCTTGCCTTCCTTGTTGGCCAGGCAGCTGGATCTGGAGTGGCTCCTTTTACAGATTAGAAATATCTCAGAAAACTGAGTGATGGCCAGACCTCTCCTTACCACTGATTCAAGGCTGCTACTGCTGTTACTGTGTCATCAAGCAGCCAGTTGGTCTTTCAGGTAATATTTCAGGTGTTCTAGGGCCAGACATTGTGTACAGAAGATAAAAGCTGCCATCTTCCTTTAGGCAGTACTTATAAGTCAGCTGAACATGACTTTGACCCTTCTGAAATTGTTATACCTGTCTTTCTGAAACAGTTACATTTCATAAGATGAAATGCAATGTTTTCCAGTTTATAAACCAGGCAATGCTTTTTTTTTTTTTTAGTCTTCCAGAACTGAAAACTCAATGCCTATTTTGAAAATCAGGAGAGAAAATCTGTCTGCCTTGATTATATTTACCAATAACTGTGAGGCCATCAAAATACCCTCCATCCTTTTGTAGGGCATACTGACACAATTATGTTCTTTATAGTTCCAGTAGAGAAGCTTAGCTTGTTACCTTAAAAAATAGTATGCAATGGCAGGCAGTGATTCTCTCTGTAAAGTCTTGAGAGAGTCTTGATCAGTGTTCTTGAGTTTCCAAAATGCATACAAAGTTTTATCACACACACACACAAAAATATTTCTGTGATTAACGCACTCCAGGATGGTCAGGTAGAGGTTCAGGATGTGATACAGCAGTACAACAACCGCTGTTTATTATAAAGAGTTATGAAACTGGAAAGCCGCGGTTGAAAATCGCAGCGTTGAACCTGGCACTAGTCCAGAGGCAGGCAACAAAAGCAGCATTTATCATATAGAAGGCAACAACGCCAGCAGCAAAAAAAGGATTACGTGCAGGAGTGAAAGGGAGCCAAAGAAAGATGAGAACAAAGGATTGAAGATTATATGACTTGATTAATCACACTGTTTGTCCCCCGATGCAGCGCCGTTAAGTGAGCTACAGTTTCTTCCCGACCGGTGAAGAAGTGTACCCACATTTGCATTACTCTAAACAGAACATTTTTTTTACCTCCGACAGGCCTTCGCATTGAACATGAGCCTGGATCCACTCCAGCCTATCTGAATTTTCCTTCTCCCGCACGCCTTCATTTACTTGAGAACATAATTCTTCTGCTTTCTCAAGAGCATGCTTCAAGTGACTGTGGTCTGGGTGGTTTTCAGGAGTGTTTTCTATTATCTACAGATAAATAAAACACATTAGCCTTTTCTGTTATCTGCAGTTAAAAAGTATTTATAGTACAGTTCTGTTTTATTTCTTTATTTTCATCAGAGCCAGCCAGTATGTTTCAAATTTCTTTTCCTCCTCGAGAAACATGAAAAATAGGAAACAAACTCACAGTCTGTTTGTGAAGGGCTGAAGCGAATGCACAGCCTTGACATCAGTACACTGCTCACTCTTCTGACATAACTATGCAAATTCCCACCATGCACAGAAATATATCCATGACTGTTTAAGGACTCTCTTAAATGCCAACATCCAATTTGTAATACTTTCCTGCGAAAGTCTTGGGCCAAGTTCAATACCATTATTCAGGATGGTAAGTGTTAGGCAACAAATGGAAGTTAGGAAAGGGTTGTAAGTCACCCGGCAAGGTAAGCTGTGCAGTAAGGTAACTTCCAACAATTTGGCATTCAGGCTTTTGTACACCAAATGTCATTTACGAGACTACAGGGAGAGAATGACACTGTGGAAAATGGCAAGGATGAGCATAAGATTGACTTGTTACTCCCTTTATCTGAATCCTAAAGTTTTTGCTCATCGTTTACTGCCTCCTGGTTCTTTGTGTGCAAGTTTCATCCCTGCTCCTAATGGAAATCCAGAGCCATTTCTCCAAAGCCAAATGAGTTATGGCATTAGCTGGCATTCTCCAGGCATTTCAGCCTGGAGAAGAGGAGGCTGAGGGGAGCCCTTATTGCTCTCTACAACTACCTGAAAGGAGGCTGTAGAGAGGTGGGGGTCGGTCTCTTCTCTCAAGTCACAGGCGACAGGACGAGAGGAAATGGCCTCAAGTTACGCCAGGGGAGGTTCAGGCTGGATATTAGGAAAAATTTTTTCACTGAAAGGGTTATCAGGCATTGGAATGGGCTGCCCAGGGAGGTGGTTGAGGCACCATCCCTGGAGGGGTTCAAAAGACGGGTTGATGTAGTGCTGGGAGGTATGGTTTAGTGATGGTGATGCTTCTTGTTTGTTGTGTGGGTGTCTATTTTTGTCAGTTAGGTTGACGGTTGGAAAAGATGATCTTTAAGGTCCCTTCCAACCTAGAAGATTCTGTGATTCTAGTGTGATCAAATAGAACAGGATACTCCATGTTACCTAGCACATCAGATATCTAACAACGATAAAGATTGACACAAATAGGGAAACTACCCTGTAAACAAGCTATAAGCAAAGCAGCATCAAAAAACATCATCTTTGCAAAAGAACGTACATTTTTAATTATTAGTGGGTATCTTGTTACCCGTTGCATAGGCTTTAGTAGAAAACTTGATAGTGGCATTCCTTTACAGCGAGGATCCATTGCTAACCTCTGAAACATTAGAGAGGTAAAATGGTGTTAGTCAGTTTGTTTAAAACCCTGCAAAATGAGCTCCTCCAAGAAAAAAAAAAAAAAAAAAAGGTAAGGCAACAAAAGAACACCACGCCTCAGCTAAATCTGTTCTTAGATCACAAGCCATATCAGTGCAGGAGAATTTCCTGTATTTTTTACAACGTATTCTTCACCTGCCCTGCCTGTACAAGAGAAGGGCCTCCTCTTACTGTCCCAGCATTTTACAGCCAAACCATTAATAAACAAAGTATTTTATGGCTCTGTAGTTGCTTGAAAAAATGTATTATTTCAATGAAAACATGTACTCCTTCAATGAGTGTAAAAGTCTGAAGCTTCTTCGTTCTAGCCCAACACAGAGCACTATTTGAGACTACGTTTTGCAAATTAGTGAAATGATGAGCTAAATTTACTACATGCTGTACAAAATTTACTACTAAATGGTGTACAAAATTCATGGCGATCACTTCTTCTTTTCTTACTTTAACAAACTCCTTGAACTCGGGGACTTCGTCTGTCTTCTGCTGGATGAGCGCTGCCCCGTTGAGCTGGCAGCTGCAGAACCGAATGTAAGGCTGCATGTGTGGCAGCTGAGCAGTCAGTATGTCACCAATCATCTTCACTGGCATCTTCTCTCCAGACATCTTCTTACGCACACGCAAAGCCCTAAGCATGAAAAGCTCATGTGTATTTTATAAGCAGACCGCTAAAGAATGATTCCTCATTTATGAAATAAATGGTTCGATTCTTATTCATTATTGACATAGAGAGACCCCTGATTATTGCAGAGATCAGCCACAAGATTTATTGAGTATTGTAAGAACACAATAATCAAGATTGCACCCTCAGCCAACATTTTTCCCTCTTGTGGTAACCAAGCTGTTATTTGACATGAACTTAATGCAATGCCAGATCAGATGCAATATTAAAAGGAATGTAGTTTTCTTTTCTATTAGTTTAGAGAGTAACAGATATGCTCATGAATGAGGGATAAAAACCTTACCACTACTGCAAGCTCAAAGCTACTTCTAGTTTTCAGCCTGGTTCCCTAAGGAAAGGAGGTTTATTGTCATTGAGTTGCCTGCATTTGTCCTATCACCGTCATAACTTTTCAACTTGTGGGCTGTTTTCAAACACATTTTACGAAAAAGGAGGTATCTCAAAGTTATGGACTCGATGATCTTAAGGGTCTTTTCCAACAGAAATGATTACAAAATTCCCGGAAGTTCAATGAAAATTAGCTGCTCGATAGGGAAAAAAGGAACTTTATTAGTCCTTTTGCTTATGAAGATGCAGGTTTAACTCAATCCTTGCTCAGCTTCTCTGGCAATGACCAGATGTGCAGCCTGCAGGCACATGCCTCCAAACCAGCCCCAGCCCTTACTGTGTCTTGCTGAAGCAGTAGGGATGGGTGAGAAGGACGCAAGTAGGAAGAGTGGATCCATCAGAGGCCACAGAGAATTAAGGGAGAAATAAAAGTACTTGCACTGTGTGGAGTTTCATGGCAGAGAGTTGGGGTTGCAATACTTGGAGACTTTGAAAGGAAGGGCGCAGGGTACACTGGACACAAATCCATAGGAAACCAGGCTTTGTTGGCACCACTCCTCACAAAACAGCTCATTCAGGTGATATAAGCTACAGTCACTGAAGGAATGCACCAGCTAACTCGGAATAAGGGAGGCAGAGGCTGCTGTGCCTTGTTTCGCACTCATGGATAATGACTGGAACTGGGTATGGGCTGTGACAGAGGAAGTAAAGGTCTGCCACAGGACTGCGGGGAGCCTTGGCAGGCACTACTCTTCAGGGGAGGTTGATCTTGCCTTCTGGAGCACATGTACATCAAGAGCAAAGTAAGTGCAAATACTGAATCAGCAAAGAACTCCTGGATTTTTCTCAACAACAACAATAAGTCATAGCAAACATTGTTAATATTTTGCTTTTTCCAGCGAGGAAAAAAGCATGGCCCTTTTGGTTACTACTTGCTTAAGTGGCAAATATTTTCATGCAGCTAAAAGGAAAAGCAGGGGTGGAGGCCCATGATCTTGTTATTGCTAAGTATGGGGAAAAAAAAAACTTACTTCAGTAGTTTTATATTGCACATAATCAGCTCCTTCCAATTAACAAAAATCATAGCAACTTCTTTTTCTGTTAGCAGCTCAGATTCCATTAGTGGTTTCTGGAAGATCTATAGATTCAGAAAATTAAGCAATTTAGAAAGTATATGGCATGTATACTTACTTACATCAGTCTTAGTTAAGACTGATGTTGCTCATTTCCTTAGTCTGGAGGTGAGAAACCTTCACATCAGAGTAGCACTTGACACTCAGTGGGTTCCAAACATGCTCTGTGCCCTAAAGATCCAGCATTCCCTGATAATATGTTAGTGAGCGGCGTATGGCTTTAAAAGAGAATACTCTAAATTTGTGTTGGTAGTGTTAATTATGACCTGGATAATTTGAAACTTGGGAATTTTAGTTAGAGGTGTCCTGCAAAATATCCCAGGATCACTTTGATAATACAACTTAAATTCTGATTTATCTCGCAGTGTCCCAGGTTTGCACATCTTGACCTCTTTTTCAATAAAAGGGCTTTTCCTCTCTGACAAAAGAATTGTCTCAGTTGTCTGTACTAATTCCCTTTTTTCCACAAAAGAGATGCACCTTGTAACACTTAACGAAAATCACAGCAAGTGATAACGAAGTGCCACTGTGAATGTGGAAACTGGCACATAAAGTGCTTCAAGCTTTAAGAACTTACACACGAGTAATAATATTCAAAATCAGGAGCAAAAAGGGTTTACAAGAAGGTTTACACTAAAACAGTGATTTAGTGATGGTAACACAAGGGCTTACATTAGTTGCACCCACACCCGTACATGCACGTATATATCTATAGAAATAGATACATAGATGAAAATTTCATACAGATCATCCATTGGAAGTCAAACACAGCAGTGGTACAAAATGAGTTTGCACAGTGAAATTATTGATCTACTTTTAAAAGATGAGTGATTAAAACCTGCTCCTAAAGCTCCTGTGCCATCTTACCTCTGTGACCAACTGCAGATCATTTACATAGTTCTCTTCTGTGACAATTAGCTCATGGATGTATCCCTGCCTTTTTCTTTCGGTAGGTGTCAACATATCCAGAAGATGCAAGTCTGCACACCCTGGAAAACACAAAAGGATCCTAGATTTTACTTACGGTCATTCGGATCTGCAGCAGTTCAAATAATGCTTAATGAACAGTAACTACTACCTGTTTGGTTCACTTAATCATTATTCACATTTAATGGCACAACGTTAACAATGCTTCATCTCTTAGTGACTCAAAACATTGTATTTAGCACATAAAAAAAAAAAAAATCAAGGCTATTTTTATATTATAAGTTTTCTCTGGTGGCAAAGCTTAGAAGTCCCCCTCACCACCACCTGCCCATTTCCAACCTCACTCTGAAGCTGACTGTCCCCTTTAGTTGTGTCATTCAACTGGAGCCACACTGTAAAACAAATCCCCACATGGGTGGTTGTTAATGAAAAAAGGGGGAAAAGACTTCATGTGGTATAACTGTCAAAGAAAATTTAAAGATATCCTAAAAGGAAACAGAAATTAGGAAGGAGGGCTACAGTGATGGGCACTTTGGAATTTCAGCCAACTTATACTCTAAATTCAAGATTAGCCTTTATCCTTCTAGTCAAAGCAGGCATCGTAATCAAGAAGGTCCTGCAGAGCTTATTTACTTCTTCACAATGCAATTAAAAATTGCTTCTAAATTTTTGAAGGTTAGTGAGGATCACTCCACAGATTTCACTAATTTATAGGCCAAGCCAAGGGGGTTTATTATTGTTCTCCTCTATCTCTAAAAGCGTGGGAGAAGTTTGTAATTAAGAACTCATCTTCCATCAGTTTTGTCCTTTAATTTTTGCAAACCACCTTCCTTGTGTTTATCCTGTGTAGATGCTAGAATTTTCATATAAATTCTAGAATCTCAATTTTTATTTTCTATTCAGAATTAGAACAGAATGTTTCATTACAATTTTTTTCTGTAAGCCAGTATTTTTCAGCCGAGCTTGATTAAATTCTTCGGAGGCTGTCAAGCAGAACATTTTCTTCCAGTTTCACTTTTTACACTACTTTTATTACTTTTCTGCATAAAATACAATGCATTTCAAAAAGCAAAGGTAAGATGTTTTCAAATAGGTTGAAAACATTTGTCTTTAAAAGCGCACTATTTACAACTATTTCTACACAATCAAAATTCTTCAATTTAATTCATTCCCCCACCCTCCAGCGAAGTATTCGCAAATTCAGTATCATAGAATCATAGAATCATAGAATGGTTTGGGTTGGAAGGGACCTCAAAGACCATCGAGTTCCAACCCCCCTGCCGTGGGCAGGGACACCTCCCACTAGAGCAGGTTGCTCAAAGCCCCATCCAGCCTGGCCTTGAACACCTCCAGGGATGGGGCATCCACAACTTCCCTGGGCAACCTGTTCCAGTGTCTCACCACCCTCATAGTAAATAGTATATTCCTCCCCATTGAAACAAACTTTCCTTATGGAAAAAGCTCCAACACAAAAATATTCAAGGGGACCTTCACTTCATGGGGTTTAAAGTGGTCAAGGCTTTATTTTTACATTTTTTTACCAGCATCAACAATGACACCAACCTACTGAGATCTGACGGGGAGAGTTTTTGATCATTTGTTCGCATATGCTTTCACAAAGTGACCACTACTGCTCCTAATCACATCACACTCCGGCCAACTCCATCAGTTCTTTGCATATAAAGTTAATGCTTAGATAGCATTTACTGCATTTTTAGCTTCCTGAACATAACCCAGGAGCTGATTCTGCCACTAGCAAGGTCTGTGTGTACCACCATTAAGTTTTTCATGGACTATCTTCAACTGCTGCTTCAACTACTCTGTGCTCCTGAAAAGGTAATGATAAATTTGACTTTAAGAAAAAAAAAAAGAAAAGTAGATACAAACAAGGTAGTTTCCTTTGTAATTAAGAAGCCAGGAACAGATCCGCCTGGAAGCATAGCACACTGTAGTCCTTTAGAACGTGTAGTTGAAACTTCGAAATACAAAGTAGGTTTTGAGAAATATCAACTTTTTTGCCAAAATAATCAAAGCACTAGGCACATTTCAAAAGCCAAAAGTTTCATTTCTGCTTAAGAAATGGCTGCTTTCATAGCGTTTTCTTAGTTATCATGTAAATCAGAGGTATAATAAACAGAATTAGTTCTCCCCATGCACTGTCAGCTTCATTAAAAGGGAACAAAGTGTTTAATTATTTTTCTCCACAGACTGGGGAAGTTTACTGTTCAAGATGCTGATGGCCTTGGTTTGAAGTGTGGTTTCCAACCACCAGCCTTTTAGAGGAAGCATTTAACACTTTGAACCATAATATATTGTAGCGGCTGGCTTGACAGCCAGCCAGCTGGGATGTCAATGGGCTGCTCTGAACTTCAACAAATGGTCTACTTTCAAACACCCGATATTTGGGAAAATAGCCTGCTTGAATCTGGGCAGAACATGCAGGAGACATTTTTGTGATAAGGAGTTTTCTTCATGAGGTGCACACGCACTAGGATTTTTCATGTCTTTTTATTAAAAACACCAAAGAAGAACTGGATTCCTTTCCAAGGGGAAATGTCAGGCCACAGGGCTCTAGCTAGTTTTTCATGGACACCAAAGTACTGTGCAAAGTACTTTTATGAACATCCAAATTCCACTTGCAGCTGTAATAATACCATTCATTAATTCAATCCACTGAAACAGAGGCCTGCTAGGGGCTAGAAAGTGCCCTCCGTATCAGACGTTTGCACCAACAGATGGGAAAGCTTTGCTGTGGGTAAAGCACGGGACCTTACCCCAGTGTAGAACTGGTTAATGTTTCTAACTTAAAGCACACAGATACGCACACATGCACACAGCCACTCAGGTACTTCAAATCAGGCACTGGGATTTGTCTTCAGTTATTGAACGCCCCATTCTTTCATATTTTCTCTCCTGCTCTGAGACAGCACAGCGTTGGATCCCATCTGGAAGGTGCCAAATTTGCATCCTGAGCTACAAACAATCTAGTAAACTCAGAAAAGAACGGGGAAATTACAATAGCTAGCTTGGTATGTTCACAGTACTGTGAATACGCAAATTTCTGCCCTTTAACTGAATAACCAGTATGACCCAAGCAGAGGCGTCCTCACACACTCACCAGACTGGTTATTCTGTGCGGTCTTACAGAAACAACATTACAAATGCTGTAACTAGAAATCCATGCTTTGACCTCCTGTCACCATAGGACCTATAGGACTAAGGGATGCTAGAAATGCAACAATTAATTTCAAATATCATTCTAAGAAGCAATCTTGTTGTTCCTTTTCCTTACAGTCAGCCCTGAAAATGTGGGTGTTACAAGCTAAGCACTAAGCTTGAAAGCGATGCGCAAGAGATGCCGCATTTTCAGAAGGCTGGTTCTGCTGTGGGACTCACTGACCGACGCTCATGGGCACAACTTCTGATTTCTTCTAATTCCTGGAGAATTTCTAATCAAGGCAACTGCCAGACTTCACTGTAAAACTCATGCTGGCCCAGATCGTAACGACAAGACCACAGCAGACAGGAATCTGTTCTATTATAGGGAACTAGAAGTAGAAAAAAAAAATGTCACAAAAACTTAGGGTTTTCCTCCAAAACCTTAAGGGGGGAGAAATAGCACTCCCGGCACCATGATAGTGTTCCTTTACTCAAATTACAGCATTTCACCATTCAGTCTTCTTATCAGCCAGCTTCAGATGCAACAACCAGCTTCCCTTCAATATCTTGCAGGATGGACCCTCCACTGAGAGACTACCTCAAGCTTTTGCTGAGGACAGAGCAGAGTCTGGTGATCAAGCAGAGCATTTTCTTCTGGGACAGACAGAAGCAGGCTCTAGAAACAAGTCTGAAAAGTCGCCCTTGCAAGATATTAAGCATTACTTGGGTTTTGCCAAGACCACACACCATGAACACATGTGCCTCCTCCTCCTGATCACACCAGTCAGCTATTATCAGATGGGGAGGATTGCCACTGCCAATCCACACAGGCCAAGCAACAGACTCAAGGACGTAGAAAAGGTCCTACCATTTCAATTTTCCCTTTTTTTTTTTTTTTTTTTGGTTTGGTTTGGTTTGTTTGTTTTAAATTCTAGAACATGCCTGAGTGCTAAAGGCAAGTTTCATAGTCCTTAACACACACTTGTGATACACTACCATCATCTTCATTTTGCAATAGCAAAATCTTTCTGCAGTGTTTTAGGTTAATATCTTAGTTTCTATGAAAAAAAAAAAAAAAAGAGTTTTAGTATTCAATCAAGGGAAGGAGATGAAGAAGAAAGGTGAGACAGTTGGGAAGGAAACATACTAAATCCTTTCAAAAAAACACACAACATGCCTACCACTCCCTGCCCAGAATCTGCTTGGAGAGAATAAAATCCTACATGTGAGAGCATGGATGCATCTAAAAGTATAAATAGGCGGAGTTAACCAATTCCTGGACTGGTTTACCTCACATCAGGTAACTTTAAATCTCACTTCTGAATTATGACCCAGGACCTATCTTGAGCCCCTGACCACTTACTGTCCAGTAATGGCAAATAAGTCAAGAGCATCAGCCACAGATCCAAGCAGAACTCAACAGTCCAATTTTACATTGTCTTCCAGAAAAATAAAGATGTTGTGTAGGTATTTCACTTGGGAGTCAGAATCGTGGTAACTAAATGTAGTATTCTAAAAATTAAAATACATTTTTTTTTTTTTCCACTTTCTTGGGCAGACCTCCAGCCACCATCTTTCCCAGCTTCAGGTCTTCCCCCCAAAAGAATTAAAGTGAAGGAATAAATCCAGATTTATTTGAACACTCATTTGGATCCAGAATTACTCCAACATATGAAACAATTCAGAGAAAACTGCACTTGACAACGTGAGTGCGATGGATAAAACATGGATCCAGTTTCAGCCACCTAGGCCAGGGCACAGAAAATCTTTATCTGTGACACTGATTTGAGCCCAGTTCAGACCAGCACTCTGCCAGCGCTGGCACCAGTTCACAGCCCCACACTGGTGGGGGTCAGCAGAGTTGGCAGCATCATGTCAGGCAGCTGTGAGTACAAACTGGTACCTGGACAGACCAAACATGGGAGTTGGGAACTGAATGGCTTATAGACACAGGGCTTTCTTCTTGCTGCCAGGGCCAGCTGCTGCCCAGGGCTCAGGCTCAAAAAAGTAGGTAGGGCACAAAGAAACAAATGAGAAGCTTGCGCTAGAAAACAGAGCCGAATCCTGTGGTCAAGGAGCATCATAAGGCCACAGGGAATTCAACACCTTCTAAAAGCTCTACACCCACTTGCACAGCCACCTTGAGTATATACATCTTTCCACCTATAGACACTAACAGCTACCTTTTCCGTGAAATGCTTAAATAAAATTATTCCGCGAGACTGAACTTGTTCTAAAATTTGACTTCTTATTCTCTGTTGCTCCAGAGGATTAATAAACGTTACAGAAGAAGACTTACAGGTTTGATTCAAATTAGTTTCCGGCTCTATGCAGACATTGCAATCTGAATTTTTGTGCTGAGCAGCAGCACTACAGGGGTAATTCTCAGAGTCTGGGTTTTTTTAAAGAAGTTTCCAAATTAAGATGTATGGAAAGAGGAGAGGAATGAGACAGCTCTGAAACTTGCTGTAACAAGTTACAGAAATTTGTTGTGTATATGAGAAATTACATTTCCACATACTGTTACTGTTACTAGGTTATGCCAGACAGTTAAAAAAACTATCACGATTTCTCCTCACGTGGACAATAACTCAAAATGAATCCTGATCCATGGTAAAGTGCTCCTTCGCAAGCTACCAAACAACCAGTACAAAAGCCCATAAAGTCCACATGCAGGAAATGAAGTCTTCATGAAAATAATTTACATTTTTAACTGCATCCAGGACAACCTTCTGAAAACATTCTTTCAGGGTTTGGAATCGAAAGGTCACCTCAGCACTCTCTATTTAGCTAAGCAGCAGCTTGTTATCCCATTGTCTGTGTGCCTGTGCTTAGCTTGCAATTCAACTGATTAAATGATATTTGAGCTCTACCGTCCCTGGACTTACTGTAGTTGTCTAAAAAAAAAAGTTAAAAACAAGCCATTTATTGTAATCAAAGAGAATTGCATATAAGGAGCTATTTAACAAGATGTTAAATAGCTGGAGTCAATAATCATGAAGAATTAAAAGAACCGCTTTAAAAGCAGAGAACAAAACCAGAACATGCAGTTATTTTGCTGCCTCACAGGAAGGTTATGGTAATAGGCCATTTAAAAACGTGTTCAGTGAGCTCCTGGGGACTGAAAGATGCCACTGAAGCTCCAAAAGAATTGAAATTTAAATAAAACTGATTCTGGAGACAAAGCAAAGCATTCTTGATAAACCCGCATCTTAGACTCTGAGTTGACTCGGACAGATTTAAAGCATTGGAATTGATATGAACAAATCCCCTGAATAAACATTCATGGAAATTCTTCCTCATCAGCTGAATCCAGAGGAAAGAGAGGAAACACACTGAATTTCTGGAGCAAGTCCAGAGAAGGGCAATGAAGCTGGTGAGGGGTCTGGAGAACAAGTCTTACAAGGAGTGGTTGAAGAAACTGGGGTTGTTCAGCCTGGAGAAAAGGAGGCTGAGGGGAGACCTTATTGCTCCCTACAACTACCTGAAAGGAGGTTGTAGAGAGGTGGGGGTTGGTCTCTTTTCCCAAGTAGCAAGTGATAGGACAAGAGGAAATGGCCTCAAGTTGTGCCAGGGGAGGTTCTGGTTGGATATTAGGCAAAATTTTTTCACTGAAAGGGTTATCAGACATTGGAATGGGCTGCCCAGGGAGGTGGTTGAGGCACCATCCCTGGAGGTATTTAAAAGACGGGTAGATGTAGCACTGAGAGACATGATTTAGTGATGGGTTTTGTCAATGTTAGGTTGATGGCTGGACTCGATGATTTGAAAGGTCCCCTCCAACCTAGGCAATTCTATGACTCTGTGAAATTCTTCTCAAAGTAATGGGAAAAACTGCGAACAAAAAAACCCACCACCACTTGGAGCAGTCTCTAAATCAAGTCTCTTCTACATCCCTCAAGTGACAGCTCATTTTCCTGAGCTCCTGTGCAAAGGGAAAAGGTATTTTGCAAATGAAAACTAATACCAAGAATGAGTTCAATTGACTAGGCAGCAGTAAGACAGCTCTTTTTCTTAATGTTGACTTAAAATACAAATAAAACCGAAAATCCTCTGAACAGTTTCTTATTTTTGTCTGTGAAAATCTTGTTTCAGCCTTGACTGGACTAGTGTTTACTGGCTTTGCAGACACAAATCCAGAAATTTTGTGTGGCAAAGAAAGAAGTGTGTGGTGACATTTCTGTCACTGGAGACAAGCATTTTTTGGAATTAGGTTTGCTTGCTGCAGTCTGGATCTGTGACATCGGAGGGGGGGGGACGGGACCATGTGCCTTAGGATGTTAAAGACCTTTTCAGATGCACCAGGGAGGAGGAGAGATGGTCAAAACTGGATTGAGACTGAAAAACTATTTTTTTGATGGTAATAAACCATTTTCTTTATTAAAGAGTTGCTATCATACTCCCTTTCTCATATATCTATCTGTATATGTGTGTGATATATATGTACACACAAATGCAAAAAAAATAATAATCCAGACAGGTAAGGAAGGAAACGTGCAATATCTTGTTCCCTGCTGCTCAAGGGAAAAAGCTGATTACGAGGAAGATTAAACACTACCATGCCAAGTTAGAGTAGTACACTTAAGAACTTTAATAATCGAGTAAAAACCATTATAGGTGTTTCAACAAGGTATGTCGATATAAGCCACAATGGTCTGAATATCTTTGTCTAGGACATTTTAAATGTGTTTTGAGGTTTCCAGGAGTTTCCTGTTCTCAACAATAATAGACTGATTGATAAAGCTGTTGCTGAGTAATACACAGTACTCTGCTGTTTGAGTATGTTGGGGAGTGTGTATGTACACATATGTGTGTGTTTGTCTGTCTGTCTATCTACAGAAGGACAATTTCAGGCTGTTCTTCTCACTTCAGCGGAAAACTGACCCCAAGAACTTTTAGAGAACCGTGATTTTGAGAATCTTTTATGAACCATCACTTTCAGCAGCTTTAAGCAGCATGTTAGGAAACACATAGCCTGCAAATTATTGTAAGAGCTTTATTTTTCTTCTCACTTGAGTGAAGGAAAAAAAAGCGGCATCTGAATCCCCTATATCCAAAGTATTGCCAATATTTTGATATGTAGAGAAAGTATGTTTCTGGCCTGAAGTCATAAAAAACAAAATGACCCCTTAGGACAAACATTTTTAGTCAAGTTATAAATCTTTCAACACAACAGCTCATTACGGGAAAATAGAGATACCCTTTTCATTAAAATAACATCTTAATGCAAAAAATATTGAAATAGTGGAGCAAAATCTGGCTACATCATTCTCAGTAAGCAAAACAACAGCTACTGAAAATTACAAGTATTACGTTCTGCTGAATTTCTGTCGTATTAGGCAGCATATTTTTCAGCAAGTGGCTATGGTGAAGAAGAAAACTTTTTTTTTATGGCACAGAGGTAAATGAAAAATTCATGCATGTTAAGTACTACCCTTAAAAGAAAGAAAATCTGTGCAATTGTGCATGTTTTAAGACTAGAGCTTCTGGCATAAAACACAGAGCCTAAGTCAATGTAAACCCATAGTAAAACAACAAAGTATTCTTAATTCACCTACCGGTATAGTGTCAAAAAATATCAATTGATTTGTAACATGTAGAAAGCATTGAATAAAGAAAGGTGCAAAAGGTCACAGATAATTACTCAGATTGATCGCGATTATATTGAAATAATATTCAAAGAAACAAAACAAGTGTCACTGAAATTAAACAGGTGGGCTGCAGGCTGTTCTGGTGGCAAATTCGTTACATGCACTAATGCCACTTGGTGAATTCTGTGTGTACACAGCAACAAGACAACAAACACATTTTAGTCTATCTTTTATATGAAGAATTTAATTATCTATACATGTAACTAATTTTAAAGGCTGTATTACAGTTGTTAAAGCTGCAGGTTTTTATATATTTATATATTTTACATTCATATTGATGAAATACTGAAGTGCAATTGAATAAGGAGCTTCACTTGTTCTTTGCACCGCATGATGGGTCAGAAGGAGGGAGATGGGGTAGGATTAGAAACGCTACAACACTGCCAGCATGAAATTTAGAAATAAATGAAATACATAAACCAGAACATATCTAAATGGTAAAGTAATTAGTAGAACGGCTATATTGTGCTTGAGGCATTGGGAAGAGAGGGTTTCTGCACTGAGAGCACCAGGCATTTCATCGAGAGCTTGTAACTAATGCTGGAAAGACAAACATGGCTTAGCCACAGCACATCTACTACATAAACTTGACTGTAAGCTCCGTTTAATATTAATTCGTATAAATTCCACAGTCTAGTTTAAAAAAATGTAAACATTGGAAATTAATTGCAGGGAGATATTTCTATACATTCTTTCTTGTCAGGAAAATTACTTGTTCAAAATGTGTTGTTCCATAGTCGTAAGAAAGTAAAAATGAGAAATCAAACTTCATGTAACCAAGATGAAAATCAAGAAGTTAATTCTCAAATCCCACACGAATGTAGCATTCTATTGATCTCTGATACGAAAATGCAAAAACTGAAACATCTGAGACAAACACAAACCAGGGTGTTTCCTAACTGTATGCAGCTACAAGTAATGTGCAAAATAAAATTAACATAAGTGGGATAACAACATTATGCAAGGTTAATATCTCTTGCATTGGAAGGAAGTTAATTTCTTCTCTCCACAATGTATTACACACTCAACAAGGAACACCTGATACATACAGTACAATAACTACAACAAAATACCTTATCTGTAATTGGGCACATTTAAAGGTCCTTAAACTGATTTAACTCCTTCTGTTCTTTTGTAATTAAAAAAAAAAAGACAAAAAAAAAAGACATATTGACAACACCGGACAAGTGAACAATAAAAAAGAAAGATACATAAAGTCTCAAATTTATGGACATTTGGAACAATTTTAATAGCACATGCAGCATTCCTTGATAGTGGGTCTTTTTGCACAAACAAAATTGCAATGAAGGAATTTAATTTATACTTTTCCTTTAAAAGGCTAAAATATATATTTGAAAATAATTTTAAAACTACTGAAGCACCTGTGCAAAGGTGGAAAAATTAGTTTGGTAACTATGAAAGCCACAAAAGGACCCACTATCCTCTGATTTTTTTTGTGTGTTTTTTTGTTTCATTTTAATTTTGCGTCTATATCTGTAGGTAATTAACTCAAACATTGCGATTACATGCAACTAATGTAAAATGAGGTAAACTGCTCTGCAGTGTGTTCTTCTACTCAGAAGGCAGTAGATGATCATGCTGGAAGCCACATGATCAAGGCTGCATCTCCCATCATCCCTCTGGGCAGTGATATGGGATAGTGGGTCTCTTTGAGGACTTTCAAGCCTGAGTGGGGGATGGACAACATATGATTCCTAGAAAAAGGAGGAAAACAACACATAAGCAAAACAAAACAATGAGCAAATTCAAGCTAGGAAAATGAGTCAGGCATGTAAACAGCATGGTGCAAAAATGGTAAGGGGTAACATGCTACAAAGGGGATGGGAACTAAAAATAAAACAAACATAAAATAAGGTTTGCATTACAGAAGGTCTTCAAAGAGACTTTGACCAGTGCAGCAAGTGGTGAAGCTTTGAGTTCTGCAAACCACAGCAGAATCACAGCAATGCTGCATGTTTTATCCTGAAGTACTGCACAAATAATCACAGCAAGGCAGCAGAGAGGGTCACTTACATTGCTGGCTTGGGTCCATGTCTGTTGTCAGCTTCACATAGTTGGATGGAAAGAGACCCACTTGTCCATTCACCTCCCCTTTCCACCAGTCTGGGTCTTCCTTGTTAAGGACGTTTATAATCTGGCCTTTATTGAACGCTAGCTCATCGTCATTCTGTGCAGTGTAGTCATACATGCCAATTACTTGGCACACTGGAAGATAAAGGAAGAGGTCTATCGCACTGGTAAAGTCTCAGCAAAACATAAGCTATGCATAAACCAACCAGGAACCCTACAGATGTCACAGGATAGTTCCAGGACACTACACTCATCTGAACCGGTCCTGTTGCGGTCCTGTGCCCCTGTAGCTGAGCACTCAACAAACTGACTCAAGGTGATTAAAAAAACCCAACGTTTCCTACCGGCCTTGCTCTCAGTCAGCTTACTGAGGGGTCAGGGAGCACAGCAGGCAGTGCAAACTCTGCTGCCTGCAACTGCACACAAGATGGTTTTGTTTGAAGGTCCTCAACAGTAGGAGAAGATTTTGCTAAAATTTTAAATTTTAGGAAAACTCAAACATTTCAAGGACTTAGGACAAGAATAGTTTTCTACTGACACTTCTCTTTCGCCTTCCCCCTGACCCAGAAAGCATCACATTTGTTGTACATTAGTTTTCTATTGACACTTCTCTTTCGCCTTCCCCCTGACCCAGAAAGCATCACGTTTGTTGCACATCTATAAAAATAGCATTTTGCATCGTCATCAACCTGTTCTGAAAAGTATCCTTTCCAACAGAACTGGTCAATGGACAGAAGTCTCAGAAACTAAGTTTCCTGAAGTAAGTTCCCCTGCCTGAAGCCCGAAAAAGGCACTTTTCTTGTTAGCACTGGACAGGCTCAACACAGCTGTGTAATTCAAGAGAAAGCCAATGGTGATATCCCTGCACTACCACTAAGACATCAGGAACACAAAGATCTTGGAAAGAATGAGGAAAAAAAAAGCAACCCAAGGCCACTGAGGCTGCCCTATTGGCACCACAGCACTGCTTCCAGCAGCCTATTTTCTATTCCCTTACTGTGAAACTCATCAAATCTGGCTGGTTCTCAAGAATATGGCTGTTTCTTTCAATTATAATAGAGCAGTTTTCTTAATTCTCGAAAGCAGCAGGACTGCTTATTTGAATATATAATTTCCTCTATTTCTCTGATACTGTCTCTATGCCAAGTCACAGGACTTCTGGTATTTTGCCTTGAGACACAAAACTTCTATCTAATTAGCCTTGCTGTCAGGTTCTCTCCATTATATTAATCCTAAAATTTTCTTTTATTTTCTTTCTTGTACTCAGCCAGCAACATACTTAAATTTGCGAAATAGCTCCTCTTTTTTTTTCAATTTATATTTCAGAAATTACTCAACTACTTTTAGTTAATACATTGTGCCTGTTCACAAGGATTAAAATAAAATAAACTCCCCATTTAACAGGACTCTGCATGTGTCTCAAAATTTAGCTTTGTTACTTGCAAAAGGGGGAAAAAAAAAAAAAGGGAAAAAATTTTTAAAAAGGGGCACTCACTGTCATTTCTCACACCCAACACATTAACTAATCAAACTGTATGTTCCCCTGGCATACTGGTGAAAAAAAAAAGGGAAAAAAATTTTAAAAAGGGGCACTCACTGTCATTTGTCACACCTAACACATTAACTTATCAAACTGTATGTTCCCCTGGCATACTGGTATACTTCTGGTTTTGGTAGTTTTGTGCTAACACAAATTCAAATGTGTGAACACCACTGATGTTCATGTTTCACTTTAAAAACCCAGGCATCTGTTCTACAGCATTCTTGTAGTAGGCTTACAGGTCATTACTAATATTAAGGACAATAAAAAGTTTAAGCTAGACCCTACCTGAATACAATATGAACATTAACAGATTTGTAAACCTTTCTAGAGTTAATTTCTTTCAAGAATTTTTCATGCAGATAATTTTCTTCTAATTCAAATAATTTTAATGAAATTTGGTACTGTTCAGTAGTATCATCAAAATATCTAAATACTCCAATGGGATCACAAGGATCACCTTAAACTTTGGGAAGTAATTTAAGAGAATTCTTGAAGAAATAGGACACCTCAATTGAGCCTGAAGCATCTTGATCGTATCTACACTTGGTCGCAAAGCTTAGAATATACCTTAGTCCTACACAGGAAGTTCTTATAGTAGTCCCAGCAGGAAAGTTCTTCACTTATTTTAAACTCCAAAAGCCACTGCTAACTACAGAAGCAATCTATAGTCTACCTTCTCTGAGCTCCAGTACTTTTCAGCCATTTGTTTCCTTTTTTAGAAAGACTGTCTATTGGTTAATACTAGTCCTGCTGCAACAGCAGGGGGAATCCAGGTTCTCATACAACACTCACGACCGGTACAATCTATGATGTTGTCTTTCTTTAAACACACAGAATGATTGAAACGTGTTTCCCATTATCCCTATATTGTGGGATTCCAGTGTCATTCCTTATGCCTGACTAGCTTCCAGTAGCAGTAACAGTTCTTTTCATTTCTCAACACCAGGAAGGACAGGTTCATGGCACAGGTTTAGAAGGGAACACATACAAAGCAGTCAGAAATTAAGAAAACCTCAAAGTATAAAGCAAAAGCGTCCATGCAACATAATTAAAATAAAACCCAAACAACAAAAACCAGTTAGAGTCATGCAGTTTGCATTACAGTATGGCAGATGGAAAGGATATACATCAAAATAAAATGTCAAAAGAAACAGAGGTTTTGGTGATAGTACTTTCTGATGGATCCCCTATCTTCAAAACCCAGACAGTAACAGCACTCTCGGACCCTTCACAATGCATCACCTTGGGCATTATTCAACCCTTGTAGGTGGTTTTCTTCAGGCCTTCCATGTCCTTTGCTATAGTAAGCATCCCCACTGCCTTCGCTATGAAAATGCTTCTCAAGCATTAATCTCTTTAACCTTTTACATTAGCCACACGGTTAGTGAGGCCATCTATCATAATGGAAAGGCAAGATAATTCTTTTTATCCTCCAAAATGAAAGTTCTATAAAATTTGAATTTGATAAAAATGAATGTCATTAAGATTTTTATATTCTGTAGGCAATGAAAAAGAAGTGCTAAAAAGTTTATTCTGTAAAAGTTTTATTAGCATGTGTGAAAACTGCCAGACTGTCAAACCTAAAAAAAAATAAAATAATCCCATCATATTGCCTTGTAAAAAAATAGTATGTGTCTCAATGCTGAGTTATCATTTTTACTGCAGGACCCAAATTCATGAGTCTTTACAGAAGTGTGATTTTCTGCATCTTTCTGACTATTATCAAAGGGGCCATGTAGCACCATTTATAACATTTGCCTTCTCTAATATGGTACTTGTTTTTATAGCAATGACACAAGAAACTCATACCCCAGTATTTTATTCTAGTTGCATGAACTGCATGATGATCCTTCATGCATATTTAAAGAAGAAAATTATGCTCACTACCATTTTTCATTTAGAAACATTTATTTCATTTAATGATAGAGAGTCAAAAAATGGCCCGGGGAAGCAGCAAGCCTTTGCCCCCTGCCATCCCCAACTAAATCCAAACAGATGACAGACAACCACATCAAGTTTTTTGGGTGGGTCATAGAAGAAACAAATCCATTTTACATGTTTTTGATTGACAACAATCATCTTTACTTAGTACTAGACCATCTCACAGGCCCAAAATGGTTCCAGACTGAAACAGCTGCAAGGAATGAACTTCTTGTTCTCAGTCTTCTGCCTGTCTTTATACCTTGCAGTAGACTGACAGGACTGTTTGACATTGGCTGTGGTGGAGCTGTAACAAACAGCTTAAAAAACATAATTGTCTATTGCTCTTGTATCCTTTAACAAACTTTAAAATAAGTAGCTCTATAGGACAAAAAACTACATCTTCATTTGAGTGGTTTTCTCACACTTCATCTTTGGAAAAAGGTTCTCAATGAGAGGTGCTTCAACTGCAAAGTCCATGGACCATTCTGAACCTTTAAAAACTCTTTTACTACAATTAGAGCAAATAAATATGACTGAAAATTTGAATATTTTACTCTTTAAGATGTCACAGATAGCTTTTTAGCACTCCACAGTTCATACCTAAGGGTCCACCACCATAAATAAAGAGACCAGTTATATGCTCATCTCATTTAAAAGAAAAAAAAAATTAAGAGTTTAACCAAAGCGACAAAGTGAGTAGTGTAACAGATACTAAATATCCTGATGAATATCCTTAATAATTTTTAGAAGTCCTATTGTAAATGACACACATTACAAAAGCAACTTTGTTAATGCAACCACCCCACTTACCTGAAGGTAATGCTGTTGATTTAGGTAGCTCGGTTGGTGTAGTTTTACTGGTACCAGGGCTCAAAAGTTTTACATAATTAGCAGGGAACCATCCTATCTGCCGTTTTTTCCCTCGCGCCTAGTAGAAAAACAATTCTTTTAAGAGGATTAAGCACATCAATAGATCTTTAGACAAGGTAATTCAACCAATACTTTCAGTCACACTGACTGTTTTAGAGTAAGAAAAATCTATTTTATAAGGAAAAAGTCAAGTATTTTTGTGGCAATAGTTTAATATCATGATAATTTTATTACATGAAGTTAGCTTTCATAATATATAAACAGTAGTTTATAATATCTAAAGAGTAGTTATTTACTACCATTTGAGTGACTTTTCATTTCATTAATGATACTACTTTGTGTGCTTTAAAATTAATACAACCTGATCCTTCTAAAAGATTTCTCCTGATTCTGTTTAAAACATAATTCTAGAATATTAGGCTAGCTATTGCATTAGTGAGTGGCAGCCTTTAAATGCTTTTTCATTATGCAAAGCATTATATTTAAATATGTACCTAGATTGCAATAGTTTAAGTAGAAATTAAGAATCCCAATTATCTCCTTTCTTTTGAAGAAAATAGTCTTTTTAATAGTCTCTCCTGCCCAAATAACAGAGTATAAATATGAGTCACATTAACCAAGTGCTAGAAGAACAGCAAAACATCATGGCAAGAAAAAAATGTGTAAAGATTGAATTCAAATACAAAACCCCAAAGCCAGATTCCAATCAAACAAAAAATAAGGTTTGGCAACCACAAATACAGATAGACACTGTCCAAAATATCCTAATTAACAGATGCAAAGGTTTTGGAAAGTACACTAGATGTTCTCATATCTATCTAATCAGAGCACATCAGTATGAAAACGTGGTGCACACATTTATTAGCGTGCGTGTGGTCCACGTGTGTGTGCTGAGAGAGCAGGAGGTTACCATACACCTGCAGAACAGCAGCGCCCCACAGTTTGTAACGCAGCTGCCATTAGTCACCCTCAGAGACAGGATATTGGGCAGACAAACTGCAGGTCTGATCCAGGGTGACAAAGTTTGTGTCACCAAAACAGGATAGGAATTTGACAGAAATGGCATCCTGTTACTTCTCCAGCTGCACTGTTGATTGCAAATAAAATCAGAAGAAAAATTCTTACTGTAAGAAAGGTTATTCTAAAACTTTGAATCAAATCTCAGCTTCTAAATCTATTAAATCTGCTAAGAATTACTTTTAACTACTTATTGTCTTTTTGTGTTGTTAGAAGAAGGTTGGAATTTTGGGCATGTAGAATTTTGCCTTTTTAAAAAAAAACCATGCTATTTTTAGTGAAAAAAGAGTCATCTAATACACATACTGTTCTTTAGCTACTTCTTTCCCTCTTTGTCCTCACTGAAAAAGAAAGCATTTGATCTAAAGTGTATCTAACATTCATTTTAAGATGCCCTGAAAGACTGCATTAAACCTTATAAATGTGTAATGCTTAACACATTTGCCTTACTTTACCTTCACCCTGACTCCTAAGAAAGTATGATCAAAATTTACTTGAGGTTGAAACTGATCTGTACATATATTTCTAAGAAATCTGCTGCTTCAAAATTAAATGCATAAAGAAAAGTTAATATTAGTGCCGTTCTCTAAATCTTGTCACCATTTCACTACTTTTTTTTTTTTTCCCTGTAGGAGCAGGGGGTTTGCTGCTTGTATTTTTAATCAATTCCTCAAAATATTTCACCATACTGCTGCATTAGCCTTTGTGCTGCCACAACAAAGGAACAAAAACTAGTATTACAGTGCTGAAACAGATGGATGAAAAGAATAAGTAGGGGACTGCTAATGAAGAAAAAACCTAACTTGTAAAACAATAGGTAAGATAGTAAGGTATCCATAGCTACATATGAGTATTTACACAACCAAAAATTAATCTTTAAAAAAAACCCTCAAATTAGCTGCTAAGTGGTAATCACGACAGCTCTTTCCCAGCAAAGCTTATTTTCTATCTTAAAATACATTTAATATGAGACTCTTTAAAGCTAGAAATAAACAGCAGCATAAAGGTTAGTGAGAATGAAAATCTAATCAATCCTGGAAGATGATTTCTCCACAAAAGACATGAAAAACATATCATCAGGAAGGGCAAAAAGGGCAGGTAGTAATGTGGAAAAAATATTTGAATCAATTTGAGCATCTGCAATGCAAAACTAAACCAGTTACATCCTTTGATGTAATATTTATTCCCTGTTAAAAAAAAAAAAACCACAAGAAAAAAACCCAAACCAAACAAGACCTGATTCAGTGGTAGAGAATGTAACTGGGAGAAAAAATAAGAGGCAAAAAAAAAGAATCTTTGCCACTGAGTCATTGAGAATCAAAGTTTCTGAATGGTCAAATTCTACTCAAAAAAAACCCCTGGTTAAAATAGTTTATTATCTATTGTCTTCTAATACAATACTAAAGTTCTGCCCTATCTGATGCTTGCAACAGACACCATTCTTTCCATTTTTCTAACATGAAATTGAGCTGTTGCTGGGACGAGGCCATTAGACTGGTATTCTACACTGTCTCATTCATTAAGCTACCCGAAAAAGTGGTGGTCATTTTACAAAAAACACTGCTGTAAAATGCTTCTCAATCTTTCAATAAAGGGATAGTCAAACTTTTGGCTGAAGCAATCCAGACAGCTTCTTAGGAAGCCATTCAGGACTGCACACCCTAGTATTTCTTCCACTTTCACAGTGCACATATACATCTATTAGCTGATACAAATGCACGTGATACACAAGGTCACTATTGGAATGGGACACACATGGAGACCCTGTTACTTAACCCAACAGTCCCATGCACTCCTGTTGCACGGGTGGCGTTTCCCACCACCCGACAAGTTCTTTTTTGGCTCACATGAAGAAGGGTACTGGACACAAGACTGTGAGGATTCAAAAGCAGCCAAAACAGTAGACCCTAAAATCCACTCGTTTCTTATATTCAAAGAGCCTTCAGGAAAATGTAGAAGGGAGTGGACTGCAGGCTGGGTCTGATTTGTGAGATGGGTATCTTTGACTTAGAATGAGGCAAAACGGCATTCTCCTGCTGGCCTCCAAAGTTGTTCCAATCTCAAGGAACTGGGATTTAGATATATTTTTGTAAAGGCATTTTATTTGTAAATGCTTAATTGCAGAACATTTTCAGAATTATTTATTATTGATGCATTAATAATTTTGAATGATTAAAAAATTACAATTTTTTTTTTTACATGGAATTTTATTTCAAAAAAAATAGTAACTAACTTGGAGCTCTCCTTCCCACCAGCCACCTGGATTCTTCTTTCTGATAAGAATCAACTGACCAGGAGCAAGAGTAAGCTGTTCTGGACCCGTTGCTGTGTAAGAGGCAATAACTTGGGCAATTTCTGTTGAAGCGGGGGGGAAAAAAAAAAAAGTTAATTTGGAAAAAACTGAACACATTCTATACAACATTGACTCTGCTATTCTGACTAGCACAGTATATCCATTTTGCATTTCTTTTTTATTTCTTTCCATAAAATTGCTATGTGTTTATGTCTTTCCATGAAAACATACGGTAATTATTAAACCGAAGTTCACAGCACTACAGGAATACAACAACATAAGTGCAGCAGCTCTATGGATAGGATATAAAAATATTTGTAATAGAGAGGAAGCATAACGACCATCATTAGAGCTACATGACTCTTAAAATCAAGTGTCATAATACTGTTTTCCAATAAACATGTTTTTGTAGCATCAGTTTGGACTAAGCTCCCTAAAATGAAGTGATAGATGTTGATGACAATACAACGAAGTTGCAGTAACAGAGGTGCAGACTAATGAAGGCCTGCAGAAAATGTCTCAGCACTAGAAAAAAATAATAATAAATGTTTTCAAAATGTAACAAACAGGATTTATTTTGAAATCTTTATTACATGAACATTAATACAAAACTGGTGCCTTACTTGATCACCTACCAGCATGAATCTGATACAGAGTAACCAGGAGCTCACAATTATCTCTCCATTAAATGGCCCAAAGCAGACAACGCAGTTTACTCCATTTTACAGTAGTTATGGAAAGACAGATGATAACTTCATTACCAAAAAGTCTGGCAGGGTTAGCCCATTTTTTGAATGAAACTGAGCTGACAGGAGCTTGCACGTGGCTGTAGGTATTTTATGTCCTTCAGAAAGCTTTCAAGTCAGGTTTAGCACGTCATCAAACCATGTTTAGAGTGATGGAGAACATGTTTAATACTATGATTATTGGGAATCTTTCAAAAGCAAAAGATGGTAGATTGGGGTAGGTGGAATCTGTAGGGAATCTTTTTTTTTCAGCCTTCATTTAGTTGTAAAGGGTCTCAGACATCCAAAGCAGCACAAAAGTGTTGAAAACTCCACTTTAGGATCCCAGTACACAGTCATTCATCCCTTAAGTATTCTCCTTAACAGAACAATGTTGTGGGGGAAGGGGGAGCAATGGTGAAATTGGTGGGGTTTTTTTTCTTTTTATGAAAAACCTTTCCTGGAATAGTAAATTCTGACCCTGTGTTTAAGACAAATGAGGTTTTTATTTGGCAAGGCATCAAATAAAATTGGGGACCATCAAACAGCCAATGCATGCACTGAATTTATCTGGTTAGGGTTGTGGTCTAAGAGTGTCCCTAGAACAAGCAGAGCCAGTAGAACAAAATCACAGGAATGTGTCTCGGCTGCTTCAGTGCAAAGACAGCCACCTTAATTTAAAACCTCAGCAAATACTGGATCACAGATAAATACAGTGCTTGAGATTTTAGCTTTCCTTTGAAAGTGCTGATAAAAAAAATATATCTGTATCAGTTGTCTTCACTTATGATTACTGTTTGTATATATTTTAAATCTAGTCTATCCTGAAAAACTGGCACTGGAAGACGAAGTAGAAAAAGATCACACCTGGCATCAGTTTGTCCCTCTATAAAACAGCAGAAAGCAATGTGATAGTGAGTGTGAGGTGGACTAGCAGTCAACGCAGCAGCAAGAGCAAAAGGGACTGAGGCTGAAGGGGAGCAAATACACAGATGGGGTCTCCAGCCTTCTCATGGGCAGCTGTACTAAGAAAGTAACACAGTGCTGGGCACCGTCCCACTTGGCCCTCTCTGTCAACAAGAGCCAAATTTCCTGTGGCCAAGAGAAACAGCAAAGGCGCTCAGTAACAACACATCACCCACAGGCTGGGAAAGGCGGGGGGAGTCTGCTGGTAAGGCAGAGAAAGGGAGCAATCATTGAAAAGGCAGTTGTAGGCAGAGGAAACCACAAAGCCAACTCCCTTGAAACAGAGAGAGGTTTTGTTGCAGGGAAGAAACAACAAAGTGATTTGAAGACCGCCAGGAAAATGATCAGATGGTTTTCTTAAAATTTAGAAGAAAAGGATGAGTAGGAAAATAAAAAATGGCCAGAGAAGCATTCAAGATGTAAATGAACAACATAAGGAGGATGAAGAATCAACACGACGACAAGCGATCTGAGGTCACTGCAAATGACGACACGAACAGAAATAACTACAGCAGAACCTCCTTCAGGATAACACAAACAGGGAAAGGCAGACACACAGAGATGGAACCAAACAGGTGATGAGAAAGCCAGAAGCTGAGAGAAAGATGCTTTAAACCTGGATCTGAAACTTAGCACACGACGTATGAAAGCAGAAGGCAGTAAAAAGAATTTCTAAGTAAAATATAGTAGGTGATGATAGGAGAGCAGAAAGGTTTACATAGAGAAAAGCCAGCAGCAGCACAGTCTGTCCTGTACAAAGGCAAAGCAAGCAAAGCTACTTGGCAGGAAACATGGCTATGCTGCTAGAAAATCTGCAAGCTCCCTGCATTTGTAGGTTTTTCCACAGAATCCCATTAATTCCTCCACCCTAGTGCCATTCAAGAGGCAAAATGAACACAACCAAACAAATTAACTGTGGGTGTTTGTCAAAATAAGTTTATTTTTTTTTAATCAAGCAAAAATCTCTCTCACTGCCATGGTAATTATAATATTCAGTATATCATACCAAGAGAGCAAAAACCTTACACTTTGCATCTCTTTTAGAACAAGAAACTTCTCGGTTTTATCTATCAAAAGATGATATACAAGGTTCCAGGTATCAGATATCCTCTTTCACCAACCTGCAGCATAAAGAATTTTTACTGTGGACTGTGTTAAATAAATTATGATATGAATTACAGGTTTAACATTCAGCTCTTGCATATCACAAAGAAGCAGAAAGTTAGAGAAAATAACTCAGCCAAGAAGTTAAAAAAACTGAAATAGCTTTCCTTCCAGGAAGGACTTTTTAATTTTGATTTATTTAAGTATTGAATTACTGAGAAGAGATCCAATTCATTTACAGACGAGGCCAAAAAATGTGGCCTCTACTAAACCAGGTACATTTAGAAATATAAACAAATGCCTTCTCACAGATATAATTGTCCTCATATGGCTGCTTAAATTCGCAGAGAGCAGTTTCTTGTCCCTTGCCCTTCAACACACAGTTACCAACTCCCACCCACTCGTCCTGCTGCTTCTGGAATAAACAGGAATATTCCACCTCATTCATTAACATTTCACTTATATTGGCTGAGCACTTAGAGCTCATTTATAGCAAAAACATCCACGAACCTCCTGGCTGAAAAATAGGCAGGATTGTTCACAAACTGTTCTTAAATGCCAAAAGATTCTGAACACAGCTTGTGTGAACATCCCCCCAGTCTCTACTTCATTGAAAGTTCAAATCTAGACCAGTGATTATAAGGCTGGTACTCCAGGGTGAAGTCTTCCCATCCACCATTCTCCCACGCATGGAAAAAGCAGCCAGACCTATCAGCACCTTCTCACTACTCCCACCAGGTATTACTTCTAGAGGTTTTCCAGATCCCTATTCTTGTCTGCCTCTCTCAAGTTTTCTATCTATTAACACTAACTATTAAATTAACCATGTAAATTAAAGTTAGAAAGGGCCGGAATTGTTTACTTCCATAGATGGATCAGTAAGATTTGGCAAGAGCAGCCCATTGCTCATATATCAAGGTAAAATAAGCCAAATGAAGTGAGGGCTGCTGCAATCTACTCTCCCCTCCTCCACTTACACAGTGAACCAGTTCAAAGAGACAAAGCAAAACCTCCTGCTTACAAAACAAAATATGCATATGCATGTCTGTGTGTATGGAAATAAGGGAAGATCACATCCTTGAACCACTTCACTGTGCAACTGAACAAGCCTCAGAGAAAGGGACAGAATAGAAGCATGGACTACCCCCTATTTAATTTGGTTCAGCTCAGTGCAAAGTCATCTCTTTGGTACAAAACCAAATACATACACTAAGGGGAAAAAGAGGTGTTTATAAATGTGAAAGTTTATAAATGCCTGCCAGGAGCAGAGAACGCACTTTTCTATTAGTCTTTGGAAATACAATGGCTGTTTGGAAGGACAGCCCCCACCATCCTCAGAGCCAGGGGACCTCCTTCCAGCCAAAAAGTAATCTGTAACATGAACCTCTGCAATATGACCAGGCTTGACAGGCAATAAGCTACATAGCCTGGATACAAGGTATAGGCTCTTGAAAATAAGAAGCAGGCACAACAGCTCACAGAGTCCATGTATACAATAGTGCGTAACATGCTGGGCAAAATGCTGTAAAACCACAAAGTAAGAATGTGTACTTCCATTTTCAGGGGCACTGGCAAACTTGGGCTTTTTACAGGCTTCCAACTGTTCTGTTCATCAATCTATCATGAAGTTTACATTCATTTTGAGCAAGCAGATTTTTATTCTCTAGCTACATGCAATTTAGTGATTGATACATGCTAGATAGGATGATTGACAGATTATGCATTATTTTATTATAGACAACAGTTTTCATCAGTGCAAATTACTACAAAATGACCAAGAGCAAACATAATTTATTTTCATAGAAAAGATTTTGTTGCCATTGAACTTAAGTGCTTAAGAAGTGATATAAGGTGCTGTCACAATATATGACTCACCAGGTTTCTTCCCTAAGCTTCCCGTTTTTCCAGCTGCTCCAGGAGCCTTGAAATAGAAAGTAAGATTTAAGTTAAGCACTCGTATTTATTTCTCCAATATGTGAAAATGATTTACTATGCTTCACTTTAACCTACTACAGAAGGGTGAAAGTAAAAAAAAAACAACAAAACTCTCACAGGAAGATTCAATTCTTACAGAAACCCTAAATATTTTATATGGCAATTAATATACAGGAATAAGTAGCAAACAATTTATGCAAGTGGATGACTGACTATATAAATGTGTAGACTTTTCTTCTTCTGTACTTTTCTTCTTTTCATGAACTGCAAATACCAATGTAATTCCAAATTACATAGCATTTGAATTGTAAATCTGCCGATCTACAGAATGTGAGTTGTCAAGTTGAGTTAACACAATAGTAGTTTTCAACTCTACAAATAGTTGGATTGCAAGTGTGCCTAAAAAACCTAATTGGACATAATTATTTCAATACTGTCTATATTGTGGTTCTAAAGTTTCTCATATGGCACATTAGCATAGCCAGTGTAGTCGCTGCATCTTTAAGATGAGTCATCTGAACTTTGTATGTAGTGTGTGTTGCAGTAGTAAAAGACCCACCACCATTTTTGTGCCCAAGTGAGAGCACAGGACACTGAATAGCAGAGTGTTATATATCTGTAGCTATTTCCTCCAAACCTAGATGGGATGGGATGAGATGAGGAACAATCATCATCATCATCATCCAGGTCAAGAGACTTGTAAGAAAAGCCTTCGAACAGCCACAAGAAATACAGCAAGCAGTGAAATTAATTCAATTCAGTTATGTATAGGAAAACAGCAATACTGAAAGATGAAATTTAACATTAAAAGGTTTAATAACTTACAAACTCAAAGTTCTCTTCCTGGGAAAAAAAAATAATATTTTTTCCCCTTGAGACCACTGCCTATTTGGGAAGAGTTATCTTTATTTATTTATTTAAATACACTCACAGGCCTTCTGATATACATGCAATTAGAGTATTCAAAACAGTGTGTGGTCTTAAATCTGCCCCTCGCACACCTCTCTTCCTCAGTCATCTTCCTACCCTTCTAGTCACCATTCCTGTCTAGGACAGCTTCCCCCATGCCTCCTGAATAACTACTTCAGTTTATTCCCAGTACATTGGCAGTCTTCTCTCCTGCAATAAAGAGGTTTGGTGGGAGTAACAGCAACATACCTAATCTAAACTGTACTTTGGTCAGAAGCGTTGAATAATCATAAATATCCTCTTGCCTTCAAGCAAGGCTCACAACACTTCCTCTCAAGTCTCCTCAACTTCTTCTTTAGGATACTCTTTATAAATTTGGAGCCTACATCAAATGAATCCTAATTCCTCTATGGAAAAGAACAGCTTCATCCTCAATATTAACTTGACCCTTTGAAAACTTGGGGATTCTGGCAGAAACTAATATAAGGAGCAACTAAAAAACTAGTTAAATGACTGAGAAAACAGGGCCATTTTAAAAATGTGTATTGGTTTTGAAAGTCTCTATAAAATAGATGATTAGACAGATCTTCAATCTCTCTTGAAGATTTGTAGCTGCTCTAAGACATCTACACATAGAACATCTTTCAGAAAAGATACTAAAGAAACCTGATCTGTCAGACTGAACTATACCACCTCACAACGCTGTATTAGTCAAGCCAAACTTATCTAATAACAGCAGAAAACCCAGCAGAGTTGGCACTGCCTACATCACAAGCTATAACTGGTAGTGGAAGGTAAGAGGAGGGTGGGAAGAACTTTTTAATTTTTTTTTTAATTTGGCACCAAAGCACCTTACATATATCTAGTATACCATGCTTCTCCTTGGCATTTTGCAAATAAACTTTGGGAAGGATTATGGAAAGTGAATGCTTTAAGTTAAATGATACTTGGATACCGCTGTCTCAGTGCTACTTTCTTTTAATTCTAAAAGACTGATTATAGTTACTTTCTATAAGGGCAGAAAATCTTCCTTTCTTCCCTATGATCCTGTCTTCAGTTCTCCACCTTTCTGTATGACCACTGTGACCTATATTAACAAAATAGTGAAATAGGAGTGCATCACACAGAAATCAGATATAAAGACTAAGTTTAGGTCTGGAGAAAGGAGAAGATGGTATAGACGAAGTGACTACAAGTCCATTGACAGTCCCAAATAGGGAAGATTAAAAAGCGTGGAACCAAAGGTAATAACTGGCACTGATATAGTAATACCACAAATTATTTCTGCTTTGGAAAGCGTTTCTGGCAGAAAAACACCCTCCTCAATAAAGAACAAGTGTTTGGACCTTCAGAGAACACACTCCTTCAAAACATCACTTAGCCAACATCCACGTTGCCAGATTAGGAGCATATGGACAGATAAAACAGGCTGTGACACTGTATCTTTACAGTTAACTGGTAAACATATAAAGATTATTTTAAGAGACAAGCTTTAAAATCACCTTGACCACACTGAGTCTGAATTCTGTTTCAGGATTATCTGAATCTTTGGTAAAAAAGCAGAAGAAACACATAGAGAAGTCCTGCAGTACTTCAATAAATAACTAAATGAACAAATAATACATTTAAGATGGACCCAATTTCTGGCCCACTCAGAAGATGTAGAAATATTTTCTATTCTTTCTGTTGGGAGAAACACGGTGGAGAGGACACACCCCATTCCATTTTCCTTTCACACACCTGAGACACAAACTGTATTTTGTGACAAGTAATAAAATCTCTTGAAACAGCAGAGCAGAACTTGCTTTGTTAATTTAGTAAGACACAGCAGCAGACTTGCCAATTGTGTTGTACAGTAAGACCCTTAGAATTGAGATTAGATACATTCAGACTGTTATTGTTTTCAGAACATTTATGCAAAGTTTCACAACTATATTTTTCTGTTTCCAAGTCCATACCTTAATGAGCACCATACCTTAATGCAGAGGTAGTTATCACCGGGCTCAAGAAAGGCAGGGTAGAATAAAAACCTGTTACAGATCTGTATCCATCTCCCTCAACCTAATGAAAACTCTGACAATGGACCATGAACCACTATCACTGTTTATTTGAAGAACAAAGACTTTCACTCTGTTAATAGGTTGAAACTTCAAGGAAAGGGAAATAGTTTAATTTAGCAACTTGAGTTGAATGTATAGCTTGGGACTAGCTACAGAAGAACAGATTCAAAAAAATTTCTTCTCATGTATAAACCATTGATATTTTAGGCTTACAACCATTTTACAAACTCCCTGGTTGCTGTTGAAAGATCAGCACTGCCTTACTTTTTCTTTGTGCCTAAGTCAATAGTGCAGAACACACTAAATTAATTTACTCTTTTAGTAACATTTTCCACAATCAGCCAGCTGTCCAAGCACAGCGGCACATCTGAAAGTTAACAGACAGGCACTATTGTGAAATCCTTTGTAAAAACTGGCTCTGTGAACAAGCTGAATAGCAAAACACTGTACGTGTAATGGCAATTATCCACTTGGAACAAGAAATATGTCCTGCAGGGCATATGAATCACTTTATGAAAATAAGCATCCCGGATATCAAGATCTCCATGAGCTCTGTGTTTTTTCCTCCCTCTCTCATCAAGATTTTATCCGAAGATGTGATTTTCACCAGCAAAAAGGGTTGTTGGAGCACTTTTTGATGAACTGCACTTTGCTGTTTCAGCCTCAGACACCACATTGACCTCTCTAATAAAAATCGTTCTCAGTATTAAATGCCTATTTCTGAGTTCTCTCTGAAGAAGATTTGCCAATATGTGTGCCTGTCTCCCACCAGACAGGACAACCATTTAATCCCTAAAGGCAGACAAAAGGCAGCTCTGCACATCTGAATATAAATTCCCAAGTTTTGAGATTAAACTCTATTGAGACTATCTTAAGGGAAAACAGTTCCTTCACAGAAGTTCAAAGGTAACTTAACATTAAATAACAAGAATGTAGCTGAGGTTAAGTATATAATTAGCAACTATTACTATCTACCTATGAAACAGGCTTCAGAGGGTTTTAGAAAGCTGACAGTGCAAGTTCCCACTCATCAACTACAATACAAACTAAGAGGTAATATAAAGAGACTTAGGGCAAAGTTTTGTGATCACAAGATATTCCACAGGTTATCTGTACACTTATTCCAATACCTCCATGGGGCAAGACACCAATTTTTTGATGTATATGAAGAATTACTGGCAGGTCTGAACTACAATCCATATCCTGGATTGCAAAAAGGAACACTTTTCTTAACCATGTAAATTCCCTGATGCAAACCCACAAACACCTCTGGGGCCACAACTGAAGGATGTCGCAACTCTCAAAGGAGAATCAAGCTGCTAGCCTTGGGGACAGAGAGATCAGCATTTCTTGTCCAGACTCTCACTGAGCTCTGTTGTCAGGGTAAACCTATACCCTATCACAACACACCACTTTACAAAATTTACTCTAATTTCAAGAAGACAATCTAGCCTGCTGTGATGGGCTCCATAGTGCTACAGCTGCAATGCTTCCACTAACTGAACCACTAAGTACTCCTCTTCCAGGGGGACCTGGAAGTCCTCTTCCTGGGACCTGATCTAACTATCTGCTGCTCCATAGTCACTAGATGTGACAGAACTGAAAGGTAGGAAGGAGTCCAGGCATATCCAAAAACATATACTAAAAGTAAAGTATGGTGTTTCCCTTCTGTAATGAAGGGAATTTAACACAAAACCAGCTAAGAATGCAGTTCAAAACCAGCTGAAGCTAATCTAAGCTGATGCTGAGGCAATCTTACCTCCTTCACTACTCTCCCCCCATATTAATTCTGGTACTGACATTGTTTTAAGTCTTGCTGAGTTGATTCAGAGTACCATATTAGAAGTATATATTACTTCTGCTAGACTAGTTTTCTGCTCTGCTTACTGTCCTGAACTGGCTTATTAACAGGTCAGATGAAAGACAGTGGCAGCAAAAATGTTGGACTGCACCTGTGCTCACATAAAATGGGTTACAAATGATCATTTTGCATCAGAAAGTGTGGACATCAGAACTGGGGAAGTGATTGTCCCCCTGTACTCAGCACTGGTGAGGCCGTACCTCGTACACTGTGTCCACTTTTGGGCCCATCGCTACAGGAAGGACATTGAGGGGCTGAAGCACATCCAAGGAAGAGCAATGAAGCTGGTGAAGGTTCTAAAGAACAAGTCTTATTTATGAGAAGCCACTGAGGGAACTGGGGTTATTTAGTCTGAAGAAAAGGAGGCTTAGGGGAAACATTATTACTTTCTAGAACTACATGAGAAGAGGGTGCAGCAAGGTGGGGGTCAGTCTCTTCCCAGGTAACTAGTGGTAGGACAAGAGGAAACAGCCTCAAGTTGCGTCAGGGCAGGTTTAGGGTGGATATTAGGAAACAATTCCTCACTGAAAGGGTTATCAAGCATTGGAACAGGCTGCCCAGGGAAGCGGTCAAGTCACTATCCCTGGTGGTATTCAAAAGACATGTAGAGGTAGTGCTTAGGGACAAGGTTTAGTGGTGGAGTTGGCAGCATTAGGTTTGCAGCTGGACTCGATCTAAAACATCTTTTCCAACCTAAAGAATTCTTTGATTTTATTCTATGAAACTAGTGTCTTAATGTGCACAGAAAAGCGTACCTCACAATGCAAGGGAACAACTAATCAAAACTGGGACAGGACTTCTCCAGTATAAGACTGATTAGTTCTCATATTAGTAGTGCTAGAGATTGAAGAAAACTGTTACATGATGCAAAATATAGATAAGAAAAGTTTCTAAAATGTTTCTGAAAGCAATATCACAAAACTACTTCTCCCAAGGACTGCAATATCATTAACTACAAATTTCTTTTAATCCTTTCTCAAAGAATGGTATTGAAATTTCTCTACTATCTAGACATTTATTATATAAAGGCTTTCTACAGCTACATACTTCACTGCAGATTTTATTCTTTGACTTTTCCCCAAACAGAAATAATTTGAAGGATCAACTTTGCTCAAGCTCTATATTGCAGACATGGTCTTTCATTGAGTTGTGTTACATACACATAGAATTTAAGACTTGTGGGAAAAGCCTTACCACCTAGATTTCTAAAAATCCAATAGTATTTACGTATTTATTTAAAACCCCTATTATTCTTAGAGACATAAACAAGGAACTCCTTATCAAGAGATTGGTTTTGTATTCAACTATGATTCTAAGCTAATTCCTACTAGTACATGAATTATCCTCTCAAACAGATGAGGAATATAAATGAAAAAATATCTTTCTTTAGAATATCTAAAGAATGAAAAAAAACCCCAAAACGTGTTCTATGGCATTTTTCCAGGATACAAACCAAATGAAACAGAACCTCTATTATTCAGTCAATAACTTTCAAATTAAAATAGTAGTTAGCAAAATTTGTTCCCCTTGATTGTAAGAAAATGACACCAGGGAAAAAAAAGATAATAGACTGAAATATTAGTCTCTCTATTTTTTTTAAACCATAATGGCAGTAATATAGAACTCAGTCATTAAAAGCTTACTTGGGGAACAAAGTAGTCATAGCTACTCTGATTTGTCTCTACAAAACTGCCAAGTAAACTATTAACATATGCAAGAATCATTTTAGTATATGATCCACAAAGTTATTTACAATGTTATGTTGTAAAATGCAACTATTATTGTTTTCCCTTTCCAATCTCTCATTCAGTAAAACTGCAAAATATTTTTTGTTCCCTTATGATCCACTGCCTTGGAACTACCACTACAACACCAAACAAAACATACACACACCCCCCCCCAGCTCAATATTATAACATTTCAATATGTCTCTACCTCAGAATCTTTGAGTCTCACATAATTAGATGGGAAAACTCCTGATTTATCACCCAGTGTTCCTGTCCACCAGTCGCCATCTTTCTTTGTCACAAGAATCATATCACCTTGTTGAAAAGTTAGGTCTCCTTGTTCAGAACTCTCGTATGTATACATAGCAATATACTCTGCAAGAGGGAAATAAATACAGAACATGGGAAAACACTTGATAAACTGCTCAATAATCATATGCAAAATCTAACTAATATAACGTAGTCTATCCACAGGCTACACAGAAGACAAATTTATTAATTACCATTCATAGAAACCTCAATATTTAATGCATAAAATGATATCTATCAGAACTAAATGTAATCTGTCAAAAGGCTGCTTCTGGGGAATTTTTTTTTTTTAATAATTTGCTAGTATAATTAAAATGCACCTAAATGATTAATTCATATCAGAAACTACTCTGAAAACATTTCCCAATGGTTTCCGGTTTGTGCTGAGGGTTCAAATTCTCAGTCTTCGGGATGGAAAGTCTCAGCATCCAAATATCTGTAGATCCAGTCTTCATCTTACATATGCTGTTTGGCTCTTGTATACAATGAATTCTTTCATTACTTGAAGCTTTGCATGAAGGGTGCACATCTCATTGCATCTTACGCAACAGATGGCTGGGAAATGTTAAGACAAAGCCTGAATGTGTTCTGTTTTGTTAAAACACTTAGTATTCAAGTGCAAAACCACTAAAGACGACTGATGTTGAGAAATGCAATGTATAATTCAATCACAGAACTACATGAAAATTTTTTACACAACTGATTACAAAGAAGAATTTCAGAAAATTGAGTAACATTTTCTATACAACTCGATACATTCTAATTTAACTGAGCATTATCACAATTCATATGGGCACAAAGCAATTTCTGAAGATTATATCCTCTGCTTCTGGGACCAGCTCTGGACCTAAGAGCCATTCATAATATTTAGGAAGACTTTCATGCATATGTAACAAAAATGTTCAAGTATTCCACTGCAGCTGGCAATTGTTCTGTTTGCTTGAACGCTGTATCTCACCAAAACGCTTAGCTCTAGGAAGTTCAGCCTGAATTCAAACCACAATCACTATCCGTAATGAAAGCTAAGACATGGTTTGTCTAACAACTGCGGCTGAAGAACACACACACCCATTTGTATGCACGTACACACAAACACACGCATTAAATATCATAATGTATGCTATACGCATGGAATTTTTCTTAATTCCTTTAAATGTAATAGAAGACACTAAATCCATGCTTTATTATTTCCTAAAAATACAGCTTTAAAAAAAAAGTTTTATTAAAAAGTTGTGTTCTTTTTTAATACAAATATATAACCTGAGATATCCCATACTTCACAAAAATGACTTAGCATTTCTACAATAGCTTTTCATCAATCATATAGTGACCAAGACTAGTCGTATTTTGAAATAACTGATTAACTCACTTTCCTTGTTACATGGATCTTTACCATTCCCTCCTTTTAATTTCTGTGGTGCTCATGCCAGTGGCAAATTAAATACATTGGTAACCAAAGAGACTCACTTAAAATTGTATATAGAATCATAGCTAAAAAAACACAAGGTGGGCTGTAGATACTATACACAAATATTCATTTCTAACCTATATTTAGATTCATTGATTTACTCTTTAAATTAACCTAGCTGACTCTGCACTGAAGCGGATTACGAGCGCCCACACAGTCTGTTAACACAGCTTGTGTGGAGACATCGTCTGGAGTCCAGCTGAAGGGTGGTAACAGCCAGGAATGAAAGTCTTTTAAAACCCTTCAGAGGCCTGACAATTATCTGTCTGTGCCCCAGCCTCCATCTTTAAAACTAAGAGGAAGTCTGGGCCATAAGGATCACAACATTCCATTAACTGCCTGTAATTTCTTTAACTAAGAGCTTTAATGAAACATTGGAAATGAGCTTTGGGTGAAATAGAGACATTTATTTACAATTCTTGACATCAAGTACATGTACAGATGTGCTTATTTGGCCCTCTGCAAGAACCCATTCCAGATTGGGAATCGTTACCAAAATATTTATGCAAGAAACAGTACAAAGTACAGATGATATTTTAATGGCATGTGAAATTATTTCTTCTATATACGTAGCATATATAAATTCTTACTATAATAATTTTAAATCATTCTAGAGACAAATTGAAGTGCAACTGAATTTTAACAAGCCCGATCTTAAAATAATAAGATCTGATTCTAAGTTTGTTTCTGGTAATAAGCAGACTTATTCTATTTAATTACATAGTAAAATACTATTAATGCCATTCAGTTTGAAATGCTTACCTTCACCTGACGTAGTTGCTTTTGTTGCTGGTGATGCTACTCTTTTCAGACTAGCAGGACTTTCTGAGGAACCAGAATCCATGCTTTAGAAGAAAATAACGGTTATTTAAGAAATTAAAACTCTTCAGAAAAATTATTATTATAATTTAAAACTAAAAAAATGCATATGCACCCATAGTCAATTCCCTACAGTTTCACAGAAGAGACAGTAAATGCGCAAATTAAAGCTTTTAAGTATAATGGTTATGGTCATGGTTACATTGAGGAAACTGTCTTAAATACACACATTTCTGCACCTCTTCCTCTCCCTCAGAAAAAAAAATAACAATCTAAAACCATTCTCATTTGTATTACTAATGTTAATGTTGCCTTCATATCACACAGAACCAGATTTTGATTGCTTCCGCCTCTAAAAGTACTAAGTGATTACATTTTGAGGTACACCTTTTTATTTTGGGGAAAGATAAGCTATGATTACATAGCTGTAATTCATAAATTCCAATACACTCATTTGCAAATCCCATGAAATTAAGACCATTCATTAAGCTTCAGGTCTTTTGTTGGTGATGCATGACCAAGGAAAACTAAGGTTGGTTTTCTTATTCCTCACATGAATTTCCAGGGTTGGAAGTCAAAACTCCTCAGAAGAGAGTCACTTTTAAAAACAAAAAATAAAAAAATATTTTTACAGAGTAGACTCTAAACTTCAATATTCAACTGCGCAACTCTTCATGTTTATTCAACTGTTACAGTACAGAAATAAAGTATGGCAAAAGCAAATAAAATACCTCGTTGACTTCCTAATGGGGCCTGAAATAAGCTTCACATACGATTTAGGAAACCACCCCTTTTGTCCTTGAACCTCTCCAAACCACCACATATCTTGCTGCTCCAAAACTGTGATGATATCATTTTTATTGAAATTAAGGTGGTTGTCTTTTTTCGCTCTCCAAGGATACAAAGCCTGTGCTTGAAGTCCCTCCACTTTTTCACCCTAATGCAATATAAAAAGAAAAAAAAAAAAAAAAGAGATGTCAGTCATGCACCACCTTTCATAAAGAAAGCCACTTAAAGAATTATATTCTTATGCTACTTATATAGCAACAAAATACACAGACTCTCCATCAACCGTATAAAGCAAAGTCAATTAAACTTACAAAGTAATACCAGAAATGTTTACAGTCCTCCTACATTTCTATCTGTTAACACATGATCAATACAAAGCAAGATTATCCAAAGTTTTGCTTAACAAGTTAAATGAAGTTTACAATTAAGATATACATCTAATAAATTCTCATGAAGCTATTTTGGCAGGACTTAAAATAAACTTTATAGAAAATGATCTTTACCATGAATTATTCACTGTGCATTCCAAGTTTTGTCTTTCCTCTAAGATACTAAGATATTTAGCATTTTTCAGAAGACATGAGCTTACAAGAACAGTATGTTGTTCAGTTGAGGAAAAGGAAATGCCTTAACAGATGGACAGCATTCATCTGATGGGAAGCTTTGCCATTGCTATTCCACTTAACTATGTAATCCAATTTGGAGTGAAGGTTATTGTCATGTAATTCAGGAAAGCCCCAAGGAAGTGATCCAAAATTGACATCCTCCAAAACATTAAGACTGGACCACAAAAGTCTAAAAAAGCCAGTAAAGAATAGCAGAACAGAAGCTGCTTCATGTGAAATTCTGCCACGGATTTTGCAAATGGATATGTACTGCCTGTTCATCACTACAAATTGAAATATCTTACCTATCTCAGGGGACTGTTTTAATGCATAGTCAGTGTTCAGTGTTCATACTTTGCTTTACAAAGGTTTCTGCTCACCTGACCCAAGACAGGAGAGGGAGATGATCCTGTAACAGTGGCAGGAGTGAAGGCTGATCGCTGCCGCAGCTGCCCTGCACTGGGAACAGTCAAAGACGGTTGAGCTGCCCAGGCATCCCAGTTATCAGTTTCCGGTTTCTCACTAGTGTTTGTTGGCCATCTGGTGGGGAAAAAAAAAAAAAAAAAAGGAAAGAAAAAAAAAGAGAATGATGTCATTCCTACCATTTTCATCTGAATAAAAACACTCATGCAGGAAGATTGTGCAGAAAATAAAAAAACAGTCTACATTGTAGGTTAATTTCTTTTAATTGAATATTTCATAAGCATAGTAACTCTCAGGTGGAAGTAGTGCAATCAAACACAGGCTAACAATTAATTTATCTTAAAAAGACAATCACTAAATATAGTTGCTCGTCCTTGCTATTTAATGCTTGCTGTTGTTGTACTTTAGATTCATTTCTTAGCTGTGCCCCAGTATAAGAGAAGTTCAAGTAGTGCACTCTGCACTATGTACAATGTAAAGAGGTAACTTAAAAGAGAAAAAACATCATCATCATCATCCTCTTCAAAACAGGTTTGAAATCTTTATACCTGCGTGTCACTGACCTCTCACATCTCTTTCCCTTATACATAATTTTGCTGCTTCTCATTCAAATCCTTACCTTTTTTCATTTGCTTAAATAATTTCCTACTGACTTCTTTCAACTCTTTAGTTTTACACACCCTCTTATCCTTTTTATGTTATCTCTTGTCCTTTAAAATGCTTACTAAGTCTCATAATCCACATCTCTGCCTCCAAATAACCACATAAATGAACAAAATCCCCTGAACTCTCAGTGTGTAAACAAAGCACCTAAGTTTCCTTTGCCTGTTGCTTGTGCTATTAGTTGGAGTAACCAATTGTTGTCCACCTAGCACCTAGACTATAATAGTGTCCAAAGGCCACAACCATTCCTAACCACTACATCATCTCAAGGACAGAATTATAAGTATAAATGGTCTGTATTATTAGTACAAATACAAAATTATATCTGTATTTATATTAATAATACTTTGTATTGAAACTGAATATTAATTTTTATGAAAAGCATGAAAGCACGCATTATCCACCTAGGGCAGAACAGCTTTGTCAAAAGTAGGATTTGTTCAAAAACAATAAAATCCAGTACATGCCAGGCATCTCCAAGAAGCTCAAGATTTAGTCTTACCTCCCCACTCAGAAAAATGACTGTTTGTAGTAAAACAGAAAAAGTTTAAATAACTGGAAAAGCTACTGTGACCTATTTGATGTATATTTTGAAACCAATTATATTATGCATTGTAATATTGCACAACAATATTTAGATTTTAATTTATAAATATGTATTACATGATCACAAGGTAAGACAATTACTTACCCAACCCCATTTACATAGGGTTGATAATACTGCAGAGAGGATTAAGTTGCGTTAACAAGACATCTAGGGAAGGCCACATGTTCCACACACACCAGTCTTATTAATGTTCAGTGACAATTCGTGTCAAATAATTTAAGAGAAGGAAGGTGAACACCTTGGGATTTCCACGTCACCATCCTCACTCAGGAATGTCTCCTGTTTGTGATGTGTCCTTCTGCATTGCTCAGGCATGATGGGACTTTAACCATGATGGGAGCATAGTTAAAGTTCCACAAGGTTGAGATTTTAACTATTTACTACGGAAAAAATATTTTCCTTCAAACAAGCTATTTTTATTTTGCAATCTTGATGCTCTGTGTTAACTGACACCACAGTCAAATTGATTAAAAGGACTCCACCACATTTAAGGTGATAATCACTACCCAAACATACGTTGAACTGAAGTCTGCCCAGTTGTTGGCAGTTGTAGTACACTCTGTAGAAGCAGGAGCTCCTAGCGACGTAGTGGTTTCATGCACAGAAACTTTAGGTGCAGCAGCTGCCTCAACTGCTGGCTTTACAGAAGCTGGAACTTCATTTTCAGGTATTTTCTCTGCATAGTTTGCAGGGAACCATCCAGTTTTCCCCTTCAATTCTCCACCAAGCCACCCAGGTTCTCCAGTCTGGCTTTCATCCACCTGTAGAAGCATTAAGTTAGAAAGTTAAGAAACATCACACACAAATGGAATTTTTACTTGAAACAAACCATCTCATTCACAGTAATTAACTTTCTCTAGTTACAGATCCATGACACCTTCATTACAAATACAAGTTACAGCTATGTAGAATTTTGTTGTTGTTATTTAATTTACCTTTGGAGGATTACGTTGACAGCTATTCCTTCTATAGTGTATTAATATATAAGGGAACATTTGCAACACAATACTGCTTTGCAATTCTTTGCATTTTTTTTCCTTTTTTCTTTCACTCAAGCCAAAATCAAAAGGATTTCTTGGTGATGAGGTAAAGAAGTTTTATTTCAGTCCTGTTGCATGGGTTTTAAAACAGTTGCTTAGAAGTCTCTCATAGTACAGCAGACCTGTCAGGAGTTCTAGATAAACCCCTTAAATACTGATATTTCTGGCTTAACTAACAGAAGATGCAGTTTTTAAACAAGTTTTCCAAAATTTTCTCTTGCAGAAAATACAATAAAGAACCACAGTATATTAAAAACAACACCCATTGAACAATTCAAAACAAATCCACAGATTTGCTAACATATTTATATAAAACAGTTCCATGGTAAGTTTTCATATGTAAATTTGCAGACCTCTGTTCTGTCCCCTCACTCTGATACCTTTGTCAAGCCATAAAGTACTGGATGAAACATGGCTATTTTTGTAGCTGTATATCAATTCCTACTTATTATTATCATCGTGTTAAGCTGCAATTTAGCAAACTTCACATTTTCCCATTAACTTTTCTTACACATTTCACGCATTTGTTCTCCAAGCTCTACTGACAGACAACTTTCTTAGTCTGCTATTTCAACAAAAGTGATCCTTTTAAATTCCGTGAGCTGCAGCTATCCACATTCAGCAAGAAGCACAGAAGAAAAGTAATTCACTCTTGCTGCCCCTGGTGAATTGCTATGGTGGTAAATACCTCCAGGGCAATGTCAGTTGCAGAAACTTTCTAGAAGAAAAAAGCCATAATAGCATTCTATAATTTTGTAAATTTGGTGTTCTAGCTAACTAATCACGTCGATAGGTGAAAAAAATCCCAGTTTTCAAGAAAACCCTAACATATGAATAGAGTTTGTACCTTTGACATGTAAATAACACCTACTTTGTACAACAATCTACTGTGCATAGCTGCAGATTCCGCAGCAATGACCAAGTCAGCAGTAAAACCAGGCCAGTAATGAAGGCAGGTGGCCAACCCTACACAGCGGCTGTTTTTTGTCAAAAATTCCTTTCATCTGTTTAGGCCACTAGCAAATAGTATTTCAAAATACATAAGAGTTTCAAACAACAGTGTAACTCAAGACCTGACCATGGCAGAAAACAGTACGGCAGGCAGAGATGCTTAAATATGCACTTCTAAGTCATTCAACACTATTTCCTAAAAACCATAATCAATGTGAGGAGTTTGTTGATAGGAGAATGTTTCATGAGCTGAGGAATAAGAAATAGTATCCTTTTCAGTCAAAGAAGTTTTCAGGATATGACATTATATATATATATGTATATGTATATATGTGTATATATATAGCGGCCTTTCAATACCTGAAGGGTGCCTATAGAAGAGCTGGGGAAGGACTCTTTGCCAGGAGGTGTAATGATAGTACAAGGGGAAATGGTTTTAAATTGGAAGAAAAAAGATTCAGATTAGATCTCAGGAAGAAATTTTTTACTATGAGGGTGGTGAGACACTGGAACAGGTTGCCCAGAGAAGTTGTGGATGCCCCATCCCTGGAAGTGTTCAAGGCCAGGCTGGATGGGGCTTTGAGCAACCTGGTCTAGTGGGAGGTGTCCCTGCCCATGGCAGGGGGGTTGGAACTTGATGATCTTTGAGGTCCCTTCCAACCCTAACCATTCTATGATTCTATACAAAAATAGCATATAGTAGTATCTGGAGCTAGATGCTTCTACAGTTGGAAAAACAACTATGACTTCACTCCATCAATTTTAACAAATATATAACCCAATCCACTGCTTATTTGGAGGAAAAAAAAATAGTAGCAAAAAAAATATTATTTGAGGTGCAAACTAGTTGCTCTAGACTAAAGGTGGGACCATTCTTTTGCCTAAAATTGACTGAAACCAAAGCAGCAGAGCTTCTGTGTCTGATCGTTCCCGGACTACTCATTTGAGCTGCTGATAGATTGCTTTGCCTTAGGCCAGTTGATGACTCTTTGACTGCCTCCTATTGCAATTTGTATCCCACACCCCTCATTTGGTGCAAAACAATCCATTATTTCTGCTTTCTGTTGGGTCCATTTTCTGTCTCGGTCCCTATTAACTCAAAGCAAACCCAGAAATAAATGGACTACATGCTTGACCGGTTCAATGTGGTTTTACTGCAGTGCAGAGCAAAATTTCCACTGCAGCACTGAATAGGATTGTTAAAGCAGCAGTACGAGTGATGGAAGGTCACAGCAGAGGGTGAATCTTGTGAGAGAGAGGGAGAAATGGATTATCAACACCTGATGCCAAGTTCAATAATATAAACAGTAATGATACTCATATAGCTTCCACTCTCACTCAGCTGGTCAGGTAGTAACTACAATCACTAACTTACAAAAGAATCAGGGCTGAAAAGCCAAAAATCTGTTATAGTGAAGTTCTAAAAAGGACACCTTTGAAATTCATCACAGTCATACAAAAACTATTGTGATTTTTCAGAAAGAAATGTTTTGTACAAGCAGAGAAAAAAAACCAACCAACCTACCAATAGGTTTTAAAAGCAACCGATGTAATGCCTCTTTAGATGACAGTTTAAAGTTAAAATATTTCATAAAATACCCTACTAGGATAGTCAAAGTTGCGCTTATTCAGTACAACTAAGTTTTCTATGTATATTCAAGAAAAGGAACTTCGAAGGATAATTTTAACTTTATCCTTCATAAAAAAATCTGGTTTCTCAGTTATTAAAATAAAATATAATTTGCATCTGTTTTTATAGTATAGTACTGGAACTTTAAATACATTCCCTTGAACCTTTTAAAATTCATTTGTTCCAATTTCCTTATGGTTTTACACCCACCACCCCAAGTCCATACAACAAACTATCCCAGATTATTTTTTTCCAAAATACAACCAGACTTTAAATGTACACCTAAATCGTGACTTACAGTGTGTGTGGTTTTATTTATTCAACTGTACTGTAAAGCCACGACTTACAACTACGTATTTCCAGCAACTGAACAGGAGTGACAGGAGTAACAGCACCACAACTCTTATCAGCAAAAGCAGTAAGTCCAGTTAGTAGCTCTGTCAACAGAAGAGCTGGCTTTGCAGTGGCCTACTCCACTTTGACCTGGCTTGCGTATCACCAGCAGTGCATGCACACACAAAGAGAAGCCCTGTTTTATGGCAGATATTCATTCCACATACGAAGCCAAACCCTAATATTCTCATAAAAAAGTATTTAATCAAAGCTAAACAGAGTACCATAATCTGTTTTGTTCAACTCTCTATCCATTAGATGACCATTTTAATTCTATTCCATTTGTAGGCTTTTGATCTAGATATTTTGAGACTACTGGAATTCCTGTTATAACGCTGAATATAAGCTCTGCAGCCACAGGCCATATGCTGATTACGCCTACACAGGATCTAACACAACAAGGCTGTCTATGTGTCTAACACAAAGAACACTCATTCTAACTCTTGCAATCAATATTTAAAAACCTGATAACAAACTATCATGAAATTGTTTTAGACTTTCCATGGAAGCTTCTTTATGAACTTCCTGCTTAACTAATGTTCTCCTGCTATCAGAATCATTACAGTTGAGTAATTCAATAATTCACCTGTATTTCATTGAATTATGCTTACGTTTAAATAAACTGTATTCTATGAAATATTATCAGCAACAACAGAATCCATTCATTTACTTCAAGCTGGAGCCTAACAGCAGCAAATGCCAGCAGGACGTTTTGCAAGAGTGCTATCCAAAGGAAAAGAATTCCATGCATTCTATACATAAAATTAATTTCATACATATATACACATAATATAAACTTAACTTCCTGAACAGACAGAACCCTGAAAGAAGCATGACTTTCTTGGCTCAGAATATTTGTTCGCAGACAAAAGCTTGATTAAGTTGTAGTTACAATCAATCTAGTTTACAGTGAAAGAAATTTAAAATACACAGAAAGGTAAGAAGCAGAGAAAGCAGAAATCCAAATTTAAGAGAAAAAGCAGAAGTATTGAAATCTAAAAAATGGAATAATTAAAAAAAATACAGCCCACTCCCCACGCATTCTCTACATTATTACACAAGATACACCAGTGCTACAGATAACTAATGTGTACTGTAAATTCAGGCAGAAGAAAGCCCTTCTCAAAATTTGCAAATACTTTTCCTTTCAGAATAAACCCTCATCCTTCTCCCTCATTTCCACTGAGACAAGTCTCAAGACTCATGCACAGTGTAAAAGTGCATTACACGGTTGTAAAAACTATTTACAAGCTATACATCTATTAAAGCCACAAGTCATTCTGACATAATGAATTCTGCAGTCCTATTTACATCCAGGATTTAGGCCTGGTTCCCTTGTGCGCAGTCAATGCATTTGGGCTTCAGCTGGATTCTTTGCTCATGGCAGTTACAGTTTGGGTGGTATCTTCTGTACAGCTACATGATTACAGGACATGAATGCACAAGCCTGCACACATGAAGCCATTTATCTGTTAAAATGCTGAAGTACTTACTAAATTTGCCTATGTTTGAACACAGTTACTTTATGCAATACTTATTTTGTTGCACACAGCAAACTCCTAACTGTTTAACTTAACTACAGCTTAACTACAGAGTTGCAGTTATGTCATAAATTAGACACGCTTTAACATGTAAGCTTGTAAATTATTATTTTCCAAAAAGCGTAACCGACCCAAACCTTTTAGAACCACAGGACATGACAAACACTTAAGGACAGAGAAGAGTCTAGGAGTCCAAATGCCCATTATCAAAAGTAAGTTCTGGTCTATTGCACTTAAATTACTTTTGACAATGTGAACTAGCTAATTTTACCCTAGGTGAATTCAAAAAACAAGTAAACTACATGGTAACAAAACCTGTATTTATGAAAATGAATAAATTGCATAGACTTCCTAACAGCCGTATGGCACACTTACCCATTCCCTTTTAACCTCCATCAGGAAAGCAATGATTTAAAGCAAGGCAGAATTATAACACATTTCAAAAAAGTGTCTTTCTTATATTAACTTTTCTAATAGTAGCCCATTTAAGCAATTACTACAGAGCCGGAGATAAATCCCACAAGAATCAGTCATGAGGTTTAATTACTGTCAAAAGTAAACAAAGAAAACTGAGAGTAGTTACTCTACTCTACTTTTGTAGAGTAAATTAAAATAAAGTCCAAAAGTAACATATAGGAAGACTCAGATTACTTCAAAGCCTCTATTTAAATGTGTGAAGTGCTCCTTAGTATCATGTTTTTTTGGGCAAAAATGTTATTTCCTTGCAAGTCTAACTAATAGTGATCACTCTTGCTCAAGGAAAAAACAATTACTTATTCTCCTAAGCTACAACCTATTTCAAAAGGGAACAAGATAATAGTGATCACTCTTGCTCAAGGAAAAAACAATTTACTTATTCGCCTAAGCTACAACCTATTTCCCCAGGGAACAAGACAATACAACATTTTTCAATAGCCTGAGGAGACCCATGTACCTGTATCCTCTCTCATTTAACACCTGACTGACCGATATTATTTCTTGGTGCAGAATAACAACACATTGCATTGTATTTCAGAATGGCATTGGGCCTCTTCCCGAGTCATTCAGTAGTGCTACTAATCCAGGATTTACCCTTTATTTTCCAAAAGCAGATTCTAATGTCACAAACACTTCAATGTGACAGAGCTGAGTCAATAAAAAAACCCACACAAACAAACCCAAAAGGCTGAGAGATGAAGCCTCATCTCCCCAGAATACATGCTTTCTAGAAAATAGTTATCATAACAACTTATGAGAGTCTACATAGCGTATTTTTTCCATTCTTACTGAACTGTGGCAAAACACAATAGCTCTTAAAATCTATTTTGTTGGGTGGAACACTACAAGGAATATACTTTCCCACAGTGAACAAGGTAGCATTCAATAGTTGCACTCGGAATTTTCATTATGAATATACATATGCAAATTACTACATAGTAGTAATTTATTAATATTAATATACACACTTAAGAACTGCAGTCATTAATAACATGATTACAATTTTGGAGATCATTTGAGACAGACTATCACTTTAGAGTTTAACATGACAGTTATAGTTTGACCATATCCCTGTATCTCATCATCTACTTGAAAAAAAGAAAGGAAATTATTATCTATTAACACACCTCCAACCAAACTTTTAGGTTTTGAAGTTTCAATTTTTTATAAACGCCATTTTACCTACTGTATATTCTATTGAAAATAAATGTAAAAGTATCTCACAAAAGAGTTAAGTAGATTAAAAAATGAACAGAGTAAATTATTGTACAAACTATTCCAAGCTACAATTACACTAGATCATTATGTCAAAAACTGTCACTAGAAGAGTTGTATAAAAAATTGCCAGTATTACTGAAGAAGTATCACCACTATAGAGAGACTACGTTAATGTTTATGTGATCATGACACAAGTGTAGCCTTGTAGTTTAGTGTAATTGTCTCACATAGTATTACACTGGACATAACATTCTCTTAACAAAGGCAATTTTCCACATTACAAATTTAACACTTCTCTTGTATTCTCCCCTTAAAGAGGCAAATTTCTCATTGGAAACATACTCTATTTATCAAAGTCAGTTTTTGATTCCACACATAATAGCCACTCTCTCAAAAGAAAATAACAGTAACTTTATTCTCCAGGTACCTTGGAGGACAAGAAACCTCTCACTGAGATACCTTCTGTATAGGAACCTTTTCAAACACATTGACAGACACACAGAGCTCAGCATAAAAAAAACCTGATAGGATCTGCTCATAGATTACGTTTAAACTTTGCACTTACAATGAACTGTAGGAAACTATCCATTATTATAATAGGGTTACTATGTCATATCACATCATTTTGGTACTCACTGAAATATTTGTCTCAAGTCTGTAAAAAGTCTTGCCATACATAATTTCAATCACTCAAGTGCAAAAGCTTAAGTAATTTTTTCAAGTAATATCACAACCCCTTCTTACCATGACTATGTCGCCAGGCTGAATAGTGATTTCATCGTGGCTTCTTGATTCAAAAGGATACAGAGCTCTATAATACACTATTTTTACATCCTCCTGAGCAGAAATAGTTAGAGGAGCTTTTTCTGAGCAAAGGAAAAAAAACACAGATACAAAGAAAAAAATCAAAATACATTATTTTTAAATATTTGAAAAATGAGGTGAAAGCGGAGACAAAAATTAACAAGCCTTACATTGTCTGTAGAAAGTATGTTATCTCCCTCATACACAAGGAGAAATACTAAAAGGAATCTTTTAAAATACAATTTTCTTACTACTTTCTTTTCTAAAGATCAGGTAAAATATTACTGTATTTTGACTTTTACGGTATATACAACTATTTTCATAGAAAGAACCATGTACATATGATGCAATATATGTAACCTCTCAAATGCTTGAATTATTTTGTAGGTTAAATCTCATCAGCCACAGGTTCAACTCAAACACTGATAGTCTTGCATATATCAATGGTATTCCAAATACTTTTAGAGCCTGCTTGTGTAGCATCTTCATTTGCAGCCTGACTATAATTCCAAGAAAGATGTTTCAAAATGTCCTACTACATACCAATTGGCTGAAAAGAGGTCACTTACAGATGGCGTTTTAAAAAAATTACATGCTAAAAATGCATTATTAGAAAAAGAGAAATACAGAAAAGCTTCAAAAATACAAGCCTAATTGCTCTTGTATAATGCAATTCCTATTTGGTCACAAAAGTGCGCTCTGCTACTCTACACAAATGAAACCTAGCAAGAGGACATACTAGACTAAGTCAATTCTGGATTTCGGCAAAAAGATAGAAGGTAATCTCCCCTTTATGCAATCTTTGGTCAGATATTTAAACAAATATTACATTCCCAATCAGTTCTCTTGTCTGTGTATCATCCAGTTAAGGAGGAACCATGATTCCCAATATGGGTAAAAATCAGGTTATAATGCAGAGAAAAAGCTCTCAGCTGAAAGTGATCATATGTATAGCAGATAAAACGGGATTAAATCTTCGACTTTAGGTCATTTGTTCAGTAAACAACGTGCATGGAGAAGAGGAAAAAGGATAACTGAATTACATATTGCTACTATTCTAAAAAAAATCTCAAGGCATATATTCCACACCAAAATATGAACTGTAAAGAAAAGTACAGAAGTAATTTTTGACATCTTGCAACAAGATCTTACAACAAGTTACAGCTACAGCTGTCTCTTCAGTTGGCACTGTGAATCTCATCAACTATGTGTTACACTCTGCTAAATACCATACTTTTAGGAAGTATAGTGAAGCCTAAAAGAACAACTTTTTGGAGTCTAGAGCTCAATCCATACATTATTTACTTTGGTAAGACTAGGAATCCAGTCTTAAAACATAATATTCTTCCGAATTAAATCGAAAACAGAAAAGAATTGTTGAAGAGGGACGTGCAACAGCACTTCCTGATTTTTTCCTCTACCTGCATTTGACCAAGGGGCCTGGACAGCTGGCTTGATTGGCTCTTGATGTGGTTGGAAAAGCTTACTCAGTTTCTCTTGCATTTCCTGTTTCCCCTTATCCTCACTTTCCTTCTTCTTGGTTATTTCTTCCCTTTTTTGCTTCTCATCTTCCTGAATTTTTTTTGGCCACTGAAGCTCTTCTTCTGGTTGCACACGATCAAGCCGCTGCTTGTCCCGGTCCTGGATTCGCCTGTTGGACAAACTAGGTGTTTTTTAAGCCAGTCGAATAAAAGACCATAAAAGTTAGTTGTCCTTGTGTGACCTATAGTATAAAGCATAGTCTTTATGGCTATTGTATACCATGTAGGAGCTGTTAATTTTATTTTGGTGAGTTATCTACCACTCCACATCATCTTCTTGCACAATTACTTCTCGAGGACAAAGCACAAATATTCAGAAAGATTTGATATGACTCCATATATATTCATAAAGAAAGAACTGTGACTCTCAGACAAGTGAGAAAACACTATTTCATGCAACCTACTACTAAGCACAGGCCTCCATTACCTTGAGTTGCTTTGTCTTTGCGTTGAAAAAAAACTACCTTTATTTTTTAATTTTAAATCATGTGTCAATTCCGTACCTTTGCAATCCAATTCCACAGAACTCTAAAAGAGGTACAGAGCAACGTGAGCGTACAGAAATGACAAACCAGTTATGTTTTGCAGCAGAATGTAAGATAGGAAAAAAACATTCAACACTACTTTTTCTTGTTAGAGTTCTTCAGGGATTTGTAAATGCTAAACTTTACCTTCTTTACTGACACTGTGATGTCTTCTCATTGTCTTTCTCAACATGTCTAAGAAACGTGTAGACATGTTTTTTCAGGGCATGCTCTAGTGCCCAAGATTATTGGTTTGTCGTGGGCTGCTGAGTGGGTGGGTGATGGTTTTTTGGTTTGGTTGTTGTTGTGTGTTTAGGTGGTGGGTGGTGTGGTTTCTTTTGGTTTTTTTTGTTTGTTTGTTTGTTTGTTTGTTTTTTTGTGGTTGGACTCGATGATCTCTGAGGTCCCTTCCAACCACCACAATTCTGTGATTCTGTGATTCTGATCTTCAATGACATGAAAACAAATATATTTAGCTGTGTTTTTCTAACTATTGTATGAAACTTTACACAGGTATCCTAGAACAGTATCTTAATCAGTTCGCAATGGTCTGAATACTATAAGCTTTATAATACTCAGTACCTTACACTTTCAGTCCCACCTCTTCAATTCAACAACAGCTGTGTCTCAACCTGGGGACTCAATATTTGTATATTCGCTTTTCATAATTTTCCATTAGATTCATAAATCCTATGCTGTTGTTTTAAGTGATGAACCATACGATGAAAGGAGGAAGAAAAGAGGGAAAAAAAAAATCTCCCTTGGCTGAAGAAACAAAACTCCTCGGCATCCAAGAACGCAGACATAAGGTTTTTGGTTCCATGTAACTGTAAGGCTGATTTTCAAAATCTCTTCCCAAGCAGTCTAATTCAAGAAATCTGAGTACCCATGATATCAGCATTGCTAGTTATCATTTTCATTTATCCCTCAATTTCTTTTATTTAATCTAGGCCTGTAGATATCAGCCATGGCTATCACCAGACATTTTCAATAATGAATTCTTACCATAAGGTTTTCCCTGAAACCAAATAAGCAGTAAATTATACACTTCAATTTTTATCTGCTCAGGACTGACTTCAGCTCTACAACATGGGAAGAAGTCAGGAATACCAATCAAACAAATTGGTTCTGCTTATTTTCTCAAAGCCACAAACATCCTTAAGTAAGACTCAAAATAGCCCAATCAGACAAAAAACCAAACCAAACCAAACCAAAACAACAAAAAAGCAACAGTAATCAGAAAATATGGCAGTCCTGATCCTCCTGTTGAGGGGCAGGAAGTAAAAATATCTGCAAGCTTCATACAGCACTCTTGCAGAACTATTCAGAAAATTTTACATTCCAGCTGCGAAAGCCAGCAAATCCTTCCTCTCCAACAGAGGATAAGACAACAGAAGAAAAGAATAAATATTCTCTGCCAGAAACATTTTGCACCAGTAAAGATAATTCTAAATGGCTACAACAGGTGCACTTTATTTTGTTCCATGACCTATTCCACTTCTATACTTTCTTCACACTTAGAAAATTAGTGACAAACGCATGACGACAAGCTGGTTATCACAGGCTTGGCCTACTATATAGAATCTATTTTGTCCAAAGACAACATCAGTTCCTGGACAAAAACTGTGAGGAGGAAAAAAAAAATGAATTCCTTAAGGGGAAACATCCACTTTCCAAACAGTAGGTTGGCACCACAGTGCAAAAATCTCATCTCCATCAATGTAAGTTTTGAGTTGAGTTGACAAGAATATTTTCTGAAAGATGCCAAGGTACTCAGTATCTAAGACGGCAGCTACTAACTTACAAGCTCAAAAAAAAAAATATCTTTGGTTCTCAATAAAATTGCTGATACCATTCCAATATTCCACATCTGTATACCATGAGTACAGGTTAAGACACTAATGTGAAGAGTATCACTTCCTCCTCTATGAAAAACTGCTACAGTTTTCTGTGTTCAATGTTAACTCATCTAACAAGTTAATAAATTCACTGTTCTGACAGCCTTCTGTTTTAATAACTTAATTTGTCCTCCTTATGTTCATTTACAAAGTATTCAGAGCCAATTACTCAACAGTTTCTTGCAACACTGAAGTTGTACCACATAGCTATACAGAGCTCAGTTTTCTTTTGACTTGAGTAGTGTCTTACCTGGTGAGTTTAGTCAGATAGGCTTTAGATAGGAAACTGAGTTTTTAATTATGTTCCAGCAGAGTGATTAACTCTTCCCATACCTATAAACCAAGTTTGCTCTAACTGCTGGACCGAGAATAGCAGACAAAAAATGTATCCCGCGGAAGTGGGGGTTGTGTGTGATTTCTTTTTTCCTTCCATAGAAGCTGCAGGAATTTCTTCTTTGATTGTTATGGAAGCTAATATCACGAGTTGAAGACAAGGCAGGGAATAAGAATAGACAGAAAAGAAACACAAGCCTAGGTGTGAGAGCTACAACTTGGGGTTAGGAACAGAAAACTTGATATTTCACTCTTTTCCTTACTTCAAGACTCCTGCTATGTTAATTATTGTGGAATAGGACCTCTCATCTGGGATTTACCTATACCTGCTTTTACTCTTTTCAGTTTCTATTTTTCTCTCACCAACTGCATTATACCACTCAGGTAGTTCTTATCCCAAACACCAAGAGTAAGTTCTACTCATTTTAGTCAAACGCAAAGGGTTTTTTTTCCCCTCTGAACTGTGTATTACTCATGTAGAATCATGCAAGTCTGCCTGGAATTAACCTTAAGCTAATTGAGACTAAATAGCCATAGAGGGTCTTCAAAAAGACCTTTACCATCCCCAAATATGTATGTCCGTATTTTTGTTTGCTCAATTAAGTTATGTGCACAATTCAGTGCATAATTACCAACAAAAAATTGTTAAGAAAGTGATTGTGGTTATATCCATTTAGTCACAGGTTATAGTGCACATAACTATGTTCTTAGATTATTCTCTCTGCTTTAGAGTTATTAAAAGGCAGCATACTTCCGTAATCACTAAGGGGGAGTATCCAGGTTATGAGTATTAATCATTTACCTTATTCATTCTGCTGTCTGTTGGAAATCAGTAAGACTGAGAGACTGCTCATTATCAGATATACCAATTGCAATTTAGAAGCTTGAATATTTGGGCAGCAAGAAGTTTTGCATTATCAATAGTGTCTGAATGCTGAACTAGCATGAAAAGTCAGACATGAAGTTTTCCATGGCAGAAGTCTTTCCTATTTTAAATCTGTTTTTTAAATTTCTGTTTTTTCTGGAAGGAAGCAGAGTATTTTATTTAATGTTCTGAGACAGAATATTTTTAATGTTCCTACACTTCCAGTACTTCAGCTGGAAAACTTCTTGTTTTCAAGGAATTACCATATTTAAGTGTAGCTATTTCCTCATGATTGAAAGTTGTTTCCCTAGAAAGTTTGATATTTCTGAAGTTGATCTTTAAAGGTATTCAGTTTATGTAAATGATTTAAGAATTATCTAAACTTAACTGCTTTCTACGTATAAGATTTCTCTTTGAAGATATGGTTTTCACTGAGACCCTGCATTGGTTTTGCCTGAAATGTAAAAATTAACTTCACTCACCAAATAGTAACACACAGGCTATCAATTCACTTTAGGTTATAGATCATGTAATGCTATAACCAATAATTTAAGATCTCTTATTCCCAGGCCTTTGTTTTCTTTTTGTCTCTTCACCAACATCTGTTAATATTGAGTATAAAAACCCCCCACAATTGCTAAAAATTAAATCAAACAGCTACTGATAAATTATGACAGAATAGAATTGGTGTGTAGCCTGCATGCCCTTCATTTTATATAAATAAGTGTGAGACAAAAAAAAAAAACAAACTTAGCTCCATTTTATGTTAGTATAAAAGAAAGAGCTAAGTTAGTTACACTGCTCAAGAATTTCTTTAGATGTAGAAGCACACTACACATTTAAGTAACACTGCTGAAATCTGTACGTATCACTGGCAGTTAAAAGAGTCACAGACAGATGTAGAAAGTTCATCTCCTCAACATGCTCCTCATTCAAGGATAAATCAAGAAATTCCCCAACTTTTAAAACGGATCCTCTGCACTGAAATCAAACTTGGTCTAGGTCTTGGGAATCCTGGCCATTTAGCAATATATTACCGAGAACTTAAGTTTCTTTTACTTGTTTGCAAAATGATTTGCACTCTAACACCTCTATTTAAAGGGCTTAAATTAGAGACGTTTGCTACCTTTGAGCTTCTTTTTGCTTTTCCAGTTCTACTGTCTTTCTTTCTTGTTCCTTCTGTTTCAGCCTCTCAGCTTCCAAGTTCTTTTGCTTCTGTAGTTGCTGTTTGTTGTGTATTTCTCTCAGCTCCTAGAGGAAAAAGTAAAATACATGTAAACACATACTATGTGAATCATAACTAATGGCCCCATTTATTTCATTGTGAAGTAACAAAACTCACAAATGGTTGGAATGTCTCTTCAAACTTACAGTATTGCCAAATGCATTGGCAGATTTCAAATGTCTATAAACCACTTACTGTTTTCCTATTTTTATCCCTATAACCTGAGATGTTAAAGGGTTAAGAAACAAGAAAGCCTTTTTTAAATGGTGCTCTAAAAAGTTGACAAGTTGACAAAGACTTATCTGAAAAGCCACTTCATTTTGTTTGTTGGTTTGTTGAATTCGTTTATTTAATTCCATACAAAAATCTACCTTCTGAGCTGCTCTTAATAGGAACTGTTTCAGTAATCGTTTTTATTTTGAAATTAATGATGATTTACTAAAGAATGTAGGATTGTTTTATACACAGGAGACTGAATTCCTTAAACAATGTCTTTGGGATGAATCACAGCACAGAGAGTATTCATCCATACACAAGTCAGTTTTCCCCTAATTAAATGGAAAGATATTGCTTGAAACATTTAGAATATAAATAATAATAAAAACATCCTCTTTTCCTCAAGATTTGATTTCTGCATTAAGACCTTTTAATACAAAGGCAAGTTCTATCCTGAATCTCTTTGCATAACCTAGAATTTTGTGCTGAAACTCCTCAGTATTACAAGGGAAAAAAGGATCACTTTAGCTATGACAACTGAAATTTTTCATTGAAAATAGTTCACTTAAAAAAATTTCTATGTTTTAACGAAAATACAGTACAGAAAAATATGCAGAAAAAGTATGTAGCAGTAAATTGTTTCTAAATCTGTATCTTAATGTCTAACTTTATTGTAATATGTTATGACTCATATCATGCAAGTTTGTTTAGTTTGTGTATCCTTAAAAGCTTTATCTTAATTAATTCAGAGATTGAAACAGTTAATCCTGAAAGTATTTGGATAGTTTTTCAGAAATTCACATTCTACAAATTAGCCAAATGGAGGCTTCATGTGACTGTCCTCATGCACTGACCAAAATGTAGAAAATTGCATAAGAGGAAAAAAAAAAAAAAAAAAAGAGAGATAACTAAGTATTAGGTGATTCAAAGAGTCAAAATGAGAAAAGTTTCAGTAAGTTAATTTCACAAGATTATTAGTAACTTCTTAGCTAAAGTTTCATAAAAGTTGAAAGTTAATACTTGTTTATTTACAGACTGTACTTGCACTGTATCTAAAAATTTTAGTTGGTGAAAGGAGCACATGCATTAGTGCTGAACGACTGCACACTGTGCAACATCAAATTTTAAGATTTCAAAATAACTACATTGTGAAGAGGATTAGCACATGACCTTTCCAAGGTATTAAAACCACTTCTGATATACAGATAAAAGTTAAAAAAAACTAAACAGTTAAGTTCAACCTTGTGTCCTAGCTCTCAGTCCCATTCATATCCTTAATTTTAAAGTCAATGAAAACTGAATTCAACATCATTAAATAGATAATGAGTTCTTATACAAGTTTAATTAAAACTCTGCTAAGGCCATGAAACTCATTGAAATACAGAGATAATTTGGGCAATATCATCTTTTATGATCATCATTATTTTCCATAGTCGCCTTAAACCTTAGTAGGTAGTTAGGATCTAGGATGGATATTGCAGAACATAAAATAAACTACTCTTGCAAAAAAAATCACTAGAGTTATTCAGGCAGGATATTGCCTGTGGGAAAATTTTGAAACCTTGAACACCCATGGTTAAAAATGTTCATGTATAACCTTATTTTGGACTAAGGAAAAGGGCATTTAAAAGGAAATACATTAGCAATATTGAACATAACAGGTTTACAGTAGCTAGCCTATAAAGAGCGATAAAGGGATCAGGAAACTGCAGTGAACACACAGTTGGTCAACTGCACCTAGAGCTAGAGGTGGCCTCTGACCAGAATATAAATTTCTCAAGTGCTATCTAGAGTGAAAAGTCATTTGCTATAACTCTATGTTATTAATTCAGCTTCTTTAATGCTGTCACACTAGCATATTGAGGTACGAAGGATTTGACCCTTGTTTCAAATTAACTTCTCTGAGGGAATCACAGTTCTCATTGTCCCTACATGATCACCTGAACCCTTATTAGTATCAAAAAACATGTACAAGCATAAAGGACAAATATACAACCGTAAGGAACATTAGCAGTGGAGTGCTTTACAAGCATTCATCCAAAGGGACATAGATTAGAAAATGGCACAGTTGAAAGTAGTTTTCCACCTGGCCAACAGTATTATAAATTTTTGTAGATTGCAGAAATCCATAAACCTAAGCATCTACAAAGCTCTTGAAGCTCAAAATACTAATTTTGTGAAGTATCAAATATCTTTACTAATATTAATGATTTTTAACCAGCTGTTCCACTTTTCTGGGTAGAGAGACTGCTATCCAAAGTGCATGTTTCTGACTCCTACCTTTAGTTCAGCTTTAGCAGAGGCTTCCATTTAGTAATTCTTTGTTGTTCTACTTGCTCTAGCTTTCCTTCACATTCATTTCCCTTCCTCTCACTTAACTTTGTATGCCAAGAAGCTCAAGATTCTGAGTCCTGGCCAATGAGAACTCCTCTTGCTATTGAACAGAGAGATCTGGGATACTCACACATTTCTAATAAGGCAACCTGTTGTTACTTGCAAAATTTTAAGTTATTTAGACAATAGTGCTTTCCAGGTTTGTTTTTTTCTTCCCCTTTACATCTTTACCCCAAACTCTGGTGTTTGAGCAGTTAAATAGAAATATTTGCTAGGCAAAGAAATAGGAACTAAAATACTTGAAGGGTATGAAGGCTATCATCGTTAAACAAAAAACCCAATAAATCTCAGAAGTTTTAAGTGTGACCACACAGATGCAAGTATTTGAGCTTAGTTTACTTTTTAAAAAGAAATTTGTAAACTAGAAAGGATTATTCAGTTCATCTATATACACAGAATCAGGAGGAATCTACCTCTAATTCAGAACATTGCTATTTTCCCCCCTTCAAAAAACTTCCTGAGCCTTGAAATACATAAAAACAACTTACAACTTACAAGATATCTGTGCACCAAACATTATGTACTTCCACTAGACATCCAATTACAAAGGTAGTCCAAACTCTATATTTTAATTATAGTTTATACTTGTACATTTATCTCACCATTAAACTTATGATATATGCCACTTTTACTGACAAACAGAAAACTGGGGAAGTTGTAGCTATAAGCCATGCCTCTATGTCTGTCTGAAGCAAGTAGTTTCTCATACTAAGTACATATAGTAGGATTATTAACTGCTGCATCACATCAATTAAGTGCTGCTGCCAACTCTGGTTGAAATAATTAAATTATTTTGTTTGCTTGTTTTGTCATTTCATCTATATGTTCAGCTATATTAGGATCTCAAAATTTAAATAATTTAATAATTATTTAAATTTTCCATAAACATTTTAACACATTATTCCCTCCCAGCTAAATCAATGTGCTACTTCAGTATTTTGTGACAAGATTTTTCTGTGACATACCTATAACAGTTAAGAAAGTCTAACCTAGCTTATACTCCTAGTACTGGATGCAATATTTTTGGAGATGAAAAAAATGCAATCAGTATCCTTCTTTGCTTCAGCTTGGAGGAAATAAAGATTTGATGGGCATCTTATGCAACAGATAGATACTCTGTTGCTTTGCCAAGTACCAGTGGGAGGATGGGGGAGAAGGAATCAGTATCTCCCACAGTGCTATAGGACAGCAGTTGAACAAAAGTATAGTAACACTTCAACAGTCAACAGAATGAAACATTCTGAATATTCAGCACAGTCCTACACTCATCTTTTACAGACACAAGCAACTTAAAAGCTGTACATTTACAAATCGTATATCGTAACTCCAAAGACATAACAATGCTCTGCTTGTTTCTGATATGCAGGACAAAGCATGTCTTACCTTAAAAGCAGAGAGAAATTGTTACCTTTCCAGTTAATTCACAAACAGACTAACAAGTATAATTCTGAGATGTTAACAATAGCCACATTTAGGTACCCACATAATATTGAATATGAATTAAAATATGAGTTTCATACAGCAGAGTAATATTCACTATATACAGACAAGTCACATTGCTATGAAAACCTTAATGTTAGAATTGTTTAAGCCCAAATTTTGCCTTTTGACAGAAAGAGAATAGAACTTAGGATACTTCAAGGATTACAATACAAGGTTTCCATCACGTCTTCTCCCCTCGAGACAAACCAGAGCATTTGATACCAGAGAAAAGAACCCTACAGTTCTGTGCTCACTGAGGCTTTCCCACAGCAATACTCTTCTACCCCATTCCCCAGCTCCCAAAGCGCCTGCTTTGTCCTTGACAGACAGGGTTCCTCCTTTCACCCCATATTATAGCTACAGGGGATTTGATAAAGGGAATGTATTGTCATATCTCTCATACCTGGAATCACAAGTTACAGTGCTGTGTAGGAATACTTGACATAAAAGTGTTTTCTTTTTAAAAATGCTGAAGACCATGACTAAAATAGGCAATTCACTTAAAATCTTGACGTTTCAGATAAGCAAAAGACAAAAATAACTACCTAGTACCCTTGCCCAGGTTGCAATTCAAGGCACACTCCTCATCTAGGCAGTAAGGATTAGATAAAGAATCAAATTATAAACTCTTCTCTTTGGTTACGTTTTAGTGCTAGCACCTCTTCTTAAATACTAACTTAGTGAAACACTGCACACTCATCTGTTTATGGTAAAGTGAAGCACATAACTGGAGGAGGTTCATCACTCAGATTGAGATTGTTGTGTACTGCCTGAGTATGGCATGGAGACCTTTAGAAAGGAGTCTAAGTAGTTGACGCAGCCCAGGAGAACTGCCAGGCACTGCAGCATTGCATCTTCCATTGCCACTGACTGGAAGAAAGAAATGCTCAAATGTAAACAGGCATTCATATGCAAGACTTGTCCAGTGCACACTGACCAGACAGGGACTGACAACAACCGGAACATGACACAAAATGTAAAACATTTTTAAGAACTTGATTCTACTTGTTCACCCCTTTTTCCAGGCACTGAGAACAGCTTCTTGGCAAGACTAGTGTTATTTCAGAAACAATAATTAGTTGTCTTCTCCTGTGCACTAACACAATAAGCTCTAAATACTTGATTCTTCTATGCTGTATGAAATGATTATTTGGCCTTTGGAGACAAGAACCAAAGAATTAAGAACTATTATTTCTTTATTTGAAAGTTTGTAATGACTGACCTTTGCACCATTTAAATGTGAATTCACACTGAATGTAGAAAGAATTTGTAAAGGTAGATTATAGTAGGACTATACATATAGAAACAGGAAATCTAATATAAAGCCTTCTATTCTACAGAATTATTTTATAAAGTAGAGAAAATTAACAAGTGCCGAGTTACAATTTATTAATATCTGTATCAATTTTAATTATTAGATTCCTAGCCTAAGATTTTTAAAGAGTAATGGAAGTTAGACTCCTTCAACCATAATTCAGGACCAAAAAAGTGGTCCAACTTTCAACCCTGTTACAAACTCAGTCACTTACTCTATAACCAAATATAGCACAATCCACAGTACTATAATCTTATCTGATAAAATAACTCAAATCTGATTTAAAAAGATATCTGACCAGTTGCAGGCTAGGGTACCTATTTCTCTGCCAAACAGGTACTAACAGTTTCCTGAAACCATGTGGTTCTAACCTAAAGATATTCAATAAAAATACTTAGAACTACCTGTTTTGAAATAATAACAACATTTTACACTCCAGACCTTTTTTGAAAAGGAACCAAATTCTATGAACATTTCCAACTCTTGAGATGTTAACTTGAAAAAAAAGTAACTGAAGCACTTGAGCTCCAAAGGAGCTTAAATTTAAATCAGTTGTTTTGGAGGGATGAGAAAAGATCCAGTGGAAAAGAAATGTTTCATTTATCTCCCTAGTCATTCATATATGCTATTAACACATGAAGAAAAGATGAGGTAATTTAACACTCGTTTTAAGTATTCACTTACTGCAGAACATAAAAACTATAATATGGAAGCAAATGCAGTGCAATCCACTGTATACTACTACAGTGTTAACAAGTTGATCCATTACCCAAAATATATTGGAATATTAGATAAACTTTATGGTCTCATCAATGAAAAGGTACACTAGATACTAGTTAAATTACTAATTTTATGTTGTACTATTGCAGCATATTTCTGTATCTGCTGGTACATCAAGCGTAGACTATTTCAAGTGAATGAATCAGAAACTGAGTTTTGTAAAATTTAAGAATACATTCACGTAGGAGATAATGCAACCAATATTCATAGCCAATAAGGAATCAGTCTCAACAATAATGACAAAAGATTATAACTTAATGTTCCTGTCAACACTGTCTCTCAAGCATTTCATTAAAACTAGTTTGGTACATACCTCGTACTCAGAGACCAGTAGCTTACATATTTAGCATTCTGGTTCTGTTTTCTATGAATTTAAGCATTTTGACTAAGTAAAGGCATGTATTATTCCCTCTCTCCACAGGAAATAAGTGCAAAATGCTGTAAGATGGTATATAACTAAAAAGTATTTAGATATGCTTTTTTTTTTTTTCCTGGGAGTTCGCAAACAGTACCACATCATTCTGCTTCTTGTCCAGAAGGTAGTTTTATTACAGAAGTCAAGGCAAGCACGAGTTCCTCTCTATCGTTGTCAGAGAACACAAGCTGCACAAGACAGTGTCAATTCCAGTGCTGCCGTCCTAACAGCCTCCCCATCAAACGTGCACCTCTCAGAATAAGGAAGCACAAAGAGCAGATCATCAAAATAAATGTGTATCAGTTTTAAACAGAGAATTTAGAAACAGCCTTGATTAAAAATGAAGCTTTAAATGTATTTATTTAATAAGAATACATTTTAAAAATAAACACTTCTGTATTTCCCATTTTTACATATTTTCCCTTCATTTACAAGATAAAAAGCCTTTATTATATTTAGAGCTCTGATGGGGTGGAATTTTTGACACATTATTTTAAAAGGTTTACATTTAAATGTGAGCATTACACAGTTGACTGATAATTACACAAATTGCAAGGCACTGTAGCACCAAACGAGCCTCCTGTATTTATGCACCCAGTTACTAATAAATAAACAAAAATTATTCTGTTAATTGGAGAAGCTATTAATTTGGCAATTACTTATAAGCCATTTTCTACCTATTTCAAACATAACCATTATCTTCCCAGTGGCATTTCCTAAAAGTTGTCAAGATATTTTTGATTGTTTAGGTAAAAGTATCGGAGAATTATTCAAGTTCCTAAACTACTTTGTTGTGAGGAATATTACCTAAGATACAGGTGTGTTCTGCTTTGGTTTAAGAACAAAACTTCCACTTCACACAAACTCTAGTAAAACCATAAGTCTCAGAAAAGATTTCACACAAGCTCTGTGCGTGAAGTCTCATATGCAAGGCATTCTCAGAGTTCTCTCCACAAGACCAGCAGCCATTAAATCACAGTGTCACCTATGTGATTTCTCTGGCACTGTGATTAATACAACTATTCCATGCTGAGCCCACAAAAAGGTATATATGCCTTTGTAGATATTTGAATCTAGTAATAAAATCACTCAGCCCCCCCCAAAATACATCTTGCACATCTAACGAAACTACAAAAAGAAGACATAAATCTCTCTGAATTAAACTCCTACCTTTCCCTTTCAATAGTACAACTGCCCCTCCTAAACTCATCTCTTCCAAGAAAGCAAAGCAAGCTGCTGCTGCGAGGCAAAAATAGCAACAGGCAGCATCAAAAAGTGGTCTTCCTAATAAGCACTGCTTCTGCACATTATGGAATAAAGAACGCAATATCCTCAAGCCAGAGGAAGCTTGCTGAAGTCTTCCCAAAGAATTGTCTACATTTTAAAATAATTTTCAGCATTTAAAGTGATAACTCTAAATACTAAGATTTGAACAGAGAAATCAATTTTCCAATTAAACTGCAAATTAGTTTACAATTATTCAAGGTATTCTTTGATAGATGGCAGGTATCCTGATAAATCAATGTCTTTGTTTAATATGCATCTTCAATTTTTAATTATCATTAGCTTGCTATTTGTTAGGTCAAGCCTTTCAGTATCTAGAGTACTGAATTTTGGTTGGTTGGTTTGGTTTTTTTTAGCTACTATTACAGTACTAAGATTATTCAGCCCTCTGCCCATTTATAAACTGTTTAGGTCACTTATGATCAAACCAAATGCTGACACTAATTTTAGAATTAATATCCTTTGGTCATATCTATCAGCAAAACACTTCAAAAGGACTCAATTTAAAAAAAAAAAATCACCCTAAAAGCATAACATATTAAGATATGTCCAAAAAAAAATAAATAAAAAAAAAATATATATATATGTAAGTGGTATATGAAAACCATTCTGTTTTCTTTTAAAATAAGTTGTGTGCATTTTGTCTTGCTTCTCATAACTCTGCAGACATTCTCCTCTTCCTACCTCCCTGCCTAAGATAGGGAATGTCATTTTGGAACTGGCGGCATTGAAACCAGTAGTGGTATGGTATACAGCTTTTAATTTTTCCTATAACTATTAAAAACTTTAATAATATAACAAGCTATTTGTTGCTTAACTTCAAACACGTCTTCCATCCTAAAGCATGTGATGTAATCATAGCTGATCTAATTTCAAAACAACTACAAAAACAATAGTGTATCTATTATAGTATTTTTCCTTCTAAATACTTGTAAGCACAATTTATTAGACCGTGCAGGAAATCATATATTTTTCTATTCAGCTTCCAGGAGAAAATGCCAGTTAAATTAGCAGACAAATTACTTTAACATAAGAATATTTTATGAAAAGGTGAAAAAATGAACACTATTAAAAGTTTGTAACAAGAGACTGATTTATAACTTCTCTCTGAAGAGTACTTCCTCTACTGACCTTCTGCAATTTCTATCATTTTTTTGTGCAGAAATAAACAAAAATCACACAGTTTTAACAAAAGACTGATCAATAAAGCATGAAACCACAAACAACACACAACTACATTCAGGAACAAGTATAAGCTTACAAACAGCAGATGAAAATTCTGCATGTCAGTAGAAAATCAAGTCTCTTACTAAAGATTTCAATTTGAAGTACCGATTCCAGCAGATTTGCTGACCTACTGCAGTCTTATGCCACTTTGATGCAGTAGGACCGAAATTGGCAATTTCATATTTTCAACCACAGATCTGGAATCAGAGCTCAAATTTATTCTTAAATAGATCTGCAGATTAAGTTGATTCAAACTCTGAGTTTGAATGCTAAGTAGTATTTTCTTAAAAAAAAAAACAAACCAAAAAACCAAACCAAAACAATAGATTTGAGAATGTTCCTAAAACCGACATTCTAAATCAATCACTCTAGTTCAATATTTTTAAGAAAATAATTAACTGAACATTTAGTAGAAGGGGTTATAAAGTCTAGGATTACCTTCAGTTGATTATTGAAAATATCAATTTCCTGAAGTTTAGATCTGGTTTCTTTTTCTACTTCATCTAGCTGGTCTCGAAGCTGCTGACGTGCTAGTTCCTTGGCTTCTAAGGCTCGTTTGATTGTAAGAAGAGAATCTCCTGTTTTTAAACATATTGTCAAATAAGTATTTCCTTACATGGAGTATTTTAGGTCACGGAAAGCAACATTTTTCAACATGCATCTTGCAACACAAAAAAAGAGATTACAGAGTACACTGTGCAATGCAGCATCATACCTTATACAAACGTAGCCATGTACAAAAATACACTTACTGTGCAAACTGTTCTGTTGAACTTGCTTTAGCTGATCATTAAGCAATTGCTTTTCTGGAATCAACCTTCCAAGCATCTGCTGAGATTCCTGTATAGGGGATAACAAGACAAGAGAAAACAGGATAAACAGACAAAGAGAAGAGAGAGTGATGACTTTAGCTGTAAGACCTCTCATTTTCATTTCTTCTAAAATGGCTCTTTACTTTTTCTCTCACTAAATTATGTGTAATTGCTATTATCCAAGCACTATCTGTGTGGTACTACCACTCAAAAAAAGCGAGCATATGCAATTTAAACATATTACTTGAGAAGTGATTCTCATTAAATACCTAGCTTGGCTTGGAATTACTTGAAATTCAGGGGAAAAAGACAAGGACAGATTCCAGGAAATGTTAGAACAAGCACTTACTAACAATTTAATTCTCATTTTAACAAATTAATATTAACTTTGATCAGGAATAGAAGGACAAATATTTACAATTTATTAAAGAAGAGAAAATAAAGGCTTTCACTTTAAAGGAATGTATTACAGCCAAAAGCTATGCCATACAAACTCTGTTAGGGGAGAATACTTGAGTCCCAGATCTCTCAATTTAGCATTCTCAAAAGAAGATTATGATCTCTCTCAGTTTCAACACACAGTCATACGATTCCATGCTGCTATATTACAGGACACCCTGCAGGTGAGAAATTCCTCCTTCGGTAGGTCATATATATATATATATATTTTTCGTATATAATCCTTGCTCATTCTGGAGGATGAAGTGCTTCTTCATACACCTTTCAGAAGCCTTGACCTCCAACTTCAAGTTGTCAAAATGTATTATAGGAGCATGAGGTGAAACAGCTTATTTTATGAAAGCCACCAGGGTGTCAACATCCCATCCTTCACATAAGCTAAGTAATTTATTTCAGCAGTTGTCTTGAATTGCAGGCTTTTGAGGAACCAACCATATGACAATTTCAATTTGTCATTTAGGATTGCAAATTACATAACGCGATCCTAAGAATGAATGTCACCTAATCGCTTAATACCAGAATGAGTCCCATTAAAAGTTTTTAGTTTTTCTTACAAGAACACAAGGCTGACCATACTGACATGACTCTGTAGTTGTCCCACTTTACTCATGGCAGTCTTTGATTTGGCACCTGTAGTGTACAGCTCAGATTTTATGGTTATGCAATGAATGCAGACTACTGTAATCCCTTTATGTTCCAGAAAACATATTTAGACAGCATAGCAGAGTCAAGGATAAATTCACAAAGTATCAAAATTAAGATAAACTATGTATTTGACTGTTAGGAGTTACATGTGTCCCTCATTATTCAGCTGCATTGCCTATGACATCAGCAGATCTTTTTCCTTCCTTCAAGAATACCATGAAGGTCAGATACTCCTATCATGGGACTATTATTTCCTACCTAGAACCATAGCAATATATAAGGGAGCATTTTCCAAATCACCTGTGTAAGAGGGCCTGCCACCTTCCCAACAACCATCATCACAATATTCTTAAGCTACATGCAAAACACTGTCCTTTGTGTTCGTACTTTCTCTTCCACCACACCCTCTCACCCAAATACCTGCACGCCCCCGTGCCACAGTTTGGGATGAAAAACGTAAAAAGTAATATTAAATTAGTATACCACACAGGCATCATGGAAATTAAGTTTTCCAAGTAGTATAATCCAAGAAAGGTGGTATCTAGTAGACTAAATGTATTGATGGATAAACCTCAAGAGAAAAAGAAAAGGAAACCACCTTGCAAGACACAAGGATAACAAAATTGCATCACTCCAATTCAAAAACCATTTAGATAAGCCAAATAGCTGAATGGATACCAAAAACGAAACAGGATTTACAGAAAAATTATCATTCTTCAGGCACAAAAGCTAACACAGGGCAATATTTCAGGGTGTAATATGATACTAACTGTAGTTGTTAATTTTTAAAGGCCAGATTTTTAATTTCTAAACTCTTTACTACTCAAACTATTCTGTGTATTAAGATTGGAGAGTACTTAAGGACAGAGAATGCCAAGGGATCATGAGGGTCAAGTTCTGTTTCCTGAAACTGAGATACCACTATACATCTTAAGTCTCTGCCACATACTCTGCTTCCAATGCTTCAGAGTAAAGCCAAGTTACTTGGGAGCCAAAGTGTTCATCAAGGAGGCAAATAATTCCTGCAGATAACAGGCAGAGGCCCTGCAGAGAGTATAAATGTAATTCAAACACAGTTTAGGTGTTTGGAAGGTGGGATCCTTCCAAATGTCCTTGGAAATACCACTCTACCAGATACCACAGATTCATGTAACTAGCACAAATTTTCATCACCCAGGATTAATTGTTACACAATTTCTTCCACGAGTTTAATCAAACTCCATCCTGAAACTAATTAATAGGTTGATGAATAATTACTCCATTGAATTAACTCATCTTTCCATAGCAAGTGTCAGGTGTATTAACCTAAAATACTTCCAAGTGAAGATATATCATCCTACAAAGACAACTGACAATATTGACTTTTTAATCTATTGGAGAGTTTAGAGGATCAAAATCTCCTTTTAAAAAAGTCACTTACTGTTTTAGTTTTCCTCTACAACTTAGACAGTAAAATTTAGAGGATATTTAAGAAACTCATCTTTTTTCAGGAAAAAGCTATCCGCTTTTTTAGGTTCTCCCTAGATGAAATCTGGCCTTCTCTACTAACTAGTGACACTTCTTTCTGGGATCACAATTGTGTTAAACCCCTCAAGCGACACATACTGAAATAATAGTGGTTGAGATCAGTGATCACCTGAGAGAAGATAGTACCATGAAGCCAAAGCTATTGCTGTCAACCTAAAAAAAACCACAGACCACCTCAAAACCAAAAATCCAACAAAACACCTGCCAAGAAAGGCAAGCATGATTTTCATTACAGAAGTGCTCTTACAGTCATTGTGAACAAACCAATTTAGAAAGTAAATAGGCATTAACCAAACTGCTGGATACATACCATCTAGTAACGAGACAGTTAAATCACTACAAATATAGCAGGGATTCCAAAATGAGTAAAACGTAGACAACTGTGCAAAATTCATTTTACTTCACCAGATGTTCCAATAGTTTCAGATTGGTGTCAAAATGTTGAAGGCAAAAAAACTAAAAGGCAATCTACTTTTTGACCATTGCAATTGGCTAATAAGTAGCATAAAGTAAATGTTAGGAAGGTGGTACCTAGGGTACCTAGGTGGACCCTAAAATATACTCTTTATAACAACCTGTTGCCAAAAAAAAGATGCCTTGTGAAAGGTGTAATGGTGTACACAAAATTTCAATAGAAAAGTAAGTTCATTTAAGAACAAAAAAAAAAAGTGTCAAAAAATACTCATACATAAACCAAAAAAAACTAAGCTTTCAATTCTGGTTTTGTTGAAATGAATGTACTATATTAATTACACTTAGAAAGTTGAAATGGAACAGTAGGATTAGGTTTTAAGACAGGTTTAAGACCTAAGCCCTCAAAAGATAAGAGTGAAATTCTCTTTCTGGTGGTGGAAAAGCACCGAGCGCCCCCATTACTGGCCAAGAATTAATTTCAAGCAATATATAATATTTAATAAAAAGAAAAATCCCTACATCAAATACTACAACTTATCTTTACAAATTGCCAAGAATATTCTTTCACTAAAAGCAGATATCTACTCAATTCCATCCTTAATTTGACAGACAATTTTAGATACAGAAGAGATGAACGCGAGAGACAGACCATTGTCAACTAATGGGTTTAACTTGTAACATCAATTTTGAAAGCTCATTATTTTCTAATTAAAAAAAAACATCATCAAGCCACTTCACTGAAGTCAATTCTTTCTTTTAGCATGCAAATAGCAATCACTGCCAACAAAAACAGATGCTGTAAAATTTTTCTCTTCATCCTCCCAAACCCTTTAAAAGCTTCAGCCAAACAATTTATTTACTGCTTCCCACAACAGGATTCCATGAGGTTGAAGTGACAGTCACAGACACACCTTCAAGCGTAGGAAGCAACTCCCAGACATATCTGAAGAACATTTATTTAAAAGAATGGTAATCTATCTACACCAAATACTTATGTACAAGGAACAAGATAGCATATATTGTAGCAAGTTTGCTTGGGATATTGATACGGTTAAGAAGGTCAAAATGCAGGCGTAAGAATGAAATTAGAGAATGTTTTCTCACCTGTAGCTGCTGTTGCAAATGGGTGATTTCTGCAATTCTCAGTTCTCTAGATTTATTTGTACTTTCAATTTCTTGTCTTTGGGTAGACAGCCGACATCTGATATCCTGAAGCTTTCCCTCCAACTGATTTTTTTTATCGTTCTTTAGAAAAAAAGAAAAAAAAAAGAAAAATATCTCTCTTTTTTTACCAGAATGGTTTGTCATGCAAGTCAGGATCTAAAAAGTAATTTTACTCCATATTTAAACGCTGAAACTAGAGAAAATAAGCATGGCCATATCACAGTCACTTCTGTGCTTGTGTGTTTTATCTACAATATAATCACTTACTAGAGCTTCCAGCTCAAATTCTAATGTCTTCTTCTTTGCCTTCAGAACAACTATGTCCTCTTGTTCTTTGTTTCTTTGATTTAGTAGCTCTTGTCGACGATTACGCTCCCACTCAAGTTGCCGTTGCCTTTCTAGTTCCCGTTTTGCAGCCTGTAGCATTAAAAAAAAAATTAAAAATATGAAAGATCTATTTTGAGAACCTATTCTAATTGGTGATATTCATATTCTAATGTGCAATTAAAACATTAATATAAACACACTGCTAAACTGTGGACTAAATACGTGCCTCCATTTAAGCACATAAATTTCTCAATTGTTTAAATACAAACTTGAAAGCACTGGTGAAATGGGGCTTCCCTGTACTGCAGATAGGTGACTAAACAGAGTATCACTCCATTTTAATTAGTTTCCCAAGATCCTATTTTCTTATTTAAAAAGTTGTTTCATATTAAGACTTCAAAAACTCTCTAGGATAGCATCAAATCTCTTTCCAACATCCAACATTACACATTCTGCAGCTTTGCAAAGAATAGTCAAATGTTACTGCACTAAATGCATCTTTATTTGGCAATGTGAGAAAATAATAGTTTTTTAAGTTAACCAGTATGAGTTTTCTTTAACAAAGTAACTCATCACAGGAAAATAATGAATGCCACCAATGCCCTTAAATTTTCCTTCATTCGTTCAAGCATCTCTTTATAGCAAAGAAAATAATAATTATTTTTAAAGAAGTCAGAGGTTAGGAGCACATTGTCCTAGGTCTCAATGTCTCATCCATTAATTTCACATGAAAAATAAAGAGAAAGCCGACCCTTTCCTTACCTTCAAAAACTCAGAAATTTAAGTTCATTCTTTTAATGCTTGCTTACTAAATACGATGGCAAAATACTTAGTGTACACATTACATTTTGTTCTAATCAAACACAGCTGCCAGTGACATAACACGTTTCTTTTATCCATTTAGTTACCTCTCTTCTTTCTATTTCTTTCCTCCTTTCCTCTTCTCTTTGCCGTTCCAACTCACGTTGTTTTTCCAACTGTTTCTCTAGCTCCAGTTGTCTTTTACGCTCTTGTTCCTGCCGCTCACGTTCTTTCCTCTCCTGCTCTGCCCGTTCCAGCTGTGCCAGACGCTCTTGTTCTTTGCGTTGCTGTTCCAGGAGAGCCTGCCTCCGTTTTTCAAGTTCTAGATTGCCACGTTCAAAGTTCTCCCGTTTTTTATCTTCAAATGTAACTTTAACGTGTGGAAAACATGGGGCAAAGAAGAATTAAACTCTGCTACTGACTTAAAAAAAAAATATCCATATATGCTGAATCAAAGTGAAACAACATTCCCACAGTACTAGATGCAGCTCTCAACTACTGGTAATATAGCTTTACAGGTAAATCTAGATTTTATCATTAGCATTTATATTGTAGATCTCCTTAAACCCACATCCTTAGGAAACCAAGGTGTGAACTTCAGTTCCCATTCCTCAGGCTTCTAGGTTTCTCCACAAAGCCCAAAAAGTGGGTATAAATTAGGCAAACCATGCAGCAGTTAATCCTCTTTGAGGACACAGAATCTGGAGTTCCTCTATACATTTGATAATAGCAGCAGTACAAGAACCAACACTTCAATTACTACAAGGCAAAGAATTCAGCTGCTGATACCATCAAAAAGTCATTATGCAAATGACCAGAACGTATTTAAACTTGGTATTCTCATAAGATTACTCATTACTGTCAGGAAAAGAAATGGCTTGCTTAAGTTCTTGAGTAGCTGAACTCAGGAAGACTGGATTCCTGCAGATTTGTATCCTTATCACGTACTGTCCTAGAAGAATGACCTCAGTTCCAGCACAGGTTCCCTGACATTCTTCTGCAATATCAGGGATTGTCCTTCCCCTGTTCGACATTCCTTGGCCCCTCCCTCACAGTTCTTCCAAGTTGTTCTTTCCACTTTACTTTCTGCTTCTTTTCATACCCCAGTTGTCCCATTCCCATATCCCATATTCTATATTTCTCTCCCCACGTGCCCAACATGTACATTTTTGGCATGCAAGTCAAAAGATAGCAAATATTTACTTCAAAGTATGTATGCACTGTTTGACACGCTGGCCCAACACCTGCTGAACCAGTGGCATTCTTGTCTAAGTTTGGCCCCTTTTCCTATTGCAAGTCACCTTTTTTCATAAAACTTGAAAGAATTTAACCACTTTGATGCCTGTCAAGTTTGTTTAAAATTAGCCACTAGGTTCAAAGAATATTAAGATACAGACTGACAAACCAAGAAGGTGATTATTAACTCCCACCGATTCAGAAAACCAAGCAAAAAGGGGATAAAAAAAGTGTGTCAAGAAAGACAGTTAAAAGGAATAGGTAGAAGGGCAAAACACTTGCAAGTAGCATGGACGTTGAGATACCATGTTCGAGGCTCAGAAAACACATATGACTAATAATAAACACCAGGTTTTAAAGTGCTGCCCAACAAGCTAGTATGGTTACTCAGCAAAATCAAGGTAGCTACCAGAGATATCAAAACAAAGCATATCCAAAGTATATAAATAGAAGAGAACAACTTCTAGCAAATTAAATAAGTAGTTACTGGCTTGTGTTACTATGATTAAGGGAAAGCTTTGAATACATTATAAAAGCCAACAAATAAAAACTCTTTCAAATGTCTCAAAAGAGAAAAAACCCAACATCTAGACAGATTTAGTGAAGCCAAGGAAGCAAGACAACATCCACTATTATAAGTGATCTTTACAACTGAAAAGCTATACATCAAATAATGTAAGAGGCTTATACACTCTAGTTCATCTTTAACTGAGAGCAGAAACTGCTTTAAAACAAAAAAAAAAATAAGAAGAGTAACAGTCTGCCAAACCCAGACAATGCTAATCCATAGTTCAAATACAAAATTAATGAACTACTACCTGTGCTGTGCAATCTATCCTTTAATCAACATCAGTGCTGTAAGACTAGAAGATGACAAGTGCAACACCAGTCTTTTCTTAAAGACAGTACAATGATCCTGAAAACTACAGACAAGTCAGTCTACTCCCACGCTGGGCAAAGCAGCAGAGGCTACAATAGACAGAGAATTAGTTATTATACATTTATTATAGATGACTAACTGTGATACCATTGAAGAACCAATGCAAAAAAGAGGTGCCTCTGAAGTCTAATAGACCTAATTGAATCAATAAGCAAGCTGAAAAAGAAGATCAACAGAAGAATACTTCCATGTTTTCAAAGTCTAATTAAGAAACTAAGCCAAGGCAGTGGTTGACTTTTCTTGACACTACAGACTGAATACCAAATTCCTCTGATGCCAGAGACACAAGACTTGGGCCTCAAAGAGCCAATACAGGAGAGTCATATCTCACCTGTGACCAAATATTTAATTGTGAGACCTCAGTAAGCTCTGTTTCAGCAGTGCCCGCTCTCTCCCTTCATCCTCCTACAGCCAGAAATTACCCAGCTGACTGTCAACAGCAGTAGTTATAAAATATAAGACAAGAGTTTTATCTGAATTGCTCACATGTAAATTCCCTGAACTAGCCTGGTATGGAAAAAGACAGAAGATCCTTGGGCCCTAACAAACAGTTAAAAGATTAGAATTACGGGGTGAAATAAATTACCAACTTTCACAATGACAGAAAGATTCTCAGTAGCTTCCTTCAAAGATCTCTACTAGCAATTGTTCAGTGTGCAACAATGATCTGGAAGAGATTGAAAAGTAACAAGACAGCTTCTGGAGATGATGCCAGATAGTCATGGTATTAAAATAAAAACCCGACTGTAAAGAACTTTAGAAGAATCCTTCTCACAAAACTGAGTGATCTGGCAATGAAGGAGGAGAGGAAATTCAAATTTTAATGAATACAGAGTAGCATACATGGGGAATAAAAATAATCCTAACTAAACACACATAGTCATGAGCTCTAAAATGGTTAATAGATTTGTGGAAGGATGTTAGCATTTCTGCAGAAAGCCTTCTAAAACATCTGAGCTGGGATCAAAGAGGCAATACAGTGCTAGGAATCAACTAAAAAAAATTGAAAAATAATTTAGATTAAAACAGAAAAGCATTATTATGGCACTGTATAAATCTGTCGTGTTGCTACATCTTCAACTGTGACACTCTGGTCATCTTAGAATAAAACAGAGCAAAAGTAAAGAAAGTACAAAGAAGAGTGAGGGATGATGAGAAGTGCTAAGATGTTTCCTAATGTTTAGCCTTTTAGTATCTAGGAGGCTTTCTACCCTTTTTCCCCTCTCCTTTTCTTCCTTTTTAAAATTTATTTTCCCAAAAGCAAAGCTACTAAATCTTGTATAAAAACCATATTGTTACACACACCGCAATGAAACAGGCCTCTGTATGTATATTGTCATCTTTTAAAGAGTACATAAGGCAAACTACACCTAATCAGAAGATTAAGGTACTAAAAAATTTTCATTGCAGTTCTGCAGTAGGGCTGAAAAGTGCTGTCTCTATGCATAAGATAAGCAGCATGAATGTCGTTCATATCTCCACTGTCACTAACACAAAGGATCATAGAACAGTCAGGAAATGTCTTGGTTACGGCTTTGACATGTCACAAACAGATCTGGAAAGAAAACATTTCTTAGTCAGCCTTTATAACCCTTTATTAGAATTAGGCTAATCAGCCTTTATAGCCCTTATATATCAGCACATAACCTATTGATGACAACTTTCTGATAACAGCACATAATGTAGGTCTATTTTTGCTTGCTCACCTGGTAGTTTCTTTTCCAGTTGCTGCTGCTCTTCTTCTAATGCTGGTTCTTCTGGTAACCTTTGGTCTACAGATACTGAGCTTACAGCAGATATGCCACTACCAGAGCGTACTCTTCTGTCAATAAAATGAGAATTTCAAGTTGCTTGGAAGAACCTATGCCTGCCAAGTTTATTTATGATTTAATGATGAAATGATAAATAAAATGCAATAATGTAATGTTTAATGATATTTATTGTTCCCCAGAGGATTTTACTCAGCCATTGCCATTAAGATAACAGTGTCCTCCAGAGTCCCAACAGCACAGACTGGTGACCTAAGAAACCTAGTTCAAAGTTCACAGCACCACACAACAGATGTGTTCAACCTTTTCCTCAAGATCTCGTACTTGTGACCAGCCTGAGGCTGAGGAAACACCAACTTAAACTATAGCAAACGTTGCAAAGACAGAGGAAGAGCTCACTATAGTCAAGCTAAAAACAAGATCCCCCCCATGGAATAAACAGAAAAATGGTGATCTTCAGGATGATACTTAAAGAACATGCAGCTATGATTGTATGCAAACATTTCTTTCTATGGCTGTTACTATCTTCCCACCCATTTCTCAACAAAAAAAGTGAAATAGAGAAACAGAAGTAATGACTCACCACCATTCACAGATACAACTCTATCAAAAGACGTCTGAATTTGCTTCAGCGTAAATTCATAGCATATTTTGAATTTCACTACATCCCATTTTCTCTACAGAAGTATAAACTTGAACACTTGAAATTTATATGGCCAGACTGAGTAAATTTTGGAAGATAGGCTAGTATAAACCATTGACCAAACCCGTATTCTTACAAGGAATTTTTGCTGCTTCCAGCATCCAGTACTTGTAATAAAATCAAAAAGCTAGATAGGCATTTCCCAATGAGAAGGCACTCTGTGCCATGCAGTACAAAAAGGAGAGGGGTTACTCTTCAATCTCTCGCGTTTACAGTCACAGGACAGCTTTCCCAAATGAAATAAAAATTTAGGACCGAGACTCCAGAATTATAACTAGTTACCTAAATGAAGGTGGAATATACTCTGGAGGCAGTACAGGTGGCAGCGGCTGACCAGACATAGCTACATCAATTAAGTGCATAGCCAGAATAAACTCTTCAGCTGTAAGTTTTCCATCTTGATCGATATCAGAAAGATTCCTTTTTAAAGGGAAGGTACAAAGTAAGTAAATTCTTAAATATCAAAAATCATTGTTAAAAAGCATAGTTTTAACATATTCAGTTCCAAATTAATTCAATTTTTCACTTTTTTTTCACACTACGATGTCTCTTCAAAACAACTAAAAAGCAAAACCCAAACGCTTCACTATTTCCCACATTTCTCATGCATGTCTGCCTTGAAACTATCCTTATAGCCATGGCTTCTACTTCACTTGCTCTTTGAGTGCTGCCTGTACTATATGCTATATAAGTAATGTTAATCAATGGAGTTTTCTTGAATATCTTGTGAACATTCACTACACAGTATCATTTAGAAAAGAATCAGCTCAGATGATCAGTAAGACTTTTTGGTTTGGCCTCCTTCTTCCCTGGAGGCTCCTATCTCACATTCCAGAGAACACATTTGCATTAAAATCAAAGTCATTAACATTCTAGTCCTGACAAGCACTAAAACATTTTAGCATTATGCACATATTAAAAGTTATGGAGTAACATCCCTGGATGGCCAAAAACCAGTGCTCCAACACATGTACAAAATGCTTTTACTCACATTAAGGTGGTATTGGACAAAATTTAATAACCTAAACATCAGTTTTGTTTCTCTAATCATGCAGGAAAATTTTCCCATGATACTATGAAAATCAAAGGCAAGTGATACGTTCTTTTGAAAGGACCTTGTTTATGGGATTTAAATTTGGAAGACAATTATAGCCTCATTTAATCTGTTACTTCTGTTACTGAAGTCCTCAGGCTACAGTACAAGAACAAGCCAGTAGATTGAAAATCTAGCATGCCTAGATATAATTGATCCACTATCTTAACAGTCTGGTCCACATCTTTGTTAGTGAAATACCAAAACAGCTGCTACAGAAAAGCTGACAGGCTGCGTATCAATACTTCACTTTGTGTGTCTGAGAGTCAACGAATCCAAATCTTGCCCCAGAGAAGAGCAACAGCGGTTCCACTGCCACAGATAAGCATCGGGAAAGGGAGTAATACTTAGAAGAACAAAAGCTGTAAAATCCATTCCTTATCTCAACAGGCTTGGCAGTTTTGCATGTCAAAAATTAAAAGAGTTACGTTTAGAACTCCTGGAGTATGTTGATGTCATTTCCCTGCCCACACAACCTACTTAAATGCTGGCAACAAGCCGAGTATTTTCTGGTTAATCATCTGTTGGATGACTGGGTTGATATTTTTTTTTCCTTACACTAGCTTTGTTAGGAAACAGGAGGAGGAGAGAGGGCTTTTTAAGATGTAATAAAAACATCAGTGCTTTGCAAAGAAAGCAAGTACAACTGGAACTGCCACATTAGAGTGACAACACAGTTGACATCCTCACACAACAGTCACTTGGGTTAGTGAGTTGACAATGAACTATGTAAGTTCATCAGAAATAATTTTCCACATTACAAAACTTCAACAAACTTCAGCAAACAAGAAACTGAAAGGAAAGAAAACATTATTTTAAATATATGTAACTCCAGCCCCTTGGAAATCACAGAATCACGGAATTGTAAGGGTTGGGAGGGACCTTTGAAGACCATCTAGTCCAACCCCCCTGTCAAAATAAGCCCTTAGAAACTCACATAAAAGGCAAATGAGCCCCAAAGAAAGTATGGTTCTGGATTAAGCTTCCTTTTGTGCTACCTGTGCAAATGTATAAATTTCACTGGTTCTGTCTCACATATGGCCAGGGATGTCGAAGACATAGGAGGCTGAACATCTGGTCTGCCTAAAAACTCCATAATCGAAACCCAACTTATGAAACATCTATGTGCATAGTATAAAAGATGATCTTTTACTTTTGTGAAGTAATATTAATATAAAGCATAGCAGTGCAGGGTTTTTTTATAAAGTTATACATTAAAAAGAGCAAAATTTAATGATTTATTAGCGGAGGGAGGCTGAAAAGGGAGAAAACACCCACAGTATACAGTATAGAGGTTTAAATACAGTTTCCAGTTTGATGGAAATTGATTTATTTTTACCATATTGTAGCCAGCTGAGCCTGTGGTAAACTTGACTGCATAAGAATAGTTCTTGCTTGTGGACCTAAAAAAAGTGAAACAAGGATTAACAAATAAATAAATAAACAACTTTCTCCTTTTCCTATATTACCAAGTAGCTACTGCACAAGCATAGCTTAGTTCTGCATAGGTAGCACCGAAGAGATGTTAACAGCATGAACTAGGCTATGAAAGGCAAAGAGATGCTCCCAGAAGTAGTAAAACTAAGCCAGAGTACCACTGTAGTTTCTTTCTGAAATTGGATAGGCACCCTCATCAGTGGAGGAACTGAACACTGTAAAGGGCTCCACAAGTTTTCACATAACCTATTGTACCATTTCCAAGAATCATTTCCCACTGCCAACTTAGGGTGCAGAAAAAAGGAAAAATGATCCCAGCTGTGATGAATATTTCCTTCTAAACAAGATCATTAAGCAGTTGGAAGATTTGAACAGAAAAATATTAACAGTGGCAATAGAGAGATGAGAGTCTCTTACTATCTGAATTCTAAATGTTATTATAATTGGCCTTTTACAGTTCAAAAAAGAGGAGACAGCAAAAACTTCTTCCGTACCTGTTAAGTGTCCACTCATTGTTTTATCATGGCTATTGAACAGCTGTCTGTACTTCAGTCTTGATGACTGAGGTACAGCCCACTCTGCCACAGGAGGCACACTAGAATTAGAAAAAGGGTAAGGGGGGAGAATATAATTTTAAATTTAATCACATGAAGTTAACAAATACAACAGGATTAAGTGCTGCACAGAGATAGTTTTATGCCTGAAATAGTTCTTTTCACAGACATTCCCTTCTATTGCTGAAACGACAACAGATTTGACTTCTTGTTTGAAAACACTTATCATAATTCAGTGTCTTAGAAGATGTTTTTTGGTAAAGTTGAATGACAGGCCTAAGGGTTTTGCTTTTTTCTTTTCTAGCAGAGAATTAAGTAACCTAAACAGTTTAGAGAAGCTAAAAGCTTTTACCTAAACATGTAATAGGAAATGCCTTACCACAGTCAGCAGAAGTAATATCTCGTTTTACCCTGTCTTTAACTGCTTGTCTTAGCCAAATAATTCATAAGCTGATTAAGGAAAACAAATGTAAAATATGCTGAAAACATAGAAAAAAAGTGTGAAAAAGCTACTCTTGAAAGCAATCAATGTTTCTCTTAATGGAACTCGACTGACAAATAAAATATCCCCAGTTCTAATTCATTCACATAATAGGTTGAGTGCTGTTATTTGTAACTATAATTTCCCATGCTTGAAGGCTGACAAGTCTTTATACTGAAAAACAGCGAGCACAGTTTTTCTGTCTTGAGGCACATTCAAACTTTGTCCTGTTTTGTTAAGGTTGAAAAAAGGAGAGGGGAAAAAAAAAAAAAAGCAGCCACATTAAATAAGCATTTCTAACAGCATACCAAATTACAGTTAAGAGAATGAACAAAAACCACTAAATCCATTTTCCTTGGTCTACTGAGCAGACAGCATTGTAAGATCTTTCAAAGTTGAGCTGAGATGGATTATATGAATACTCTACTAATTGACCTCATATCCTATTCTCATATGACAAGACTCAAAACAGCTAATACCTCTATTTCTATTTCCTATTGTGCTTTAATAATACTCCTATGGGAGCAAATCAAAACCAAGCTGCATCTTAAATAATCAAAATAAGATTAAAGGTTTAAAAAAAAAAAAACAACAGCTGACTATTCAAGTTTTATCCATGTGAATTCCTCCTTCACCAGTTTTGGTAGATTTGGAGTTTCCACATGAAGTCTACTTTTGTCTCTTACACATATATATATATATGTGCCTTCATATGTGAGACAAGGTTACTACACATTAAGTAATGAAACACTCCTTTCATGGATACTGAAATGGTAGTTTTAGAAAAAAAAACGCTGGAGGACAAAACAGTTGACTCATGTATGCCAAACACCATGAATGCCAAGAGTTCACTACTGATGACTCAGTAGAGTGATAAAAACACCACAAATGGAATTCTAAATTCCCTTCTCAAAATTCAAACTAATTCTCAGCTAGAAAAAAAAAAAACCAACCAAAAATCAAAAAACGTCGACTTGGCTCTTCTTCCCTTTTCATACATTCTGCAAATCAATTCCTTTGCTATCTACTTCTCCAAAATAAAACTTGAAGACACACTCCAGTTCACCACTCAGCATTAGCAGCAGTCTGTGAAAGAAACCTCCCTTCATGGCTGGCAGACTTTTCCGAGTTACTGAAGTAACAGTGATTGAACTAAGGAAGCTCCAACTCAGGCCCAAATACATTCAGAGAACCATGCAATTTCACCTCAGAAAAGAAGTCATCCCACCTGAGGTTCAGGCCTCTGTTGGCAAAAATGACTTTGGGAAATTACTATCTTACCTCCTCTAAGGAAATTCTATTTTGTTAGATACCATCAGAGCATAGTAAAATACATTTTGTCTAACCATACATTTTTCTAGGCCTTGAAATAATCAAAGTGCCTTTTAGGTAATTTTTCATGCAGAACTTGAAGAATATATAAGAAATAGTTACGTGGAATGCATTTAAAATATGAGAACTATTACATATTTTGCTTTTAACAATAATCCTAGAGTTGCTAATTTTAAAGAATAATACTTGTTATGTTTTCACACTAACAGGAGGAGAGCCAGCACAGTATTACACGATGCAGATTATGTTTACATTTCTAAAAATTAGGTTTTCAGGAGTCTGAAAATAGTGTCGACACATACTGTAATAGTTAATTATTATATTTCAATGATTCACTACTCATGAAACATTCCTTGCAAAACCACAGCATCCTGTGAAGTCCTGAAGTAGTATCTGAGCAGGAAATTATTTCTGCAAGTAAATATCATTTCAGAAAAAAACTTCACAAAAGCAAAGTAGTTTTTCTAGCTCTGGGGAACCAGATACACACATACATTCATTCCATACCAACTTACCTTGCCACATCAAACGATTGTGCCTTTTGCAGTTTTGCATTTAGCTGTGATCCTGGACCAGATCTACTAAAGGAAGAACTCTTTGGCAATGTGGCTGCAAATAGGAGAATACATGTATTTGTTAGTCTTAGTATTTTAATCTGTGGAATTCCAATAACATTCATGTAATTCCTATCATCAGATACAAGCATTATGGTTCTTCTGATGGCATCCCTTTTAAAAATAAGTTAACAGTGTCTAACAAAATAGGTGGAAACATATAGGCACTTCTCTCATGTGTTTTTACTTTTGTAGTTTTATGCAAACTCTGTTGATATCCTATTATATTGTGATAAATGTTAGAAATCATACATAGTCCAGTACTTTAAAGTAATCCTAACAAATAGCAGTACTTCCATAGCTGCAAATAGATAGGAGAGGGCCAATTTCTAGGTAACAGTTTACAGGCAAGCCAGATTGATCACACTACTGTTATAACAGGGTTAAAATTTTGATTAACATGACTGAGTGTTACAGTATGGCACATCCATTTTTCTTCTTTTAACTTTTATACAAGTTTGCTAGCGAATTAGGTTGGGCTAAACCAAAGTACAGTCCATACCCAAAGTCATTCTTTAAAGTAAGTTAGAATGGCTAATTCCATGTCTACTGTTCTCTGGATCCAAAGAAAATAGCAAAATAATTTGTTAAGAGCAAGAGAGTAAACAGAGTCTCAGTATGTAGCATACCAGGATGAGCAAAAGCAGGCAGAGGCTGTATAACAGCAGGAGCTCCATTAGCCAGGGGAGGTACTGCTGCTGCAGGAACAGAAGATACTAATGGTGGAGACATTCCTACTACTGGAATAGATGCCATTGGCACTGGGGCAACAGTTGTAAGAGATGGCATGCTGGCAATGCCCCCAATACCTATGGGCAAAAAAAGGAGATAGTTTTTCTAATTTAGAGAACTCCTAATATGATACAACAATTTAACTGCAGCCTGCAACCCAGCAGTAAATGCAGAATTAAGAAGCAAATTGAAATGGAAACTTCCACACACCCCGTGAAAGAACTCTTACAGTCCGCTGCACCATTAGCATGGCAGGGGAACAAAACAATGCAGAGGGAACAACATACCACTTTATAATGTATGCATATAAGATCACACTGGATGCAACACTGACCAAAAAAAGTCCATTAGCATTTGCTGAAGAAAAGAATTGTTTGCCTTGAACTAAATGAAGAGCAGCACTGTCAACTTCCAGTGAGTAATGAACCCAAAGCCTACATTTCACCACAGCTGAAAAGAACAAGCTCCAGGATAAATGCTTGCAGCCTATTGTCAAGATGAAACAGTGCAAAGCTAATAGGGTAAAGCACAGTAATGAGGTATTTTAGGTGTAAGCACAGTTGCATGGATAACAGGGAGGTTAAGGAGGTCCGATCGTGCCAATGGGAAGAATGAGGGTGTGTGCAAACATCTGAGATCAAGTCTACAGTGAACAAGAAAAAAAGAAAATAACAGATTTTACTGGTTTTCTTGGGGATTTGACTTCCTGATGCCTTTTTTCACTTAAGCCAGCATTTGCTCTGTTCAATTTCACTGATTTCTCACAGTCAGAAACAAAACTGTTTGAAAAACTTGTGGAACCAACAACTGATCAAACACCACAGTTTATCATATGCACTATTCTCATTTCCTAAAGCCATCGGTGATTCTCAGGCACCAATCAGCTTGAGTCACAGCAACGACTAAAACAGGAAGTTAAAGAACCTCTCACTACAGAACACAGCAGAACATTGAGGTGTCAGACATGAGGTTCATCTTCATTTAGTTATTTTCCTCTCACCATCCCATTTTCCCTACACTTTTCCTTGAAATGATGGCAACCTTGGAAGTACTTAACCAAGAGAAATTAATCAGCAGCTGTTCTAGCTAATATTAGTGCAGCACTGTTCATAAAATAAAAGCAGAGGGGTGCATTACTGCCATGACCTGTAAAAAGTCAAGAAAAACATAGCTAATCTTGCCAAAGGTGGAGATCCCTTAATGATAACAGTTTAAATAAAAACTCCACCACTTTGGAATGCACCAGCCCTGCTATGTGACCCATTGTTTTTCCCCTGCAAACACTTTTGTTTGCAACATATGGGGAGCATAGTAAGACCTGAAGCAAACAGGACCTCAGGTTATGTTATTCAGTATGCTTGGGTGCCAAAAGCTCATTGAGATTTTTTTTTTTGAGCCATAGGCATGCATGTGGCAGCATTTGGTTTTGAGTCCATGTAATTTTAGAAGTACTTTTCCCTAAAAGTTTCTTCTAGAAACAGCAAAACTACAATCAAATTTAACTTAGGGTGCTACAATACAAGCTAGCAAGGAGGAAAATAAAGAGCTTACCAAATCCTGGTGCACTAGGCAGAGCAATAGGTGGCTGCTTCATGACAGGAGGCAGTGCAGATGGGAGTTGATAACCTTGTAGTTTTAATTTGATAAGTTTCATAGCTATTGAAAACTCCAACTGATCCATCCTCCCATCATTGTTCATGTCAGCTAGAGCCCTACAAAATACACCATGTTCAGTTAGATTCTTAAATTATGAACTTCAGGAACTGACCTAGGAGTGTGCACACAGACATGTGTACTAATTTCCACTCAAAATAACTATGCCAGGCTAAAAACAGTCATGAAACAACTGTTTAAACTAAGAGTTACTTGAGTTCTTTCTTGGAGTGATTAATAAATATTTTTTAAGTCACTTTTCAACTCTTAGAAGAATTATAGTGCAGCATCTAGAGAAGAAGGGTTAATATACTTCTACAAATACTTTGCAAAATCACACAAATGAAACTACATGGTACTACAAACAGCACCATGGGGAATCAAACGACTTACTCTGCAGATCTGTATTTTAGCTACACTTAAAAGAAAACACTCTTTAAATCCGTGCACTTTACTAAACACCATTACATCTGCAAGTGTACAAATGTGTTTTCAGTTAAACAATAGTACTCAAGATAAAACATTGAGCCTAGACCTTGAATAGGCTTTCATGTAAAGTAGTCTGACTTAAACAGTCTGCTTTTGTTTCTTCATTTGATGGTTAAGAAAACCATGCTCAGCAGGGAATAGGGTTGGGAAGTTGGGGGGAAGAGAAGCAGGAAGAAGAATGTTAGTTTCTGCAATTGCAAACCAAAACCCATAGTAAATGCAGATTAATAATGTAATTAGTTGTAAACTTAATTTTAAACATTCTGCTTATTTCTTTGCACTCATTTGAAGAATAAGGACACATTTCATACAGGAATAATACATACTTTTAAGTTCATGTGTACTTTTCAATGCCACACACATGACAACACAAAGGACCCAGGCAGTCTAGTTAAACTAGAGCTTTATTTCTGGTCAAACCCCTATCAATGAAAGCTTTCATGTAAGTATGTGAAAAGTTATTTAAAACAGACTGCAATAATCAACAGTTATTTATAACTGATACTTTGAATAAGTATAAATTGATATAATTGAATAAGTAGACAGCCAGGTAAATGCAGTTAGGGAAAAGCAGTCCAGGAAAAGCATTAAAAAATGAAAACCCTCTTAACCCAACCAAAAAAACCCTAGCGAAATGCAGCAAAGTGGCAGATCCCAGCAGGGGTTGCCACAGGTCAGGTTGCCACAGGTCAGCTATACATCTTAAGAGCTTCCCCTGGTTTAGATCATCAGTAGCATTTCCTGAAAAATGGGGACACTCCAACCCTTCCCAATACTTATAAGACAGCATTTTCAGCAGTGTAGCTGTCTTAATCCACCAATTTTGATGTCACAAGGCTAGATAATGCTACTGAAAATCTGGCAGCAGTATTTATGTATTAAAATCGGCCTACTCCAGTAACTTTAAACCTTCATCTAATCCCACTACCAGCAAGTCCTCGGAAGCCTGAATTTAGTCAAAACTGATTCTGGGACAAACCTAGCATACTGTGATTTGGATTCAAGCTTAAATCATGATTGCTTAGTATGTGGTTCATTTGACAAATTATCAGTTAAAAAGATCCTACTGTAGCAGTTGGACTTGATATGTGGTAGTCCAACCAGCAGAAGGAAGAAGGAAGGCAAGCGCAGCAACCCTGGACCAAGAGAAGGACAAATTTGGAATAGGTATCCCCTATTCCTTGCAGAACACCACTGCTCTAGAGTCTCAGCTTCTGATCACTCTTCCACAAAGAGTAACCCAGACACTGGTAACTCCTGATGTACTGTCAGGCTAATTTAAAGTGGAAGATGTCATGTTTTGTTTTCATGCAACTTGCAGAGATGAGTAGGAGAACCCTAGCAAAGGCAAAAGAGCCCCTCTCCTATGAGTGTTAAGAAACAGCAAGAATAGACTGCAACAGCTGTTAATGAAAAATGCATGTTACAAAAGAAGAGCTATAGTTACTTCTAGAAAATAGTTAAAAACACAAAGTAGACTTCTTGCATTTTGTTATTGACGTTATCCATGTACAATGGCTTTCTCTGGACACTGAAAATACTAAGAGTTTATTAGCCTCCATCATATCTTTCTGTCCAATGGGGCATACACACCACAAGCCACAATGTGCAAACCTGGAAACGTGTATGGGGTATGTAGTGCTTTTTGTCGTATACAATGAAACAAGTATAAAACTCAAAAAGACATATTTGCATCTCTCTAAAATTTTCTCTACATCAGCAAAGTTTATATCAACTTTAAATTCCTGAAAAAAACACATTTTGAAGGAATTCACAGTTTAACTATGACAATTGAGAATACCCACTCTGTCTGTTCCTCAACAATAGCATGGAACTGTCCTACAACACGCTGTAGAATTTTTCTGCCCAAAATCATCACTTAGGCTTACAAGGAACAGTATTACTCAGTACACTTTCATTTTCTTCTTCATATACGTTTTACTTTTTACAACGAAAACAGTTCACATAACATCCACTAGTCATCACCTATAAACAGTGATGTTAGATTTATAAAAGTCTCACTTAAGAGAAATGCATGCTGCAAGGCTTACAAACCCGAAAAATTCAAGAGGCAAAAGATATTTAGAATGTTAGAGTGTCAGAAACTTAATGGCTAAATGTATTTTCTGAAGTGCTCCCTTCTGTGGGTTTCATACTAGGAAGTAAATGAACATACAGTGAATGATTATGAAGGGTAAGAAAGCCTTATTAGAAAATTACAGAGCATTAAGAACAATGGAAACCAGGAGCAAATAATTAGCTTCATTTAATTGATGTTTGCAAGCAGACACCACACCTTCTTGAAGGCAACTGAAGAAAATTCAGAAATATTCAAGGAGGAAAACATGTGTGGGTTTTAATGAAAGTTTACTTCAACACTTTCTTAGCCATTTTTCTGTCAGATGCCCAGTGAAAACAGGCAGTAAAAACCAGGGTTATATAGCTCACTTCAAGCAGTCAGTGGTCCTCCCAAAGGCAACTTGTTCCTCAATATACAGAGAGGTCAGTCAGCTCCACAGTGACCAAGTGGAACCAACAGCTTAATTAAATAGTCACAATGTTCCTTACATCTTTGCATTTAAGCAAATAAATTACTCAAGTTGTATTCATAACAGTCTTACTTGTTCGGCCTAAGTGACTTCTACACCTGCAAATACTTTGATATATAAAATTTAAGCCCTTCCATTACTAAAGCACATGCAGAATCCCTCAACCTGTTATACACATAACCATGAAAATACCACACCGTAGATGACCTTGATTGTCCACGTACATTTACAGAGTGTACTGCTAGAACACAGTAATTCTTTGCATTCTACATGAGAAAGTATTAATTGTCCAGCAATAAGAAACTTCGATGTGCACTAGTCTCGTTGCTTTAATTGAACTCCTATTTACATAACCATCAGTAGCTTTTCATTTAACATCTGACCTTCTGTTCAACTCATTTACTCCAGTCAATGGCTTTGTTATTTAAACTAACAGCACAAATTTCAGTGGGAAAAATTATGTGCACGCTACAGAATTTATACACATTTTTACAGCATGTTAACAAAAATCAGCTTTTGTCTGACAAAATCCTTAGTGCAAAAATAGGACAAATTTTCATTTCTAATTACTGAACCTAGTGTCATGCTGTTAGATTACAGTGCTACTTTTGAATCAACATCACCTTACATGTAGTGAGTGGCTGACAGGAAACACTAGCTAATTTCACTGTTCTGCTTCTAATGAAATTTGGAAGAATGTAGTGCCTTTAAGTGTGTTTCATTTAAGGTCTGGCCGGAACCAATGAAGAGCAGTAAATGGATTAAGCAATGAGTAAATATTTATCATATTTTATAGAACAGGCATGTGTTTATAACAGGGGTTTTCTAATGAGAATAGCTGCAGTGGGCTTCATCACAATATCAGGTCTCCAGTGCTGACAAAATCCTTCCCCTACAGACCTTTTCCTCATCCTTTCTCTCCTCTTTTCTGCAGAATGCAAAGACAACTTGATTATTTTAGCATTTATGATGTGCAGAAACTTAGCATACACCGTTTTTTTTTCTGTAAAATATGCTTATTATTAGCCTACAGAACACCTATCTCCATGAAAATAGCACAGAGTGTTGAAACAAGGAAAACTCCTTGCAGTTCAAAAAATCTGGATTTGTTTAGCTTTACATTCCCATATTAGATTATACAATCCCATATTGCATTATAAAACTCAGCCACAATTAGAGAGGAGAAATTAGGTCTTTAGCATCAGTCACTTAATCAATGTATGTATAGCAAGAGTTACAACTCACAGAATTGCCACCCATAATCTTTCACTCCCACACTTAGACACAAATTTAAGAAAGTTATGAGGGAAGCGTATGTCAGAAATAGGTAAGTCAACAAACGGCTTTAGTCTGTCCTGAAAAAATAAGTAACTCTACACACATGAAAAACAGATGGCATTGATTATTTTAGTTCTCATTTAATTCCAGAGAGACAGGCTACACAGAAGATCTTTTTGAGGCCACCATTCATAAGGGCTTTAAAAGAAAGCCAGATTATTGCCTACTTAAAAACGGTTATCTTCCGAGCCGTTGCAATCTCAATTCAAAGCCTACTTAGAGGCTTCTTAATAGGTTACCAGCTTGGCAGACTCCAAGCCTGCAAAGGGTAGAATAGTAAAGAAGTTGTCATGACAGACCATAATAATTCCACTAATTTCCTCCACTGAGGTCCCAGAGACTTTTTTCTTAAATGGATGATGAGTAGAAGGGATTCAGGGATTCTCCATGCTAAAAACCATGGAGCTACTATTTTTAAGGAATATTAATTCTGGGAAAGTTTTGATTAATAGCAGAAATTAAAATAAGTTATACTCCTTAAAGTCTCATCTTAGAAAACCATTACATCACCTGCAGAATATCCTCAAAGCAGCTCTTGAGGCAGATGACATTTAACTGGTACTTCAGCTCACTAGCTAGCATTTCTTGAAGTTCTCATGAAAGTTTTTTACAATAAAAAACCAGTAACTCAATTTTAATTAAAATGAAAATATAAGACAGTAAAAATCCTTATACTGCTCACTTACACAAACAAAATTCTCTTACTCAGGAGATAATATGTTCAGAAACTCATAGGGATACAGGGCTTGCTTTTCCTGCAGAGAGCTCTGAAAGCAATATGGCCAATTACTCATTAGGCAAATTCCCGCTCCGGTTCCTTTGCCAGTTGTGTTTTTCTATGCAAGAACTTCCACAGCCAACAAAACAGAGGAAACTTTGTATTAGTGAAAGCTTGTCTACATACAGCTGTAGGTAATCCTTTATGAAACAAATGCTAGGCTCCTATCTTGAAGACAGATTAATATGACCAACTGTATTCAAAATTAGCAGACTCATTAAGAATAGGAAAATACTACCAAAACACAACATACATACACATCCATATTTCTAGAATTAAAAAATTAATTTGAAGAGTTTTACAAATTGCTTTAACTAAGAATAATAACTTTCCTCCTTAAAGACTGTTGTACCTCACCTTCTCTCCCTCTAATAATCAAACACTACCTAAAAAAAAAAAATTAAAAAAAATCCATCTATTCAAGAAGTAAGGAATACTGATAGAAAAGAAGTTCTATGCAGCTCCTATCTCTTACAGGGATTCTGGGCTTATTACTCCACAACTGCCCCCTCTATTAAAGTACTCACAGATCTATATCAATGTTAACAGAGATTTAGATAGACAACATTAGAATATTGCTATTAATCCACAAAGCAAAGATGCCACTTTGAGATCTTACCCCTGGGAGCTAAGACAAACAATGACTCACATTTTTCAATGCAGCCTTGAGCATATTGTGACGTCCTTTGCAGGCTGCAAAGGACTTCTTGCCACTAAACAGTCTAACTTCTATTGTTTCAGTGGGACAGCAGTAATCTATGGTAGGTTACAAACAAACATTCACTGAGAGATCAAGAGTTAAATAATTCGAGTTGTGGGAAAAGAAGGGGGTTTTCCTTTTTTTTTTTTTTTTCCTTCCTTTTTTTGTTTTTTGGTCTTCTTAAGAGGTCTTACTACCACTACGTGACTATTTTCCTACTTGGCTATTCTAATTCCAACTATGAATATATATGTCATCTAGATTTTTACTTAAATATTTACTTTTCTTAATTCAGATCTGATCGAAAAAAGAAGAGACAGTGAAAAAGAGATGTCTACATGCTTTTTTATGATTTATAAAGGCAGCATGAATAAGTTTTAGTTCAGCTTTATTTAAAAAAATGTGCAAGTTCAGGTCTTGTCTCTATGACAACTACAGAACTAGTGGAATGATTCTCTCCCTCTCAAGAGGCTGAAAAACTGAATAATTCAGAGAGGAAGAGAATTTTAGTCAGACTATTTACAACTGTTTAGTTTTGTTAACACCTATTTAAAGCTAATGCCTACGGAACATTTTTGGAGAAAGGATGTCTTGTTTAAGACAAAACTTCTTTCCCTGTTTAATTAAGAGGCAAGAGAAGTTCCAAAGGGACATTTGAACTTTCACTGAGTCTTCAGAAAATAAGATAACCAGACCAAATTTGATATTTATAAGATGAAGATAAATTTAGAAGAAAATACGCTATTTATTTAAAAGCCCTATACACCCAGCCACTCTTTTAGGCATGTATATTTCCAAAGCAATTGTTTTTCTTGCAAGAAAGTAATTCTTTTTCTCTAGTCAGAGCAAGATTCAGCCCTTAGAAGTTCTTATTACAACAAGAAGTTTTTATAACTTCAATAAACTCCTCTCTCTTTCAAACAGTAAACAGAGGAAAAGTTAACAGATTTGTGAAAAGTTATCCATCCCCCTGCTGCTCTTTTGCAACCTAGAATGAAAACCACTATTATTTCACTCTCTCTAGCACCAACAAAAATTTTAGTAGTAATATAATTAATGTAAATTATGAATAATCTATGTAAGTTAGCATGTCTGAGTCTGGCATGGTTATATAATTTGGAGCAGCAACAATTGCAATCCTGCAGGAAGAAACTGGCAGATTGTAGAAAAGTCCGTGATTTTGATCTGTCTAAACTCACCAGGGAATAGTAAAAATTTCAGACTTTCAAGCTGTACCTCCAACTACAATAGAAATAGTCTACGCCAGTCTTAATTTTTGTAACAAATTTTGCAAGTCTTGCATAGGCTATCCGTTAGAAAATTTTGAATACTGACTACTGTGGCTTAGCAACTGTATTAGTGCAGTTTTAATAAAGTTGACAGCATTTAGTAACCTGAAAATTGCCAGCTTCAAAAATGCCATTTGTAGAAGGATGCCTACTTCCAATAACTGAACTAGTAACTTAAAAACTCTGCTAAAACATACTCCAAAGCATATTTGTCTTGTTAGACTTCTGGAAAGCACGCTGAACTAAACCGGCGATTTTAAACCCCAGACTGGGAAATACAGTTATTGTCCAAATCTGTACCAGTAAACTTCACATGACTGCAATTTCTCAAATCCCCTCCCATATACTCACCATATCTGTGCTAGTACCGGTTGAGGTAACCCAGATTGAAAAAAAAAGTTTCTAGCTTGATCACCTACAAAATAAATAGGACATCATTTCAGAAAATGCTAAAAATACCTGTAGGAGAAAAGAAGAAATCATGAGTGAAAAATATCTAAAACAGAAGCAACAGTAAACCCATAAATACTTAATGCTACGCATACAAACAGATGATGAGATTTAAACTTATTTTCTCACTTGCAAACCTACCAGATATTTCCAACAAGCACAGATTGTTTAAACCTGCAACAGACTGCACCACATGAAGTCAACTGGGCATACACATTAGGGCAATGGAAACCTCATAGTTCACAGTGTCTCATCTGTGATAATGTTTCTCTTTGCAGGAATCATGTGTCTTGTGAGAAGAAGAAATTTTTTTTCTGCCAGGAAACTATGTAACAAGATAAACTCTAGCTTAGATCTTTTGGAAGTACAATGCCAGTGAACTAGTACAAACTATAGTAAGTGGTCTTTACCCTGATGTGAACCTGATAAGCCACCATTAAAGAAAGGAAGAGAGTATTTCAAAGCCATTTTCCAACTATCAATTAAATGTAAGGATAAGAAGACAATTACAGGGATTAGGTATTTGGAAATGTTGTAGCTTGTAAAGGGAAGTTGTAAACAGACTAGAAATAGCACTAAATATCAAAGAAGGTCCAAAGGGGTAGTATTTTGTACAATATCATGTAACAGGAGCAGAAACAATCAAATTGCATACTTGGAGGCACGCATGGCTCTGATAAGACTCTGCTAAGAATCTGATTCCACATTCTGGAAATCCTCTTGATGGATCAGACAGCAAGAAAGGTAGAACACTTCTATACCTCTCATTTCAATTAAGTATCAGAGTTTAGATAGCACCACACAGCACCACGCAGGCTGCTATGATGATAGTTAACTCCATCTCAGCCAGACTCAGTACAGCGAGTTAATTCACTGAGCACCATTAAAAGCACTATAAATATTATTATGCATCAGGATGATTCCGCATCCTGAATTCTAACTCTACAGTTTCTAAGTATCAGCTGGCTCTACACAACAGAACTGCTTTACAGTTATAAATAATTTTAATCCTTCTTGCAGAAAAATCAAGTGGCATAAACCAGGTATATAGCTGGTAAATGTCAGAAAAAATAGTAGAAAAGATGGGGCTGTGATTCTATTATGTGGCAAGGCATATGAAAAATGGGCTATAAAATGAGTAAGACATGTTCAGTTTTTTAAATTCTTATACCCAAATGTCTCCCAGGCAACTCTGTACATATTTACACTCATTAGTTAAGATTTAATTAAATTAAATTAGAAGTGAAAACTATTTCATTACCAGTGATAAATCCAGATGTTGGTTTCAGACTATGGAACTGTTGATCATGTTTAGCTCTCTCCTCCACAGTAATAGCCCAGATATCCAGGTTGCCTAGTTCAAAAGAAATGGAGAAATTAAACTAAGAAACATTATCTAAAAACTACATTATTTTTATTTCTGAATGTAATTATATCACATCATACTGGACCACTGAAAACAACATACACTTACAAGCTGTTCATCCAAAGTCTATAGTTGAAAGCTCCGTGAATCCTTAAATAGCCACTTATGAATTTACCAGAGCTAAGTGTTACCAACTTAAGTGAATTAGTACTTAGCAGCCATCTTATCTCGCTCATACAAAAATTTAAGTTACAACCAGGCTACTCAAAGTGCAATCAAAACATACAAATGGGCTATTAAAAGACATCATACCAGAGGATATAATGCAGAAAGTTCATAACACTAGATATTTAGGGGGTGGGAGGTCATTTGCCTCCTGGAAGACACACATCTGAAATGCAAGTTCTTTTAACTGAAAAAGTACCCCAAATAACCAGTTATGTACTAAGTGGTTTTGTACTATTATAAGAGAAGAACTCTCCTTACTTGTCTAGGAAAAGTCCATTTCAACCAGATAGTAAACATTTTTCAAGGGCAAAAATAGCACAGGAAAGCGTGCTCTCATTCTGAGAATGAGAAAGCTGAGTAAGAATATATTACACAGACCGGATTCTTCACACCACACATAAATTGGAGATGAATATATAGTCTACGTTGAGATTTACTACCCTTCTACAGTGCCATGCTTCCACAATGTTTTTTCCAGTTCTACCTCCTTTTTTTGCAACAATTCCTCTTTTCTCTCTCCTCTTGCAGACATTCCATTTTCATCCTTCAGACTATTCGTACTCAGAGCTAACATATCTCAATTTCCACTTGAGACCTCCAATGAACTCTCTAAGACTGTGTTTCAGGTTTGTCTCAACAATTTCTAACCAGTAAAAATCATTATTTCAGCATCTGTAGAAGTACATGCACTGGTGCACCTTCCTGTAACTGTAACCTTCCTACTGTATAGGAATTTAATGATATGAAGGCATCTAAGTTAATGGAATCACAGTTTTATTGAAGTAATAAAAAGTTAAAATGCAGACTTGCAGAAAAATAAGGAGGAGATCTAGCATTCACTCTGTCGCAGCACTAAATTCTCAGGAATTAAATTTCAGGTAATAAGGTCTGCAAATAGTTACAAGAAGTAACTATTTGTGGACCTTTCAGACTTCATGCAGGCTGAGGCAGAATGAGATTCAACAGTTATGGAGAACATGAGAATTTCCTGCCTCCTGACTTTCTGCTATTTAAATCTATTTTCATGTGGCAAAATGTACTTCGGAGAGAAAAGGAAGTGGACAAGGGGAAGAAAAAACATTCCTTTAAACAGTAGATTTCATTAATGAAAGAAAAGCTACATTCTTGGTAAAAATTGATTACCCCAGTTTCAGGTAACCTATGTATTTCTAGAAGCAGACAGGTTAATAATATCTAATTCAAAGAAAGGACATTTTAAGATCAGTCCAAAAATCCCAGAATTTTAATGATTAAGTTCACAGAGGCACTGTAAACAGAGTTCATAGCTGTGCTCCCTGTGGGGATGAAACAGGACTCTTCTTGGGATATGAACATCCCAAAGCACAAGAGTTCACGTAAGCAATTATCTCCCCATCTTCTCATGAACAGGCAGAAAGAAATGGTGTTGATTAAGACTTTATGACCAGTATGCAGATTAGACCAACTAGTCTAGGCCAACCAGATGCAGATGAACATCTCCCTGTATTGGAAACACGACAACTCCAGCCTAAGATCCTAAGGCTGGATGTGGTAGCTTACACAGATGAAGAATTTCTTGAATATAAAGTGGGGAGAGAAAAAAAAAAGTACAACAAATCAACATGAAATTTGCAATCATTTGCTCTCTTGCTTTCTCTCTCTCTCTCTCAAAAAAAAAAAAAAAAAAAAAAAAAAAAAAGGAACCAACAAAAAATCCCAAACCCAAAAAACAGCTCTTCCTATCCTTCCACAAAGGCAGCAATAATACCCAAATCTAAAAACTCTTATGGCATGAAGTAACTAAAACTGTATTCTATTAACTATTTTAAAACATATTTTGTTGGTGATTTCTTCTCTGGAGCCCCTGTACTAGAACAAATGCTCGTCATTATTTACTCAATACAGATGGAGATTTGGTTGATATTGAAACAGTATGAACATCAAAAAAGCCAATGTTAAACCAACCAAGCCTAGTAGCCTCTTTGGTCAGAAAATACGAATGACATCTCTGGCATTGCCTTGCTTCCATCTTTTGTTATTTGAGGAAACAATGAGACTTATGGGAGGGCATGAAGCAAGATCTTACTGAACACCAAGACACCATTCATGGCTTCAGATTCTGGATGCCAATGAAGAGGTTGTAGGGCTTTTCAAGATATTTGGATACAAAGGAAGCAGTCACCAAACCACAAAATTGACTCATAAGCAAGATATTCTTGAATGCAGCAGCAAGCCCTCTAACCATCTTTTCTTTTACATAGTTTAGCAATCACTACATCTGCAAAAGTGAAGCAGTGGGCTCTCATAAAAGAAATGGGGATTTTCTTGTCCTGGACAAAGAGACAGAAGGTCGACCATACCACATTCTTCCCAACAATTATAAAAATCCTATCTTTTTTTTTTTTTTCTTAAATTAATTAGTCATCCTTCAAATGAGCAGTGTTCTGGAATATCAATGAGTCACCCCAATTTAAATATTGGGTGCTGTGCTCTGTCCATACTCATTTCCCAAGCTGATTTGAATAATTCTTTAAAAAGAAAGGAAGTGAAATAAAAACAAAAACATCATACATTGGTATTCACAAGCAGAGGAACATCAGATATTGCACATTCGGGGTGAAGGCTCTCCCAAGATGGAGACTGCATAAATCTCCTCTGCATCTTGTTTGGTGATCACAGGCAACAGAAAATGTTGCATTCTTGAAAGGATGATAAATATCCCCATAAAAATTGGAAATTTCTTTACACCATGTGTTTCTTCTTACAACAATCTTTTTGCTGTCATTCTTCTAAGAGGAGGTATGATGCTGTTTGGTAGACTTGGTTCTGGTTCAAGTATGAATATCATAACAAACTTCCCTCACACCACACCAAATTAAAGATACTCCAGAAACTACATTAGCCACATGCTTATTTCAACTTCCTCTTTGCAGAGCAGTCAGATGAGAAAAGTTGTTTGAGAAGAAATAGTGAATTCCTTCCTAAAGCCATGTACTGGAGTTAACAGGATCCTGAACAACAGATGTAAGATCAAATGGTAATAAACAAAGTTGAAAAAAGAAAGCTGCTATCCATCTGTAATGCAATGAGAACTCTCTGAAGATGGCAGAGGAGAATACTTTGAAGACAAGATTTTCAGTAAGGATGTGCGTCCATGTTTAAGTATGAGTGCATGCAAAGCACAGGCATAACTCTAAACAAAAGGAAATACTTCATTCGAAACAAGCAGATTTCTTTCACATCGTGACTTCTTTTAAATTGTGAAAAACATGGTGAAATAAAGCTGTTCACAACTTTTTACATGACCTGAAAGGGTATCCTCCATGAAATTGTCTAGTGAGTTTATTTCATCAAAGCTTTCGGTAGCCAGTTTCACTCCCAAACTGAGAAAGTCTGGGACCAAACAAGATACAATTCCAGAGACCTGGACTTAAAATTAATGCAGTGAATGGCAGCTTCCAATTATGCATTTGTTCTAGCTACCATATGCAAAAAGATGCCTCTGTTGTGTTTTACAGACTTTTTCAGACTGACGGAGATTGCATCCAATCGCATCTAACAAGGACTGGGTTTTGCTAACAACATACTCTGAATAACACGTGTGTTTCCTGAAGTCTCCCACTGAAACACTAACACTAGATTCAAATTTCTAGCTATATCTGATGTTCCTAGCTATATGTTCCTTGCTATATCCAATCCTAAAAACTAGATTTCCATATATATTTATATATATACACACACTTTTTTCTGTGTGTATGAGTGCATACATATTTATGTGTATATATATATATATATGTATACACAAATATACATATACACACAAGAATCTCCAGAGAAAAGCCCTTAACAGATCCAACATTTAAGTGGAACGAAACTAGTTACTTAAGGTCTCAGAACTGAAATTTATCTTCGTAATCTTTTTTCAGATCTGTTGCAAAACTGAGCTTAAAAATGTCTTTTGTGTGAACAGCAAAATTAAAGTCTCTGTTGCACTACCAGGGCCCTTCCCAGATCTTTCGAAAAGACTGAAGTTCAAGATGCCATACCTTTCCCCATTATAAATGGAGAGCTAAAAAAATGCAGCACCTTTGATCTAATCTAAACTGGAATTATGGGACAATAAGGAAAAGAAATTTGAAGTGATAGCATCCAAAGGCACCTGCTGTACTTTTTAGCAATTGAAGCATCCAGGAACCCTCAAAGAAAAAGCATATCCACTTCTTAGCCACAACTCATGCACAATGAGGCTATGCCCTACTACCAGGGGCTGAGTGGCCTGAAATTGGCCCTACAGTTACAAACTGTAGGACAAAACCATTACAAATCAGACAAACTATCATCCCAGAAAGATATACTATCCATAAACACAGAACATATTTGGAAAGCAATAGATTTATGCAGAGTTTTTGCATATAAGAATAGGTAAGAATACACTATAAATAACTTACCCCCAAAAGGTGTTGGAAACTGAGCCATGGTTCTGTCACTTTTAGCTTGTTAATAGATGCCTGAAAAAGAAAAAAAAAAACACAACAGATAATCAAAAAGTTACAGTATCTTCCATTTTCAATATATTTTCTGTGCCACCACATAATTAATTGGTACAGTAAAAATAAAGGCAATAAAGTAGGATCATATAAAAACTGCATGCAAGAACTGTTACTTACAAAAGAACTGTCTCATTTTTTTGCACTCCCCTACGCATCCACAAGTGTGTTTTCATACTAGCAAATAGCTACATTTCAGTTCTGTTTCAAGAATGTTCTCAAAAACAATCTTCATTTATAAATAATTAGTGATGTAGTAAAGAACAAGAGTTAAGTCAGCCGCAACAGACAAGATGTCAGTGACACTGCTCAAGGCTGCATTACTTTACTGGGTTTTAGAGCTCTGCTCCTACTTAAGAGCAAAATTGGCTTTATTTCCAACTGTTGAAAACCTACCACATTATCAGTGATCTGTTTTTTATTCCTGACAGAAAAACTCAAGAAATGCACTGTCTTGCTTAGAGTTCCTTTGTTTTAAACAAATTACATCAAAAAATGAAACTAGATTTCAAGGCTGCTTTACCCCCAAACTAGCCCACAAATGTAATAAGCACATCCGAATGGCCAAAGTGCTAAAGGTAACATTGCAAGCAAAAAATACGTTAGTTGGTGGGAGATACTCTTAAGTTAGCACCGCTTGCTTTTCAAATAAAAGCAATCCACACAGTCTAGAAATTTAATCTTTAAAGAAAAAACGAAAACATTTTTCTTACTCCACACAAAGACTGACATGAACTGCCGGAGCCAAGAGGACAATAGCTAGCAACAGAGCCACAAAACAATGAAAAAGCAGCCTCTTGTCCTACTAGATTCCACTCATGTTTTCCAGGCAACAGGAGAAAAGCAAAAGGAAACAGAATCAGAAGGAGAATAATTTAGACCGCTTGAACAGCAGCAGAAATTTATCAATATCACTAAGAAAAGGCATTAACTTGCATCAACAATTTCCTTTTGTCTGAATTTCTTGTTTGCTCCCCTCCCCATCCCCCTTTCACACTTCCCACATACTCTTCTGGCTTCCAACTTGGGAACCTACTATATATACACTCCACAGATGTCACTGTAGAAAAACCCACAGCACTTTTGTAAGCCAGTCTCGCCATCAGTTGTAATTTAGAGAACTATGAAAAAAATACTGATTTTTTTTTTTCTCATAATTTGGCAGAGCAATGAAGCACGGTATGTGACTCAGAAACCTTCTTCCAAATGCCAGGTAACACAGCCAATACTAATTTCATACACGGCAAGCATTATGTCAAAAGTTTAAAATCACAAGCATACCAATAGAGTGCTTTCAGAATAAGTTATCTTAGCAGTATGGCTTTTCCAAAAGCATTTCTTAAGTGCTAGAAGATCAGCACTTTAATCTTTGCTTATGTTTTCTTATTGTATTGTGCTGCAGGCAATACGTCTATTATGCTTCTATTTTTTAAAACTGCAAGCAAACCCTATGGAAGAAAAAAAAAAAATGAAGAAGGGGAAAAAAAAAAAAAAAAAGTTATCTGAACTTCCACTTCCACACATACACTATTGAATCTTACAGCACAGGAGGTTTTTAAACTCAAGTGTTAAAAAGATAACAGGAGACCAGCAGAGCACAGATTTTCTTCCTATTTCAATTTCCCAGAGTATGCAGAAGGACAGGAAAAGAACTTGGAGCGGTAACAGAAGGACAAGAGAGATGAAAAGGAGAACTAGAGGGTGGGTTGGGGAAGGGGGGTGGCGGTGTTCAGTTTGTTTTGTCGTTTTGGTTTGGCGTTTTTTTGCAAGCTAGGAAAACTTAAATATTGTAAATACTGGGACAGAAGGGCACATAAAAAGATTGCAAGTGTTTAGCCACTTAAGGGAAGATACTCCTCCACAGATTACTAATACTCCAAAGGTATTGGTAGTTTATTCTTCCTTTACCTTGAACACATCAGAGAGAGGGGAGGGAGTGGGAACTCTCAAGACTACCCCTGTGCTGGATGCCAAAGAAAGCATAAAACCATTCTAAAGAGCTTCTGGAGAAAACTAAAAATTAAAAAAAAAAGAAAAAAAGAAAAAAAGAAAAAAGGACTTAGCAGTAAGCAGATTAAATAGTGATGGGTAAAATGGAGAAAAGGAGCAGAAAGCTATGTTTAAATTTGAGAGACCGAAAAACAAAATAAAATGGACTGCAAACAGACATACAATAGGAAGCAGAGAGGGAGAAAGATCAACATACTCCCGTAAGACAGTAGTTTAAATTTGCTGTTTATCGCCAATGTAACATCCAACTTCCATAACCAGAGGTTTCATTTTACATGTCCAAGGTGATACCAGGGGCCCTAACACTACAGGAATTGAACTTTGCAACTGCAGACAGTTGATTCCAACAGCTCAGGGTTTGTTGGAATATATATACTCCATATAAACCATATACAAAAATGATGGTTAAAAGAGAGAAGAAATTTCACAGCTTTCCAATATTGACTTTGTAGTTTATAGTTTAAGTATCAAAGAGCTGGAGAACCTGCCCTCTGAAGAAAGGCTGAAGGAGTTAAGTCTTTTCTCTCAGGAGAAAAGAAGGCTTAGATGGGACCTCATCACAGTAGTCCAGTATTTAAAGGGTGGCTACAAAGAGGACAGAGCCTTACTCTTTACAAGAGCCACATGGAGATGGGACAATGGGTACAAGTTGCACTGGGAGGGGTTTCATCTCAATGTAAGAAATATTTTTTTTTACATTGAGAACAATCAATCATTGGAATAACCTCCCCAAGGAAGTGGTAGAGTGCCAATCAGTGGAGATTTTCAATATGAGGTTGGACAGGGTGCTAGATAATCTCATCTAGGCTCCATCTCCCATGAAAGGTTGGACCAGATGGTCCTTTGAGGTACATTCTGACCTGGGCTGTTCTATGATTCTATTTTTTGGGTTGAAGATCTCTGGGATGGAGACCAGGTATTATTGATCCAAAAAGCATCTGGTATAGTCATTATATTATAAATTTATCTTGTATTTTTAAATTATTGTAATGAAAATACAAGCCCTGACATTCCAATTTGCAATGTTATTTTGAAATATTAACAAGTTGCTATAGATCTGCATTCCTCTTACCCTAATCTCTACCAGTTCCACAACAGCATTAAATCCTCTGCCTTTCTTGTTCCTCCCAACACCCCCAACAAGAACACATAGTGGTCAAAACAAAAATCATGTAGGAATCAAGTGAGCAGAAAGCCGACAGAAAAACAGAATGGGTAAACTGAGCTCACTCTGTACCATTCCCTTCAGGAAAGCAGTAACTTCTCTCTAACTAACTACTGATATTCATGTTTGTAGGAACTTTAGTCTCTCAGCAATTTTTTGAACTCTATCAAATGCAACTGACATTGACCACTGAGTTCAGAAATTATTCAAGTGGGAAGAAGGAGAGACAACAAGGGGAACCACAACTGCACTGTCAGTCAATCGTGGCAAACCACAACTGCACTGTCAGTCAATCACATACACTGTTTCCTTAGAAAGCCAGCCCAAAACTCTTACCATAAGCAAAATTATGCTAGTAATGAACTGTTAAATAATTTACTTTCCACAAGAATCAAAAGATGCAACTTCATACTGCTTTTAGAAAGAACAATATAGAACATTGAGCTACTCACCTTTGCTTGTCCACAAAAAACCATCCCCGCACTGAGATTTGACAAACAAATCCTACATTAAACACTTCCTTCTAACTTAAATCACTTAATCTATAAACAACAAAGAAATAATCATCTAATTTACACCCAATACAAACCACTAAACACCATGATCGTTCACAAATTCTGTACTTCCCAACTCTCCACAAAAGACATACACACCAGCTTTCAGATTCACAGTGTGGTACCCACATCAACCATACTGCACGCCCTCTCCCCACAAAGGTCTCTGTGCAGCACCAGAATGTGTTTATGTTCTCAGGTCAGTGAAAGCAGGGTAATGAACAAATGATGTTCCAGTAGATCAATAATCTGCAAATGCACACAAGGCCCATTATACACATCTGCTCTCCCTAATTCTTCCTGCTCAGGATTATTATATTGTGTTGTTATGAGCAGGCAGAAAGGATGCTGGTTGTGAGCATTTTTTCAGTTTCACTCAACATCTACTGTGTTCAGGGGTTTTAGCTGTCTGTCACCTGGGACATGGAAAGCCCTCAAAGCCTGGGAGTGAGTGTTTCCTCACAAGTGTGGAAGGGGGAGAATGTTATCTCTCAAAAATATCGGAGTTGATAGGACCAGACGAGTCTACATTTTTCAGTCTGAGGACCAATACTATTTCTCAGAGGTAAAGAGATGGGCAATACTTGGAGGTAGGTTCTCAGCACTAATTGTCCTCCACTGTGGCAATCCTGCTAGAATACATACAATCTTCCAATCCATTATCTCCCACAGACTTCAGAGCACAATGAGGCCATCCCCATGCCTGAGAATGGGGGATGATGGAATGTCATACTGGCGCACGGATGTAAAGCGTAGAACAAACATTAGGACCAGGGTATTCAGACAGCCATAATTTTTATATTCTCTACAATTAGAACTTTCACAATCTACACAATTATTTTTATATACACAGAGAATGTTAAAACATACATTTAAAAGGCATAGGTTATTTTATCAGAAAAATTTGCTTAACCCAGCTCTGAGCAAGGGAGACAAGGAAATGCCCAGCCATCTCAGCTGTTAGTGCTCTCTCTTCCATCTTATCCTACTGCAGATAAACCCAAAAACATTTTATTTCCCATTCCTCAACTCCAAATATTTAATCTCTCCTCATAAACCAATATTCTATATAGAAGTAGTACTCGCTTTTATATGAAAAAGAAGTACTCTTTTAACATTCTGCTCCTCTTAAAGTGCTTTCTAGACTAAAATTTATTCATATAAAGGTAAAACAAACATATACAGAGACTAACTTCGTATGTACTTAAGCCCACATCATATCTAAATTTAAGCACTGATGTCTTACCTAAGTTTTTACCTCGACAAAATGATCAAGTTGAAACCAGCTACACTAACAACACTTTTATGCATAAAAGTCAGACGTATGAAAATTCCTTCCACTGTGTATTATATATGGACTTTAACAATGTGGCTCAAAACTTTATTATAGCTTCTATTTAAAGTTATCTGTGCTCTTCTAAGGACATGTTTACATAGAAAACTGCAATAAAGCTATAGGAGATATAAATTAAGAGCAATTTAGCTATTTCAGTGCTATGTGTCTTTATATGGACAAGTTTCACACAAAAAAGATTACATTTTTATTTTCCTTAAAATGCAGCACAGCATTTCAATTCCTAAACAATCATTCACAAGATAATTTGGGCAAACAATTCAAGAATTAATTTCTGAGACAACTTATCAGTCACCTTCCTCCTCCTACAGGAAAAAAAGAAACAAAACCAACCAGATAAAACCCCCACATCCTTCTAAAGAATTCCAAATTATGACAAAATATCCCCAAGCAGGATGTCTTGTGAGAGTATCACAGACTAACAGTAGGTTTTGTTGTTTTCCCATGTTACATGGGAAAGCCTTTATACCAGTATTACTATAATAAAAGGACTCTGATAGTTTCAGCAAAGCCTGGGAATTTTAGATAGATTTTGGAAAACAAAAACAGTTTGAGACATTCATGTAGCTTTGATTCTTGCTCTTCGGAATCAGGTAATTAATATAGTTACCAGTTTCAATGAAACTTTTCAGAGTTTCTGCTCTTTACAGGAATGACTTCTAAGTGTAAAAACCTTAACAGATGTTAAGTTCTACCGTTTCTTGTATTTTTTGACAAAGACCCAAATGATATTAACAAAACTTGTCACTATTGCAAACCCTTTTCAATACCTGTGGCAATGATCAGACTGCTGAGAAGGTCACTTCTGTATTCATGGTATCTATCTTCAGCTATGAGGAAAGGACAACCTGACCACAACGGAAGAAAAATCACTATAAATTGACCAAGCAGGCAACAGGTATAATAGCAAGGCACTCTTCTCCACTCCAAGTCAGAAGACAGCTCAAGAGTCTAACAAATAAAGAACTCCTTACTTTCTAAAAACAGGAAAAATGGAGACATTTATCAACCCAGTGTTGTCATTTATCAACAACTGTGGTGGAAGCCCCAGACTAACAACAAAAATGGTGTTTCAATGTACAACAAATTTACAAGCAGTTAAGGACATTTTCTGGCCATGGTACTGTCACTTTATCTTATTCAGTCACGTAAGCTTTAAGTGTTTCCACAGGAAAGTCCTCCAGAACTACTTCCACAGGAACTACCAGGTTTTTGTCTGTTCTTGCTGAAATACTACATAAGGGACACACTGTTCAAAACACATTTTATTACTTCAAGACCTTCAGGTCAAAGTTCAAGAGGATGGTTATGAAGAACATTCTCAGTGAAATCAGACCTCTACCACGCACAATCCTCAGACAAGTTTAAGATCCAGGCAACAGACTTTTTTGCCATCCAGACAAACAGCCAGCTTGCTGTTTTCCACAATTTGTCTTTCATTAAAACAGTACTGAGTTTCCCAGGCTACACTAACTCTTACGCTTCTGGCTGAAAGTATTTCTAATGTCTTTAACTGACGTCTAAATATTAATATTAATAATTGTTAATTTAACCTGAGCAAGGTGCTCAGAATTATTTCTTCAGAGAGAGTTCAGAGATTAATTCCTTAAAAGCGTAGTCCTTTTCTTCTTCCAGTACACGAGAAGCAATTAGATAATTGGTTATTGGCATTAATATGATCCCTTTTGAAGCAAATGAGAATGACAATCCCCGTTTCAAAGGTGGGGAAACTACGGTAGGAAAGCGTTCTAATTCATGGTAAATGTTAATAGTGTAACTTGGAACAGAAACCTAATTCATTCTGGTTATGAACCATGAGAACATATTTTGCACATGGGTATTACAAGAAGCAGAGAAACTAAAAGGAGAGGAATGAAGCACCTCCCCTACGAAGACAGGCTGAGAGAGCTGGGGTTGGTCATCCTGGAGAAGAGAAGGCTCCAGGGCGACCTCATAGCAGCCTACCAATATCTGAAGGGAGCCTACAGGAGAGCTGGAGAGGGACTCTTTGTCAGCAAGTGTAGTGACAGGACAAGGGGTAATGGTTTTAAATTGTAAATTAGATATTAGGAAGAAATTCTTTACTGTGAGGGTGGTGAAGCGCTGGAACAGGTTGCCCAGAGAAGCTGTAGATGCCTCATCCCTGGAAGTGTTCAAGGCCAGGCTGGATGGGCCTTTTAGCAACCTGCTCTAGCGGAGGTGTCCCTGCCCGTAGCAGGGGGGTTGGAACTAGATGATATTTAAGGTCCCTTCCAACTCTAAACAGTCTATGATTCTATGACAAAGTGATAAGGTTGGAAATAAGAAGTTAAAGAACCGGAGATCTTCCAGTGCCATTACATTTTGCATCTTCATCCACGTAAGAAATGTTGCTGATGACTGTGTATACCCGCAGTACTCAAACAGCTCCCAGGCACTACACTTAAAATATTTCAGGATAGTATAGGCTACATAACTAAAGCAAAAGCCTTTCCCTTAAGCAGGTCCCAGTTTAATCAAATGGAATTAACATTAGGAGGAAAGCAAGCAAAGGCTGTAGTGATAAGATCATTTTGTTGTATAGTCTAGCTAGCACAATTTGAATGACTGTTTCTAATCTTGTACATACACAGGCTGTTTTTAATCTTGACAGCATTTCACCCAGTAATTCCAGTACTGAGTGAACTGTGACTGAGTTACAATATCTTTTTAAAGAGACAAGTAGCTTTCATTTTAAATGATTTAACATGATGAAAAATCCACTTCATCACTCAACTGCTTCCTAAACCCTTATTAAGAATTAAAATAAATATCTTTTTTTATTTTCACTTTAATATTTGTTGACTTGATTCTGAATCATCATACCTTGTAAAGTATGAATTTATTCTTATTTTTTGGAACAAACTTTTAGTAGCTTCTTAGCATTCACAACTTTCATTTTTTCTTTTTAGTTGTCTTTACTTACAGAGGTGTAGTAATAAGCTGCTTTCTTGTTTGTTTGTTTTGGGGGGGAGGAGTGGTCTTAAAAATCTTCATTAACACAGTTGCAATTGGCAAATTCTGACTCCTCACCCTTCAAAACAAGTTCAAAAACTAAAACTGAAACACAAGAATTATGGAGTTAGGTATACATGCCACACCTACAAGACAGCCTTAACAGTAGCCTGGGATTAACTGCAAGAATGATTCAGTAAGGAGGACAAGGAAATGCATGATATCACTGTGAGATATGAAAGTATTGTGTTCTCTCAGACCCTCAAAGTTTATTTCGTTTTGCAAACATGAACTTGAGCAGCGATCTCAACTGCCAGTAAGTAATGGTTTATAGTTATGCTGAATGCTAATAGAATCAGATGGAGCAGACAGGTTCTGGTATTTACATTACTTAAAATGAAGAGAGTCATGCTTTATTTCAGAACTGTTAAACTGGCTGTCTCCATGACTCAAGGGTCACTAAGCAACAGCACTTAGAAGATACACTCAGAACAAAAGAGAAAAGTGGTCAAAGCCACAAAGGCCAGCCTTAGCATAGGCTGAATGCTCTGTAATACATAAATCCTAATTTTATGTTATTTGTATATTAGTATATTATTCTAAGAGTCTAATAGTCACATCACACTATCACACCTTCAACTTAGCCACCCTTAATGTTTTAACTCAAGCTTTTCAGAGAGTAGCACACAGTTGTTTTGAAAGCTCACTGTAGCACTGCATCGCTTCTATTTCACTAGGTATTTTTCCCTTATCAGATTTCTAATCTCTCCAGTCCACATAACAAGTAACCTTGTTTCTTCCTTTACTGCCTCAGCAAGAAGTAGCCCAACTACAGAATAATACGATTACTCTTTGTTGTGGGTTTTTTTGCAGATTAACTCATCCTTATTCGTACATCAACTATCACACCACAACTGCTTCCACCCCGCCTTGGGCCACCTCCTATAGTGAGGTGGACACTGCTGTATTACTTGCAAGTCAAGAAGGTCATGTATATATACCAGAAGGTAGCTGATAAACTTATTTCCCCACTTTCCTACAGATTCCCACTACACAACTCTGCGTGACCTCTCCCATGTTTCTCCATATTGATCCAGCACCATGCCAGTGTTCCTGCCTTCTCAATGCATCATTTTAATCTATCGTTGCTATTTACCCCCACCGCAGCTAAAGCCACCCTAAGTGCAAGGGTGCCTTTTTCATACCCCTGCATGAACTCAGAAGTGATAGCAGGGTGAAGATGGTGGACCTGTCAGCTGTGTTTTCAGTCACAGGAAAAGCAAAGAAATTACAGACGCAGTTTAGGTATGTGTTCCCCCTTTCTGAGTAGGCCAACATAACTGTCTCTAACATTAGACAGATCAAAATCAAATGACTTGTAACCCAGCTTGATGTTCTTAGAGGAATGAGGACAGCAAAAGTGATAAGTCAGATCCAACAAGTCTTTCTTGGGCAGCAGTAGCGGTCTTCTAACCCAAGATTTCATTACTTGTAGGCCTAACCTAATCCCACGTAGTTACACTGTGCAAATCCCCATTCTTGTCTGAACTTGACAGCTACTCGAAATGGGGACAATTTTAAAAAGGAAAAGAAAAAAAAATATCAGATGTTCCAAGTTCCTTCATTTCATGTTCTCCATCTCTGCCCCAAAGTAACAGTTATGCTGAGGGAAGAGTAGGAAGGAAAAAAAAGCCCAGAGTCAGCATAAATCAAGAGAGTTCAGGATCTGTGTGTCCACTCCCTTTCCCCTCCTCAAAACCATAAGATAAAAAGGTCTAGTAGGGCAGAGATAGGATAAAGTTGGTGATACAAGAGAAGGCACAGATGGCTCTGTCCTTTGAACCACTCCGGTATAGGTCAGTTTGTACTCCGTAAGCATCTGCTTTTCTGAAGTCTTAGAGGAAAAGGGATCATCAGTTACATAAATGCAGTGGTATGGCAGAAGCAGTTTGCTATAGCAGATTTGTCAAGCAGATTTTCAAAACAGTGCTTTTATAAGAGGAATTACTCAGCATTTACCAAGTCTTATTAACATCTCAGTAGTTGTGTCAGACCACATCCCTATTGACTGAAGTACCCAACATCTCCCACCCATGTACCTTCTGCTCTGAGTTTCTTCAAAGCTCTGTCTTCCTAACTCTTCTGCATGACTTTAGGAGCACTTTCAGATCCAAGAACAGACACATAGTATGTCACTTAGACAAGTATTCCTGTTATTAACCTTTCTTCTGGTCACACAACCCTTTTGTTCAGACACAGGTTGATAGCAGTCATTCTCTGTGGCCTACTCCTCTACTTTTTTTCTTCTAATTAGTTGTACTGATTTCCTTGAGAACGTCAATTCAAGAACTTTAATCTCAGGGCAAAACTCTCTGAAGGAGACCTCATAAAATATATCAACATTCCTTGAACCTGCCCTGAACACGAATAGCATCCCTAAGGGACAGCTAACCTCCCTGCACTTCACCAAAAGAAAAGACTCCAAAACAATGAAGATGCATGGCAAAAACCCGCTCTTCGGTTTTGTTTTCAAACAGAAATAAAAAGAACTTTTCAAAAAGAAATCACTTATCGGTGAACTGCCCAACACCATGAAGCAGTATGTTGTGAGAAAAGCTTGCTCTTTCAGGCAAGAACAAAACAAGCATTAAAACAAATCCTGAAGATGAGGATGTTTTCCTGACTTTTTTGGAAATTATTTTCTTATGCAACAGAGCTTCCCAGAGAAATGGGTCCCACAAACACTCTGCAAGAAGCTATAGTTCCAACTGTTGGGCTTATACTGACTAAGCAAGCACTTAAAATTCTCAAGGTTTGGTTATGCGGATTCTCACATGGAACTAAAAACATCTTACTGACCTATAAAGCTACTGATGCAGCACACATCAGGCAATTCTCTGTTCTGTGGCACTAACACACAGGTACAGTCCTGATCTCAGCGCTGTAAGGTGATTCAATGTATTTGTGTACAATTGTTATGGTTTGAGAAAACCCATAGCAATCTATTGTCGTTTAGACAATTATTCCATCACCCAGTGACCCCTCCCCACCCAGAAAGGGGAATGAGGGAACACAAAGAAACACAAGGGCTGAAATATAAATAGATTTAATAGACTAGGACTAAATAATTAACAATAATACTAAAGAACCAGTATTAATCCTGATAGTAATATAAGATAAGAATTATATTCAGCCAATTATGTCAGTAGGAAGCTGTGCACTCCCAGCAGGGACAGCAAATGTTGGACCCTGCCAGCGCAATGGCTTCAGGAGGAAGGGAAGGCCTCAGGGGTCCGGCACTGGGGCAAGGGGTTGTCTGGACCCGCCGCCATCAAGGGAGAGATTGCTACGCAGCAAACTTTTCTAATTTATATTGAATGTGACGTTCATGGTATGAAATAATCCTGTTGGCCAGCCTGGGTCAAATGCTCTGGCCTCACTTCTCCTCCTTGTCCCTGCACCTGGCAAGGCTCGAAAACACTAACCTTGAATCCCACAGAGCCTGGCTGGCTATAAAGTAAATATTTTCACAAATTCAGACACTAGAGTCTTCTAAAAGTGCATTTTTCCCCAGCATTAGAAGAAAAGTTAGTCCTGTGTCTCTCAACCCAGTACGACAACGCAGTGACTTAAGTATTGCATTCACTCCAGTGACCTGACCCTTTTGAATTCATCAAAAGCAGCACATACAATTCATAGGTAATAAAAAGTATGTGGCACAAGTTTTGTATGTGTGGATATCTACACAGAATGCCATGTCACTTAGCATCAAACAGTGAAGTGAAATACTTTTTGTTATGAGGATGAGTTTAAATGGCTATATGGAGTGCAGGTGCCCAGGTGCTGAGAGCAGGGTGCTGCTGGGACAGCCTGAGGCTCTGCCAGACCCACCGCAGAGCACAGCTGAGCCCCTCAGCCAAGGTGACAGCACCACAGGGAAACTGTGTGTGTAAGAAAGGACAACACACTGCTAGACCATGAGGGGGAAAGTGTGAGAAACAGCCCTGTGAGCACCAAGGTGAGAGGAGGAGGTGCTCCAAGCACCCAAGCAGGGATCCTCTGCAGTGACCATGCTGAAGCAGGTGTTGCCCTGCAGCTCATGGAGAGTTGAAGCCGGTGGAGGGCCCCAGGCCAGAGCAGGTTTGTCCTGAAGGATTGCAGTGGAGAGGATCCATCCTGGAGAAGGGGTAAAGCACGCAGAGGAAGAAGCGGCAAAGAGGAGCTGTTATGGACTGACCACAGCCCACATTTCCCACCTCCCCCACCCCTGGAGCCTGGGGGAGTTGGGAATGAAGGAGTGAAGTTGAACCTGCTATGAAGGAGGGGGAAAGGTGGTGTTTCAATTTGTCTTTGTTTCTCGCTATCCAAACCTATTTTAACTGGTGATAAATTAAACAATTTTTTTCCAAGTCAAGTCTGGTTTGTCCATGATTACAAATGTAAACTCCCTGTCTTTATGTCAACCCACGAGGTTTTTCACCCCATGTTTTACCCCATCCTGTTGAGGGGAAGGGTGAGTGAGCAGCTGGGTGGGCATGTGGCAGCCAGCCAAGGTCAATCCGTGACAACATAGTAACTTATTTGAAGAAACCAGTATTCCATCTGTAGATGATCCTGACCCTTTAGAAGACTACAGAGGAAGTGTCATAAAATTAGAAAAAGCGTGAACAGACAAAACTGTTCTTAGGAAATTATTTTTATATAATATAAATATATATAAATAATGAAAGTACGTGTGGACTGACTCATACAAAGATTACCAAATTCTGGCTTCTACTCACTTGGCACACAACAGGCTTTAAGAGGACTCAGCCAAAGTTCTCTAAAAATAGTAGCACAGTGAATAAACTACCAATGCTTCATTTTAGTCAAGGAAATTGTGACCAACTATGTTTAAAAAGAACACACAATCTCTTTTCTACTTCAAATAAGGAACATACACAATAAGCAGTACCTGCTATACAGGATACAATTCAATAATTCTCCTCAGTCTCTCTGAAATTAAAGATCACCTAAAGGCAGGCACCTTGAGCAGAATAGAAAACTTTAGTAATAAAACAATACAAATAATAGTTTCCAGATGAATATAAAGAACATACTTGAGTCTAAAGCAGCTGATAGATTGCAAGGAGTTTATTACTGAAGCTTCACTTTTTTTATGAAGTACACCATTTTATTTAGTTAGATCTTTCCTTGTGCCAAGATCAACTTTTTTCCCTGAGTAGGATCATCAGTTCTCAGCTTTACAGAAAATGAAACACTTCTTTTAAAACCAACCCAATTAAAGCAATAATATGTAGTTTGATAAAGGAAAAGATACCAAAGTATACCATTTAACACAAACATGCTTCCAGCAGACAATGAAAAGACAAAACAGCACTTTAAATAGCAGCTTTCTATGGAAGAAATGCAAATGTTGGATGAACAGATTGTGAAACTTCCTGTGCTCTTTTTCATATAGTGATAAGGGCAGACCCCTGGGCATTTGTAAAATTAAGGTATTTCCTTACACTAGAAAGGTTGCTTATCAGGCAACAGTACATACAGAGGACAAAGGATTCTCTTACATTGCCAAGAATGCAAAAGTTGCATAAAGCTTAAACTAGGAGTTAAACACGTTAAAGCTCAATTGTTAGAGGTAATGTCTCCTATTTAAAATATATTTAAGAACACACTAATAAACTGAAGTAAAAGCGCTTAACCGCATAAGGCAGGGTGTATCGCAAAGTAAGGCTTTTCTGCTTCCTTGTTCCATCAAGATACTGATTCCCCTCCAAAATGCCTAGAAGCAATTTTCACAAAAAAGCAAACCCGTTTCAGGTGTGTCCACAAGGCTAGGCAACTGATATATGCAATGGGATAAGGGAAAGAAAAATATTTTGCAAGAGGAAGTGGTAAATACATATATAAAAATTTTAAAAAGCATATTGCAACTTATAAATCCCATTTCTATATTAAACAGAATTATCAACTGACTGCAAGTGCAGTTAAATGGCACAAAAAATTGTGTAAGGGCATGTGACAATTTTCCTTTCCAGATGACAAGCATGCTTTCTATCAGTTCCACATAAATCAGTCTCCTGCATCTCAACAATAATCAGAAAAGTTTCAATCCTTGGTTGGGATAAAAGATTCTTCAGATGTTAAAATACAAGGACAGGAATAATCCCGCTGAATATATTACCAGTGGTAATAATGAGTTCAGAAGCAGAAAAGTGATAAAAACAGAAACAAAAGAAAAGGAATGCTTTCTATATAATTTCACTAGAGTTGAGGTGCACGTTATTTATGCAGCACAGCCATTCAGAGCACACGTACAGTGAGGTTAAGGTTTTCCTGACTACAAAAAGAAATAGGTAGAAGCAAGAGTTTTTTTGAAGAATGAACAAATGTCAGCGTTAGTCATAACAAGCTGGATGCTGCAAACACTATTCCACAGTATCACTTTCTAACCACTGAGCAGCTGAAGGAGCAACGGGATCACTCAAACCCAGTCTCACCAAGTTCCAGGCTGCAAACACCTTGCATTTCTGCCAAGGGTTGGGAATTATTTCAAGCCTATGCAAGAAACAGGATATACACACAAACTAACCAATTCCAAGAAGAAAAAAAAAACTAGATACAGAAGACAGGACATTTTTTTAAAAGATACATATATCAAACAGGTGCTCATTCTCAGTATATAAATATTTATAGCTAATCAGATGGCTTCTCTGAAGAATGCAGATTATAGGAGGAGGGTACCATATGCACAATCACTTTTTATGCTTGATCTGGAAAGCAGGCTACTTTGTTATGGCCCTTCTGTAAATGACCAAAGAAGTCTGTATAGCTAATAATACTGAAAAGAGTAATTTATCTGTACTGAAATGCTTTAATACCTCTTTCCAGGATAAAAATTCCTTTCCTTTAAGAGAATAAGAACATTAACATTATTGTTAGTGCTAATGGTTTATTTACTGTAAGTCACAAATCTGCAGCACGGGGAGGTTTATTTTCTGTAGCTTACAAATTTCTCCCCTGCTGGTACTTCAAAAGTCATCTGTTTTTCAGTACCTAGTAATCAGGAAAATTTGTTACAAGTCACATTATGGTTGTGGGGCTGTCTTCAGCTAGGAAAAAAAAAAACAAACTGCAAAATTGTAATACAATGCTCTGTTTTCCCAACATAATAGATCTAAAAAACCTTTCAAGTTTGACTCAAGCAGAAAGTGAAGACAGCTGAAAGTGAAAACAGGTCTACTGGACTTCTTAAAAACCCTCACATTTGCAAGTTTTTAACATGCTAACTATTAATTGGCATCCAACTACACACATAAGTAGAGTTCTGCTGGTGCATAACAATATGATCCTTATTCACTGAAGTTTGGGGTGGCAGCAGGTTGATTACTATGAAGAGACACCCTGAACCTAACCCTCAAAAGACTTGTTTCTTCAGCAAAGATAGGGACAGAAAAGAGTAAGAGATGAAACATTTATATGGGGAGTACTAAAGAAAGGTCATAGAGAAGAGGGTCAACAAAAACTGAAGCAAGACAAGCCTGATAAAAGCACAGGAAGGGCATGATGGTACAGGGGACTTCATGGTTCATCCACCTCATAGTTCAAACACAACTCATACCTTTCCCCCATCAAACTCCCACAGCTCTTACAGCACTCATGTAAAACCTCACAGAGATCAAGCTTTCCAAATTTCACACTTCTGAGATCAAATATGCTCAGAAGATGTTACACCCATCACCCAGTGATGACACAAAACAATCTGAAGACAGAACTTTGATTTAGGATGTGACTTGCCTAGAGATCAATATATTTCTTTTTCAAAGTAGTCAATAGGAATGTGAGACCCCCTTCTTTTTCATCTTCCCTCATAATAAAAGCCCTGAACAAGATTCTAGTAGAACACAGATGTTGAAGAAGTGGAAGACTCCAGCCACCCTGTTAAATGCATCAACTTTGAATTCCTGCAGAAGTCATCAACACTACATCTCACCTAGACAGTTTTCCCTTGGTATATTTGTTGACAAGAGCTTACTTTGGTTCACTAAAAGTTAGTGTATGTCAAAACAAAGCCATGATTTGCAGAGCATCAGAGAGAGATGCCACCTCGAGTACCAGTTTAAACAGTTACCAAGTGAAATCCTGGGACCAAGTCAAGAAATATACATCATCTTCACTAAAATGAGAATTCTGTGCCTAAAAATCTAGTTCTATAAAAAGAGGAAATAACCACACTAAAAAAAAGAATCTGTAGTGTTTAAGTTACATCATTACAAAGGCTATGAAGCTGTCTGCCTTCTCTCCATTTTTAAACTTGCCATCAGTAACAACCTAAGAGAAATCACAGAATGTTATTTCCCATGCTTTGTTAACAATTACAGCTCAAGCTCCTGAAAAGCTGGTTAAACTTGTGCATCTTCAGCATATTCTTCTCCCTGATGGTTTTAAGACTGTTAGGATGAAAGACATACATTGACAGCAACCAATATACTAATATGTCTCCCAAACCAGAAAAAAAATATGTCTAGTCCTTAAGATTACACTTCCTTCTATGGAAGGTGCTTCCTTCCTATGCTGATTTCAAGTTCCGGATAAGTGAGACTCTACATACAGGATTCTTATTTTTTTCTGGCTGTTTAGGTGACTGCAATGTACTAATATAATTTGACTAAGTAGTTCTAAGTCAGTTGGTTTCCGGCCCAGAGAGCACAGTATCCATGACAGATACATATCATACCTAATTTAGTTATCACTCCTCACAAATTTAAAACAGTACCCTAATAAGATTTCTTCTGAAAAAGCATCTTAAGTAACATTATTGTTTGAAGATTTTCCACTTTTTGGTCATTCAAACAAACACCTACTGTTAATATAGCAATAAAATAATATTGTTAGGTACCAAACCTTGGAGAAAGGGGAACCTCTTTTTATTGGAAGAGCAGGAACACATCTCACTTTGCTAACAGGATCACATCTGTAGGTCATGAACCAGGTTTGCATATATATATATACACGAGGGAAGAAAGAGCAGAGATCTGTAGTTTAAGATTACAGGTGACATTTATTTTCCATTACAAATATGTTAACATATCTTCATGCAAGAATGATAGATATGAAAAGTTTGCACAATTTATAGCACAGAAAAAATAAAAGTTTGCACAATTTACAGCTCACACTTGCAGTACTGGATTAAAATCCGACAGCTAGAATGATTACAGTCCCCCGTTCATTCAACCTACTCTAGAAGCTACTGCAACTCTTACAGTGCTTTCACTCTTGAATCGGGATTGCTTTATTTCTGAATCTGGCTTGTTAAAAATAGGGGCAAGTTTACCTTGAAAATTGAGTCTCATGACTCCAACATAAGTTAGCTTGAGGGGCATTTTCTGCAGCAGAGACATCATCAGAAGAGGCTTGGGGACAGCTGTGAAGGAAGCTTGAAAGAGCAGAGGCTAGCATAATTGGCAGTACATTCATCAGTAATTTTTCAACTCACACTGGCTGGCTTCAGTACAGCACAGCATACTCTAAGAGTTGGCAACAGACAAGTTTTTAAAAATAAACTTTGTGTTCTAAAAATAGATTTTTGATTATTTAACGCCTGAGTTAAGACCTGAAAATTAAAATTGGCATTATAATGAAGTGTCCACTCCTTCACCAATCATTACTGCTTATAAGTTACCTTCTAAAAGGACAAGCAAGATTTTCTTGTAGTCACTTGTCTATAAGAGAAGTGCAGGCTAAAGATATTTTACATTAAAAATTGTCAATATTTCAGCTGTTCAAAAACCCCACATACTGAAGCACTTAGAATCAAACCTTCAGACAAAAAAGCCTCTCTCAAAAACTCAACAGCCTAGTTTTCAACTCTCCTGAAAAATACACATGACATTTACTGGTGCTTGAAATGAAAGGAAAAAGAGAAAATGAACTTATTGGAAAGAAGAGTTGGCTACTTGCAGGGGAAAGAATCTGAACTTTTGCCTCAAAATTAACTTGTTCCTCTTTCAGGAAAGAAAACAGCAGTAATAGTCAACCACCATTTGACATAAAAACAATGAATATATGTCTAATCAAGAACCAATGCAGGCACTAAATATTCCAAGTATGATATACGGCATTTTCTATTAGATATGTTCAGTTCCAAAGTTGTGAACAGTGATAACAGGTCCTATGAAGCAGTAAATTACAGTAAATGTGGGACACAGCAAGAGTAAGACCATTAAATTAATTTCCTCTGAAAACCTACTGACAATAACTAACTTTCCTAAAGCTACAGTACTATTTTCTATCAGTTTTAAAGCTTCCAGAGCAGCACTAGCATAAATCTCGTAAGTCAAATCAAATTTATTGCTCATTTATGTGAGAAAGTAAAGTACCATAGAGATAAAATTACATGAACATGCCTCAGTTCTCGCTTGCTTAAATACTGCTGCTGATAGTTTCAGAACCCAAGTACTCAAAGTACTCCTTCAAACACACAGCTGTCTTAGTGTAACTTTTAAGCACAAAACCCCAAGTAACAGAAGAAAAAATTCCTGTAAAAACATGCCAGTTCATATGCTTAAAGGAGAAAAAAGCAGCAAGTAATCCTCAATAAAATCTGCCAGCAAGCATTGCCAAGAGATGCACTGACATTCTAGACTGAATAGACCATTTACCCACGCACTTCTTTTCTTCTTCCTTTTTAGTTTTAATTCTCCAAATAACAATGTCAATGACAACTGTTTCAAGCTACAGGAGTTCTACTATATGGCAACAGTTCATGTTCTTACTTTAAGAGTTGATGAAAAATATCACTATTTTGACTACCAGTTCTTAAATGCTAAATACTTGACGACAAGTGAATAACACAAGTATCTGGGATATACATTTGTCTATGGCTCATTTAATCACTGTGTGCACAGCTGAGAATTGGAATGCTCGAGGAGCAGAGAGAAAAAAAATAAAAAACAACAAAAAACCCAGCACCTCCAGTTCCTTCGAGATACTAACAAAAGAGAAAGAATTTTGAATTAGACCCAGCAGAAAAATCAGCATCTTCCAACCCTGCAATCATTACTTTATTCTTTTGAAAATTTGTTAGTTTAACAGCCCAAAAATGAAGTCTTAACAGAGGCCTCAAGAAATGTGATTACCAGCAGCCAGTACATTGTCAAAGCATGCAGTATTAAAGTCCTCAGAGAACTGAAGATACCAAGTGGAAAAATCAAGTTGAAATAGAGGCAAAGAAACTGGGTAATAGTGCAAACATTGAAGACTAACAAGAAAATCTAATCCCTCAGGACAACGTACACTATTTAGTTGTCAGGAAATACTAGGAAGAGACCTACTGTCCAACAACACACAAGGGAGGCAAACTTTCTTGAAACACAGATTGGTATGCCAGAGCTAAAGCTAGAAATGACAGCTGGTGGATGACATCAGGCTACACAGCGTAGTAAGTTTTCTGGTTTACTCACCTGTTCCCTTATAGTAACCTACTTCACAATTTGGGCAGTCTTCCATGGGCCTTTCTGTGAAATTAGCTTTCTTACTTGTCAATAATGCAATTATCGGACTGCTTCTAAACCAAAACATTTATAATATTAAGACAGAACTAAACATAACTGCCTGAACACACAAACAATATACAGGCATTAGAGCAATACACACAGCTTACACCAAACCCTTGAAAGAAGGCCATCCTTAAAAATTCTGAAGGGATAAAAGATGAAGGCATGAACCATCCTGACCACAGCCTATGTTTCAGGCTGATTTACTTCTGAATAACCAAATAAAGGTTTGATTACACAGACAAATCCTCATGATTTGAACTTCTAGAGGACTGCATATGGCAATTCTATTGAATCCTGGAAAAGTTTCTCTGTGACAGCAGAATTGATCTGCTTCAGTAAACAGCAATTTCAGAGTATCAAGCCCCAGCAACGTACCTAAATCATTTGTGAAATAAGCACTATGAAGAAAATAAAATACACAAAACCCAAAAAGCTTAGAGGGAAAACATAGTTGTTCCTAGCGGTATCAAACATCTTCAAGAGAGATTTAATTTTGCTATTGATTTTAGTGCAAAGTTGAGTGTTGCAGATCTGTAACAGAAACTCAGTTAAACTTCCTTTTTTAAATGCTTATCTCTAGATTAGCATACCAACTGTACTGAGACACAAAGATGCAAGAAAAAAAAAAAGAGCCACAGCAATAAAATGCTACAGCCTGGCCAAATATGAGTAACCAGATACACAGTGCCAGAGGTCACAGGATCCACCAACAGCACTGCTCATGCAAGCCATTGAAAAACAGTAATAAAGAAGTCCTACAAAGAGGCACTAAGCCAGCATCATCCCAAGAGAGAAAGAACTTAACACATTTTTTCAGTTACCTTGCCAATAACCTCCCCACTGTATCCAACCCACTAAACATTAAAATCTGGAAGAGATATAATGATTCTATAGCAACCAGCTGCTGAGATATTTTTCAAACAGAAAGAATTGAATACAACTGCCAAATACTTTCCCAACAAATTCAGCCTATTCCTAGTGGGAGGAGAAAAGTATGTTCACTGCTGTGATTCAAGATACAGTGCAAATCTGAGGTCATTACAAAATTAGGGCAATTTAAAACAAATCACATAACCAGGAATAGGTAAACAGACACACAAATTGTAGGTATGCAAGTTGCTATTACTCTGCAAGGACAAACACATCACTGAAGAAGCCTCTCCTCTGGAGTAGCACTTCCATGAGACGTTTTTTCCACAATGGTTACTCCCATTACCCAAAAGGCTAACTTATTAATACTTCATGTCCCCTGTAAAAGTCCCCTGTTAGGGAATCTTCTGGAGATTTAAAACAGTCACATGAACATGTCAGCTCCACAGTGCTAGCTGTACACATTCTGTAAGCTCTCAAAACAAAGCAGTGATTTGGCTGTCTCTGTGTTTAGATGCAACCACTCCTGCTATGTCTCACAATGTTCATTTCTGTAAAAAGGTTCAACCTCCCTACTGTATGCCAGCAAGAACATCAGCTAAAGCGTTTTTCTCAGCAAAACAAGAATGAGAGCATGAACTAAAGAGCATGGTTTCCCTTAGCTCATATACCAGCCAGAGGAAACCTCTAGGAAACTGGCAAGAATAACTAAGAAAAATCAAGCCTAATGTTAGGTTTATACACATTGTCCCAAGTGCGTAACCTCAGAAGATATATTTTAGAGGTCTAAAAGTCATAGAATTATAGAATGGTTTGGGTTGGAAGGGACCTTGAAGATCATGGAGTTCCAACCCCCCTGCCATGGGCAGGGACACCTCCCACTAGACCAGGTTGCTCAAAGCCCCATCCAGCCTGGCCTTGAACACCTCCAGGGATGGGGCATCCACAACTTCTCTGTGCAATCTGTTCCAGTGTCTCACCACCCTCATAGTAAAAAATGTCTTTCTAGTATCTAATCTAAATCTCCCCTCTTTCAGTTTGAAACCATTACCCCTCATCCTATCACTATACCCCCTGATAAAGAGTCCCTCCCCATCTCTCCTGTAGGCCCCCTCCAGTACTGGAAGGCCCTTATAATGTCTCCTGGAGCCTTCCCTTCTCAGGCTGAACAACCCAACTCTCTCAGCCTCTCTTCACAGGAGAGGTGCTCCAAATCAAATCAAAAGAAAGGTGAAAGCCAACTAACTGGGCAACCTCTGTCTGTTTCCCTTTACTGCAATAAGGCTTTGTTTCTATTTAAATCTTCACAGAATGAAGTCTTTAATCTTTAATGAGAGACAAAGCCAAGCTAATACAAGATGGAATTATTGGTAGGCTGTATTCATTTGGTTTCATAATACAGAACAGGGGTAACAACTGAACTCAACAGATAGATGATTAAAATACCTTAGTTGAGACAGGCTCCCATTTTTCCTCTTCGGCTAATTTTGTTAACCTAGTGTTTTTCCAGCTGTAGAGCACGGCCCATCATAAGTATCTAAGCTACTTCAGAGAAGTACCTGAGGACTGCCAGAAAAGCCAAGGGCTTCCTCTTGCACATGGCCTGGTACACAACTAGAAACTGCTGCTGTCACCTTAAAAATGATAATCAGAGCAAACTGAGTTTGTAAAACTGCATACTGGTGTATCCATGCCATTTGTAGCCTTCTGCCCTTTTCTTGCCCTTTGTATTTACTGCCTTTTTAAACCTCTCTAGCGACAAAGTGCTCAGGTGGAGAGTAATTGCATGCCTTGCTCTCTCTGCAGGATTCAATTAATTTATTTTTTTTTTTTAATTTATTTATTTCTCTCCTCCCCCTTTTTTTTCCTTTTTGAAGCTGGGAAAGGCTAATAAAACACAATAAACCTCCAAACAAAAGGAAATGAAATTTCACAAGAATTTCAATACACAGGCTTCCTAGGTTTCATTTCAGTGCACAAAGTTTAGCTAAGTCAGCATTCTTGATTCATAACGCTTGCAGGTTTTTGAGCGTTGGTCTGTGTTGTTTTAAATATCACCAGTAAATTTTTGTCACTGTTTTGAACTTCCCAAGCAGAATGCCTACTTTTGATTTGGAAGATAACCATTTAAGAGATTCAGCATGATTATATTCCCTACATACACTTAGGAAAGCTATTTCAATGTAGCTGTTGTCCTGCCCCAACTAGCCTGTACTTTGCTTTTACTAACAAAACCCAGGTGGTTTAATTCAGGATTGCATCAAGGTAATCCAGGAAAAGCAGGAACTTGGCATTGCCATTAACAAATTCCAGAAACTCTAGGAATTAAGCAGCTCCAGCAGGGAATCCTGTTTTCCTTGGAGCTAGTGTAACGTTTTCCTGCTTGAAGCCCATAGAGAAGGAAAAAAAATGCAAAATTATTTCTGAAGCTTCATGCAATTTCTGATTACAGAAACTTTATGGTCTACCAAAACCACAAAAGCAAGAATCTTCCCTCTTACTTATACAAAAGTCCTTAAAATTCCACCAAAAAAACCACCCCAGAACACACAATAGGCAGAAGGTTTATTATTCAGCTATCAATGGAGCCTACCAAGCATCGAGAAACAACTACCAGCTGAAAAGACTACAGTCTTTCAGTCTGCTGAAATTTCAGCTAACATGTCATCCCTGGAATACGTTCAATTCCTCAAGCCAACAACTAATAGGAGCCAAGACGCCGAAAGGTCAAAGCTCCATTTCTCTTATCCCTCCCTCCGAGCAAGTGGCGAGACCAGGAAGGAAAAAAAGAAAAGCAATTCTACATATTCCTACCCTTTTTAGTCCTATAGTTTTCCTTTCTTGGTAAGGTCTCCAAAGTCTGTATCAAGATACAAGCAGGAGCAGAGTGTTTGTCACCTGCGCATGAGAATTCTGAATACTAATATTGAAACCTAAAGTTTTCTGCCGTAGTTTGACAAAGCAGCAAGCAACAGCATAAACAAATGGTGGTGCCTAAATACTCAGAGGTATCATATCAGATCAAATTTAGTCTTTGCTGTACAAATACTGTATTCAAATTAAGAGTTAGACCCTGTAGGATCATATGATGTTCACATGGAGAAGGCTGGCTTTTTTTGTTTCTTTTGGTCTTCTTTCCTTAAAAGAAAGGCTTTATCAAAAACCTTCATTTTTTTCTATTTTCTCCCATAAACCAGTAGCTCTAACCTGGGAGCATTAAGATGGCTCCATACTAAGATGACTAGTCTCAGAGACACACACACACGCACACACAGAATACACTATGCTGCTTTTGTTAATCCAGTATTCCTTTATTTCTTTCTTATTCACACAGCATGTCAAACACTACCACTTGGTACGGGACAATAGGCTTCCAATGCAAATTTAGCTTTTGAATTCCATTTAACTGCCCATACAAATGTTATCACTAACCAGCCCACAGTGTTTACCAGGACCTTCCTCATAACATCACCTCAGAAGTCTTAGGTAACACAAAGAGATTAAAATAAAACTTTGCCAGATTTCCTGAAACAGAGGAAGAACAAGAACAGGCACCAAAGTATTAAGGTCTTATATAAGTTAGTAGAATACATCGGGTAAATTTATGCAGGATTTGGTTGTGTTGGGTTTTTTCATTTAGAAGACAGCTTTGCTTGGGGACATTTTTGGGTTATTATATAAGTACTCATGTTTTGTTTGTAAGTTCTAAAATACTAGATTAAACTCTTTGGGTTAAATTCACTCCACTAGTTAATAAAAAAATTAACTTATTTGTGTAAGTCATACGATAGCATTTGTCAGCAGTTCAGAATAGCATTAAGAGTACTTGACTCAAAAGGATGCATCTTTTTCCCTCCTCCCCAAAAAAATACACAGAGCAAAATCGTTTTGCTTGCATCATCTACAGACACCATAAGTTTTAAGCAATCCTCCCAAATTTATTAAAAAGTAGCACCAAATGTACGTTTGCAACACATTTAAGGAATTGGTCCATCGCTGCACTTGACACGTTGAAGTCAGCACTGTATCTGGAGTATTTCATATTTCTGTTTCACGAGAGTGGATTCTAGTTATTGTGCAGAGCTATGTGACTTAGAGTTCATCCGTAACTTTTGATCGTCCAAAAAGGATGACTAATTAATCAAAAAAGCATGAAATTGTTTAAGTGAAAGTGCTGCACAAACCTCAACTCCGTTCAGATTATTCTGATAAGAACTGTGGTAATTAAGCATGTTCTGAGCATGGATAACTCCCTTGGCTTCCTATCAGAAAGCCTAGTTCAGATACCATAAAAGCATAATAGTGGGAGGAATCCACTATAGAGTGGGAGAATCCAGCTATTTTAGTTCCACGTCGACTAAAGATCTCTTCTTCAGAAGTCCATCATCACCATCTTTGTATCACTAATGCCATCTGAAGGGACCTTGGCAAACAGGAATTTTAGAATCATAGAATGGTTAGAGTTGGAAGGGATCTTGAAGATCACAGAGTTCCAACCCCCCTGCCATGAGCAGGGACACCTCCCGCTAGACCAGGTTGCTCAAAGTCCCAGCCAGCCTGGCCTTGAACACCTCCAGAGATGGGGCATCCACAACTTCTCTGGGCAACCTGTTCCAGTGCCTCACCACCCTCACAGTGAAGAATTTCTTTCTCATATCTAATCTAAATCTCCTCTCTTTCAGTTTGAAACCATTACCCCTCATCCTATCACTACACTCCCTCGTCAAGAGTCCCTCCCCATCAGACACTGTAAGGCCGCTATAAGGTCTCCCAGAGCCTTCTCTTCTCCAGGCCGGACAACTACAACTCTCTCAGCCTGTCTTCATTGGAGACCTGTCTTCATTGGAGCCTCTGATCAGGATTATGTCCTGCCATTAATTTAAGTATAGATTACCTTATCATGTGAAAACGTTTTTTCATTTTGCACTTTTTCTCTGATTTTAAGTTTTACAAACCAGAATTTTAAAAAAGAGATAACTATAAGGAACAGTTGGAAAAGAATGGGGGAAAACCATTGTATATGTCTGGTTTTTAAATTTAGTCTTGCCCAAATACCTACAGCAACTTGATTCCACGCTACTTCATTCTAACAAAAAATTCTTCCTTCTTCTCTTTGTTGTTTATTATGCTGTTTTGCAATTTGAGCAGACACTGAAGAACAGAGGTATTAAAATTGAATGCTTCTTTGTAGCTCTACAAACTATTTCCAGTAGTTTACCTTACACAGTCTTTCCTTGTTGGGATTGGCTCTTACAAACATCAAAAGAACAAAATCAACGAACATCAAAATACAAAGCTTAAGTGGGAAAGAACACCTGCCAGCCTTCAGACAATACTGAAACATATAGGACCACTGAAGTGAAGAAATACAGATACAAGAGAAAAAAGAGGAAAAAAAAGAAAAACAGACAAGAAGAATGTTGACTGGTAAAGGCAAGGAGCTAGGAAAGCAAAGATTGCAGCAGCACAGGCAGTAGATGCACTGAAGGACCAGGTCAGAGAATTGTTATCTTAAAAAAAGTCAATTATACTGGATGCCCATGTGAAAACAAACAAACAAAACACCCAAGCCTGAATATCACAGGAGTCCTGAGAAAAACAGAGTCAGGTTTATCCAACTGGGACTCACATGGTTCAAACAAAAAATGTCAGTATTTTTGTTGTAAGAAATTAAACTATTACATCATCCCCTTTGGTACATGATCAGGTTACTGGCATTTTATTACAAAACAGAACTTTGAAGTCGTCAGCTTTTGTTTGTGATTCTCTGTAAGAAAGAAAGAATCTTACTTTGCCAAAATACCCTGATGATTTATGAAAGCCATTAGAACCTTACACTGGTTAACTGAGCTTCTGCCTAAACCTCCTCACCACAAGCACAGGAATCCATACTGAATCTGTACACAGACTAAGGCCATGTATGTACAGGGAACTCTTCACAATCTCATCTGTATATTGCAACAGGTTCTCTTCAACTGCCGGCTTTGTATGGGTATAAGCACACGTTCACACACAACAGCTTGCGGGATGAGGGCCTAACAATGCAAAGCTAATGTCTTAACATAGTGTAACATAACTGGAATTAGGATCTGTTCAGCCTTTATCTTCTTTGGCTGTAAAACTGGCAGAAAAAATAATGCTGAAGTTTTGACCAATCCTGCCATGACCTATTGTCCTGGGTTGAGAACTAACTTCTCTTCTAATGCTTGGGAGAACTCCGCTTTTGGAAGATGCTAGTGTCTGAATTCATGAAGATATTTACTTTATAGCCAGCTAGACTATGTGGGATTCAAGGTCTCAGTGTTTTCGAGTCTTGCCACCTGCAGGGTCGAGGAGGAGCGAGGTCAGAACATTTGACCCAGGCTGGCCAACAGAATTATTTCATACCATGAAGACCACATTCAATAAAAATTAGAAAGTTTGCTGCATTGTTCTGTCTCCCTTGATGGTGGTGGTCCAGAGAACTTCTTGCCCTGGTGCCAGACTCCTAAGGCCTTCCCTTCTTCCCAAAGCCATAGTGTTCAGTGTCCCCCATTTGCTGTCCACTGCTGGGAGTGCACAGCTTCCTACTGATATAATTGGCTGAGTGTAATTCTTGAAAATCTTATATTAGTATTAGGATCAATATTGGCTCTTTACTATTATTGTTAATGATTTTGTCTTATCCTATTAAATCTATATTTCAGCCCTTGTGTTTCTTTGTTTTCTCCAATCCCCCTTTTTGGGTTGGGAGGGGCCATTGGGTGATAGCCCCTAACAATTTATTGTCATTCAGACAATTACTCTTTCTCAAACCATAACACCTACTAAGAAATTTACTTTAAAAAATATTAAATATTGCACCCCACAGGGCAGTCCACATTCTTGTGTTTGTGAATTTGAAATTGTAATATAAAGCTAGAGTACAAGAAAAATGTATTTTTACAGTTAATAATAAGACACTTTTTTAAATAAAGAGGGGGTGACCTCAAATCACACGATCAGCTTGATAATATCTTCCATTTTCAGAACAGTCATATGAACACTTAATATACAAGTACTAAGTTTCCAAAACACAACTATAGGTCTTAAACTGTAACATTATATGAAGATAGCCATCATCGATAAGCATCTGAGTGTCCCTGCATAAAACTCACCTTGACCTTTGAAAGCTAGATATGCAGCTGACTTTACGCAGCTTCTTCAGCTAAATGGGCACCCAAGAATGATCTATTCTGTATGGACACACAGTTAAATTACCTTCCTAGGAGTCAATACTGGTTTTCTCCTTTACAGTTCAACTGGTAGTGCAACTAAGAAAAAGCTAATGTATACTTGGCAGGATAAACAATATTTAGAAAAGACTACTCTCCCCCTCTCCCCGGGACAGCTGGCTGCTTTTTCTTAAACAAAACTAGACATCATTTTAATATTTCTCTAATATACTGTTTCTAGGTACTCACACTGAGAGATTTAAAAGTACTATCAGAAATGCATAACAGCTCTTGTTTCTCCAATGCAACTCTGACATGGGTACCTTCACATCTCAGAAGGCCTGAAGAATCACAGTAGGAATGCAACAATTTCAGTTGCACATTTATTATTTATTATTACATTTATTGACAAACCAACTACTTTGTAACGTTTCAAAACTGCAACTGATTGCTTAAAACAATTACTGTCCCTTTTAAGAGTTACCATACAGTCTTTACCTCAAAATGTTAATAGGGTTCTACAGATGCCTCCAATCACAAAGCAAGGACAAAGCCGAGGCAAGCTGCCTGCTGGTAAGCTATTATAGTGGGGGTCTTCAAACCCTAATAAAGTTATCAGTACAAAAACTCTGGCTGTCAGATTTGAGATACTAGAAATCTGTGTTCTGCATTATTTGCCACTCAGTGTCTTCAGTAAGCGCTCAAACATACAGCTTTAATTTTAATGCAGAACTGATTGTTTTAGTCCTTCAAGTCTTAAAAATTCCCTTGAAGATATCTGTGGGCAGTTAATACAATGAAGGTAATTTAGCTATGTCTAACACTGCTCAGTAAAAACACATACAAATCATAACACCAAACAGTCACAGAAACTGACTGCCTGTTTCTTTAAAAAGTTGGGGAACAGAAGATTAAAAATTGCAGTTAGCTGTCAAGATGTTGGGAAACCCAGACTACCTGCTCCCAGCTAGAATCACACGTGCTGTAAGTTTCTACTATGAAGTATGTATTTCCATTAAAAACTTCGCTTTCCATTGTTTTAGTCCTGCTTGTAAAGTCTGGTAGTTACTTTTGGAAAACATCTTTAGAAAGTATGTCTAAAAGATAAGTAGGGCAGCTAACTAGTAAAGTGGTCCAAAGATACTACTTTCGATTTATTATGTGTGGTTTAAGCTAGAAATTTTCTAAATACCATAAATAAGTCCTCATATATAGCTCATTAATTATTTCACAGGTATATATAATTGTTGTAAATATTATTTACAATTATGTATGAAAGTACAGAAAGCAACATGGTACAAGTGAGTTTCATTGTGTCCTGCAGAGAAGTTCCAACCATTTCAGGTGGCTCTCCATGAACCCTCTTCCAGAAACCATAAATTAAAGCCCAGGTGTTCTGTGTATTTTGGAAGTATATGACTATTACCTACAAATCGTGCATTTAATATGGAGAAAGTAAAGCTGTATCTTGAAATGATGAAAAGATAAACCACTGTCCAGTCATTTGCAGTAGATAGTCATCCTCAGGTCCAGATCCTTAAACAATACTTCAGTAGAAAATCTCCATGGAAATTAGAAGGAGCTACCCATCAAAATACAAAAGCAAACCTGAACTCCTGAGACAACAGGTCTTCAGTGAAATTATTTTAATAGTGCTACTAGGACTTGCAAGTCTATACTATTAGTACTAGTGTATTTATCTAGAACATACCATCAAGCCCATGATTTTCAAGGATTGCCATCACACAAACACTTAACTCTTCTAAATCCATAATATTTAGACTTCAACTGTCAAAACTGTGGTAACTACAAATATCCTGTGGGTATGCACAACCACAAGAGACAGAGCAGGGGATGCAAGATTGAGAACTACTGAGAAAGAGGAATAGACTGGAGTGATTTAGGTTTTTGGGATATTAATAATATGATTATTTCAAAATTCCAGACACATAAAACACTTCCAAAAAGTTGACTTTACAGAGAAAAGGAAAGACGACCGCTGAAATGACATTAGCAGTAATTAATTCAATTACCTTAGAAAAAATCCATGAAAAAATAAAATATAGTATCCAACATATGTAAGTGTAATACATTTAATATGAGGAAAACAAACCAAGTATGTGCTATGTCATTAAAATTTTCTGCATTTTGACTGTTTGGAATGAAGGGAATATTGTAAAAATGCACCTTTTGCATCAGAAATGCCACCCAAAAATATGGAATCTGCTATATTCTTTCTTTATTTTAGGAAGTGTACTCTTAAAAAAAAAGGGTAACTACTTTTGCCACATATCATACTGAAATTTTAGCACCTCACAGCAAGGGTTTATATACACAAGTAATTTATCATTACATCTCAGACTGGATGGAATTTCTAATTGTCTACCACACCACCCAATTTCATGCTATGCAAGTAAAAACAAAATCAACTTACTGTGTAGGGGGCATTTCAAGTTCAGCAGCTCTATTAAATACAATAGCAATGGGCGTTCAAAGTTTCTAGCAGACAACAAGAGGAGAAGCTACCTTTGGTTTATTTTTATAGTTAAATACTAGAAAAATAAATGTCTGATCTCCCTGGTTCCACGTAGGTTAACTACTGAGCCACTCCCAGCTGAAATGTGTACTACAAACCAATCTGTCTACTTATGATTTTTTCTACTCTATTACTACAGCCAGCAGAAACAAATGTTCATAGTTGATAACTCTCCATGATGATCTCCTCATTCCTTAAGCCATTGCTTACATTTTCCTTAACTTTTTTATTTTTATTCTACAAACAGATGTCTTACATTCTACTTTTCTCTAGTGTTATCCTACTAAAAACTAAAACTACAATCCATAAATACAGTACAATGATAGACCAGAAAAGGCTATTCAACAGCATCATTTAGAGTTATTTAATTGCTAGATTCACATTCTTTCCTGAATCCAAATCTATCCTAATTGCATAATTAGAGGTATTAAGGAAAGAGCACGCAGACTTTCCACCAAACAGCTAACAGCAGCAAGAGAGAGAACAGGCACTGCAGGTCATTGGTTTATTTTGAGATACCAAATCTTATTTTACTGTATCTGAGTAGTTACTCCACTGAACCAGAATATAAAGGAAAATTATCAAGAAAACACAGCTACTCTGCAAAGGGTCTTATCTGGCATGGAAGACAGTGGGATATTATAGAGGGAACACTAGAACTGAAAGAATTAAGTGTGGTTTGTGAAGCAGCAAGTGCAAAGAGCAGCCTGCTCAGCTCAAATGAAGTTTGAGCCTAATACACTGGAGAAACTGTTCAGAAACAGTTCATCTGTATGAAACATGACCCCTGTAAAGCTGCCAAAATCAGTGAGAGCGTACAAGCGCTAATCACGCAAGCTAAAATGGCTCAAGCTGCTTTGCCTTACATGCACGCCTAAACATAGATGACTGCGTATCTTAAATTACAAGTTAACAAAAAGAACGCAACTGTTTTCTTTACCTGTATTTCTATATGCAATCAGTACACCTCCTCATCATCCACAAGTATACCCCCCACTCCTGTACTTGGAAATCTGAATACAGCTGACATGCAAGACTCCTCCTTCCATACCTCACCCCCTCAAATAGGGCTTTGGAGATGCAGTGTGAGAATTTAAAACAGAAAGAAGAATTCCATAATTAATTCACTGGTATCTAAAAAAAGTATACTGTATGAAAACATCACCCAGTCAATATTTACCAAGGGAAGTTACTGGCAACTAGCACAAAAAGGCAAAAGAAAGAAAGAAAGGTTGTCTAAGACAGTGTGGAATAACACTGCACAGTCTAACACCCTCCAGAGTCATCAGTACTTAAAATACACAGCTTGGCTTTTTGTTTTAGGAAAAAATGCATGCATTTGCAGGTTTGACTTAAATATTTTGTTAAAATGCATAGCTATTACCTCAAATATATATTGCCATACAAGCTTTAAACAAAAAGCAGACTTTAGAACTGGGTGGTGGGAAAAGGTAGAGGAAAACAGTGTTTCTTGCTTTAATGAGTACCACACTATCACATCTGGAATGCTAGTTATTTTACTAACAAAAATTATTTACTAAACAATATTCACTAATGATCTATTTTCCCTACCGTGACATTCTCACCCCACAGAAAGGTAGAGTTCACAGAATATATTGTTTTCTAAAAACAAACCCCTCGTTTCTTTTGAAATAAAGAAGCAGCTGAATCAGAACAAAAGATATCCACAGGAAATATCATCCACAAAGTTGTCTGCTAACCCGAGGCAAACAGAAATGAAGGGATAAAAACCCGACCGTGTACCCGTTTCCTTTTCCTGACGCCCTGACAACATTCCCTCCTTCAATTGGTCGTGTGCCCTTTCCAAGCAGTGAGGGATGGCATTCCTCCTTCCTTCCCTTCGCACCAGGGCGGACTGCCTGCGCCGAAGGGGCAGGGAGCGAAGAGGACGGAGGCAGCAGGAATAATCGTTACTTAACGCGGTAAAGGCAAACCGCGCAACCCACCCTTGCGCATTCCACGTCCGGGATTTATTTTTTTTTCCCCCGGAGGACACGGGTGGCCGGGACACGGCTCCCTCCGGGAGCGATGGCTGTCTTGTGACGGCGAGGGCTGTGCTATCACCGAGCCAGCGCACACCAACCGGGGCGCTCCCCCCCGCCGCGCTGCCCCGCTTTCCTCCGGCCCGCAAAAAAAAAAAACCCCGTAGCTGCGAAACCCAACCCCAGTGCGATACCGATAAAAATTATAAGCATAATAGTGGGGGGGAAATAAATAAATAAATAAATGAAGGGCCGGCCCGAGGAAGGCAAGCAGCGGCAAGCCCCCGCCAGCGCGCAGTGGCCGGCGCTGGACCCGCACGGCGGGCGCATCCCGCCTTACGGCTCCGCGCCCACCCGCGGGCCGCCCGCACCGGCGACGACCACGGCTACTGAGGGGAGACGAGGAGGAGGAGAAGCGGGGCCGCCTGCCTCCGTACCGGCACCCGGTGCCTGTCAGCGGGCCCGACCACCGGGACACGCCCGGCTACCGGTACCGGGGCGGCAAAGGCAGCACAGGGCAGAGACGCCGATGCTCCCTCCCCCCCCCCCCCCCCCCCCGCGGGCCGTCGTTGGCCTGGGTTGAACCGTCGCCCCTCCCAGTGAGGGTCCTCATCCCCCATGTCGTGTTTGCCCCCCCTCCCCTTCCCTTCCCATCCTCTCCCACCGCCGCTACCGGGCAGTACCTCATATCTGCGCGGGCCGGGGGGCCCTGCTCACACCCATGGCGACGGCGGAGGGGATGGAGGAGCCGGAGCGGTGTCCGCCGCCGCCTCCGCCAGACGCACCATCCCCTCCCGCTGCCTCCTCAGCCACCGTCTGGCGGGCGGCGGGGGGGGGGGGGGCCCTGGCTCGCGCTCGCCCTCACAGCCGCCGTACTGACGCGCGGCAGCGGCCTCCCTCCTTGCTCCGCCACGCCCCTTCTGCACGACTGGCAGGTAAATGGCACCAATCAGAAGCCGGGAAGGCCGCGGGGACTCCGCCTCCTCCGGCCAATCCGAGCTCGGCCGGGCCCTCTCTCGCGCCGAGGGAGGTCAGGGCGCAGGGGAGAAAGGGGGTGACTGGACTCCCTCCTCAATGCCAGTGGGGGCAGGCGGTCCCTTTATTTTGCACAAGGGTAATTCGAGGCGGCGTCTCTTCTTCCCTCAAACCCCGCCCCAACTCGTGTCCCGGCCACCGGCCCCGCTCCCAGGAGGTCACGGACGCTGTGAGCCCGACGGGCGGGGCCGCGCAGCCTGCTGGGCCGCGTAGTCTCTGGGAGGGGCCTCATCCCGCCCCCTCCTAGCGAACGACAGCCACCCTAGCCAATCCCGCCCCCGCTTTTGCGGTGAGTGGCGGCCGTCCTGGCCAATCACGGGCTGCCGTGGGGCCACGCTGGGCAGCGGGGCGTGGGGCGGGGTGGTGCCCGCGCTCGGCGGAAGGGGCGCCGAGGTGGGGGAGCAGCGGCGGAAGTAACGGTTTGTCATGGCAACCGCTGCGCGCGGGGGTGGTGGCGCTTCCCGGCGGCTTTTCCAGCTGGGTGCCCGGGGTGGGGTTGGAGCACCCGTCCGTTTGGCGTCGTCTTCGCGCCGGTTTCCTCCGCGGTGGGTGCTGAGGGGCTGCCGCGGCGCTGCGTGTGGCGCGGTGCGGAGGCGGGTGAGGCGAGGGCGCCTTCCCTCAACCCCAGCTGCTCTCCGGTGTGGTAAAGCACCGGCGTAACGGCAGTGGCCTGGCTGGGGGCATTAAGGGAAGCGGGCGGCTGCCCTCGGGGGGGAACGTGCGCCGAGAGGCAGGTGAAGCGGCCCGGTACCACCCAGCCCGGGGCTCCCTGCGGGGTTGTGCTGGGCCCCGGTTGCACGCGCTGCTCCGCCTCTCTGAACGGCGAGGTGTCTCGGGGCAGTCGCTTCGATCTCGGGTGTAGCCTGAGGTGTTCGTGTTGGCTGCCAGAAGCAATATAGTGGTTTTCTGCCTCTCTGCTCTGTGATTTTCTTTCCCCTGTAACTTGAAGAGAGCCTCTTTTTTAACTGTTTTTTTCCTCTCTCTCCAAAAGGCTCTTGTTTGTTGAGGACAGCATATGCCAAGTTGGGAGAGGAGACCAAAACCCAAAGTTGTGATTTTTAGCGAAGTCATAAGTAAGGTTCCTTGTATTCCTGCACTGGTTGTATTGCCCTTTGCGCTGCCTTTGTCTGAGCTACTCAAACTGTGCACCTTCCAGCCTTGGTGGCAAACAACCCAAGCACTGGACAGCCAATCGGTAAATCCTGTATATCATTCATTGCCTCTCGCTGTACATCCTCAGTCCGTAGGATTTGCTACATTACCACCAACAGTATTTATGTAATGTGTTGCAGGTAACACTGTATCTTGTCTTATCTCTTGATCTGTTTTAGAACTTGTGTTGGAAGGACTCATAGGCCCTGTGTTGCTTGCAAACAATCACTGTTCTGCTTGTAAAGTAATGTAAAGCTTTAGTTACTTGTTTGTTCTACAGATAACTGCATTTATTACAGTTCGGTTGCGTGTCTTTTTTTCAGATAACTATGAAGGCCTTGTATTGTCAGCAGAATTCATCTGGAGAGGAAATGACATTTGTCTTCCAGGAAAGAGTGAGTTCTGATCATAATAGCACTGCTAAATGATTCGGTGGATAAAAAGAATATGGCTGAATGCCATGTGGGAATTGGAACACCTAACTTTTCTGTAGACTTAAAAAAACCCTGGTATAATCTTTGCACACACAGACGGGTAAATGGAAATGTGGTATGTGTATTTTGCCATCATCGTGCAGCACTTGGCAAGACAAGTGCTAGATTTCTCTGTGCAGTTCTAGTGTCCATGCCTTAAAAACAAGTTTTGCAGGCATAACAAATGAGCTCTGGCTTCATATGGATTCACATCTCCTGATTGGGTTTTCTGGTCACTGAAAAAGTAGAAATATAGCTTGAGAAATTTATCATGTTTGGAGTGTTCCTATTGTTATTTTCTTTCTGCTTGTGAGTTCTTTGCTTCTAGTGAGGATTGAGATCACAGTGCAGCCTTTTGCTCAGAGGCATTGATAAGTCTCCTTTGTCTAACTACCTGTTTTCCAACAACTTAAAGGAACAACAAGAAGACAACAAATTTTCTGTCAAATTTAGCTGAAACTATTGCGCTAGAGTCTTTGTCAGTTTGATGTACACAGGTATCCAATTAATGTTTACACATGAGCTTGGGGCATAAGGCTAAAATAGTATGTCAGTAAGTGTATACTGATGCAGTGGGTGTCTGAACAGTACAAAAATGCTTGGTTCTGAGGATGTGAACCTGTGTTCTTAAATCTCTTATAGGTACAAAATAAATTACTATAGATACCTATGTACACCTGTGCAATACAGATACCTAAATATACCTACAAGCCATAGATCAAAATGAAACAATATAGTACTGGTGAGAATCTTGCTTGAGCAGCTGCATAGTCCCAATAATGAAGCACATCTAACAAACCGCCTGAAGAGAAAAATGCAATGAGATGGGTGATGTTGATACTACCAAGGTATTCATGGAGCAATCTTAGATCTACTTAAACTGTTTGTGTAATTGTGCTTTTGCTGTAAAGGCCTGTTCACCTTTCAGTGGCACATTTTTGTTCTCTTCCTTGTAATGGTTTTAGGAGTCACGTAGCTATAAGATGAGCTAGATCAGCTTACTTATCCAGGTGAGAACTGGTCATGTGAACAAGTTAGTTCACGTTGTTGTGGTGGCTCCAAGATTGCTACCTCCAGCACAAAAGAGGGGATAGGAATATGTGGATGCTGGCAACAGGTTAGCCAGATGACTCTGGTACGGTCTTAGGTAAGCTAAAGTAGATCTTGAAACTGCACTCCTGCACATAGACCTTGTCTGCTTAATTACCTATTCAAATCTCATCAGACAGGAAGTGATTCTGCAGGTGTTTGTGTAATGACCAGCACTATAGAATCATCTTAAATAGAAATAAATACTGAAAAAAAGTGAGGAAAAAGAAAGCTAGTTGGCTGAGGAGAGCTTAGTACAACAGAAGGTGGATAAGGTCAGTAACTTGGTTGAAGAATTTCCATAGCAAACCTTCCTTACGTGGTGCTTGGCCAGTTCCTAATAATGACATACTTAAATTATGAAGGCAGGAACCAGTTAACAGCACAAACATGAATTGTTATTCATGGTCTCTTTTTGTTCTTAAGACTTGCATTCTTTTATAAAGAAAAGCAATTCTATTACGTACATTGTAGCAGTACTTGGGTTCATTGAGGTATGCATACCAAAAGGATAGTTCCAAAAGACAATATAATCGTAAATTTCTATAAATTACACAAGTCCCTTAGTTGTTGTTGTTTGTTTTTTTTTTTTCCAGAGATGTGGTATTCATATAGCTTAACAGTTTAATGGCTTTTCTGTTTTGTGGAACAAAGAGTAAGAACCCACTTTGGTTTGTTTGAGGAGCAGGAGGTCAGTTTGGCAAAATGCCTTGCAGTTTTAAAGGAACAGCATGTTTAACTCAGCTGGGGTAAGAAAAAGTTCAGCTCAATGTTCCTTGGACAGAGGTTACTGCTCATGTTGCTAAGCCTAGGAGAAAAGCAACAGCTGTTTCTTGGGAAGAGATTGAAAAAAAAAAAAAAAAAAAAAAAAAAAAAAAAGAAACACCAAAGAAAGCTTAAACACTTAGGAATGTAACTTAACTTCAAAGGTAGAAACAAAGTACTCTAATGGTAAGTGTTTCAGTTCCAATGGACAACTACAACGCAGTCTATGTATAGCATGGAAATACATGATTTTGCCTCCGGTATCTGAGGTAGCTCTTCAATAGCTGTGTGGAGTCAGCAGTCCAGAACTTATCTTGGCTATTTAACTAATTCACAGCAGCAGTAATCAACTACTTAAAATAATTTCAGATATCAATCCCAGAAACAAGAGTTGAAATAGTAAGGGGAGGCTTCATTAGCAGAGCAGTTAGCTATTATTTGTGGAACTTAACACAAATTCTTATCAGTGCTGTTTCTTTGACACCATCTGGACTACTCAGCAAGTTTGTCAGTACAGTATGTCAGATGCTCATGTCAAAATTCTCTTAAAATTCTCCCTCACTCTTGCAACATACTTATAATATTAAAGAGCTGCTCCGTTCTGCTTGTTAGACATTAGGGGGATAATTACATAGGAAAATAATTTCAGATAAAGGTATGGTATTTAACTTGTGTTAAACAAAAAAAACCCCACCACAACTAAAAAAAAAGCCTATGAGAAACCCAACCCAACAGAAAAATAATTTGTCTTGTTGAGCTTTAGTAAGGTCTAGTGTTCAGTTTGCAATAGTAATCTACCTGTACTGAAAATGGTGTTGTAAATCCATTGTGATATCAGCTCCCTTTTCACTGAAAAAGAATTTCTTGTTCTGACTACAAAACAATCTAAAACAAAGACGCTGTGGAAAAGTGCTTTCAAGAGCTTGAGAGGATCCTAGCAGCATACTCATGTTGCGTTGTATAATATAACCTCTGTAAATCTGTCCTAGGAAAACCTTCCTCCCACAAGAGACAATGATGTGAAAGTACAAGTCAGAGCCTGTGCACTGAGCTGGATAGATACAAAGGTATTTGCTTATTTCTTTTTATAAGAGCTAAAGGTGTTTACAGTTTCCGTTGAAGATCTAAGCCAAGGCCTTAGCTGGTAATTGGCACAATTCCATTTATGCCATCTAAGGATACAGCTTTACTGCTGAGAAAGAGGGTGCAGGATTGATGTGGTATTCTTGCATATCTTTTTAAATAAAAAGCACCTGTAATTTGGTTCCTAATTTATGGAGAAAGATCAGTTGTCATTGTGAGTTCTCTTACAGTATAAATCCTTTTTATCATCCTCTGCATACTTAAAGTCACAGTTTGGCTTGCCTGTTCGTAACTCTGCAATTTTTTTTTACATGCTCCTAAATTTAAATACAGAAAATCAGTTCAAAGGTTTCAATATTAAATGAGAAATGTGTGTACTTTTTTCCCCCAGATAACGTTTTGGTAGTGGCCCAACTTCCTGACTGTGAATATCAAACACTGTAAGATTATAATAAATATGCAGATTTTAAGTCTTAGTAACAATGTTGTAACCATTATTTTCATTTAGCTTCTGTCAGAAATTAAAGTGGAGAAGGAGCTTCTACCTGTTGGTCGAGAAATTTCTGGAGTTGTATTGGAAGGTAAGTACAATTGTCTTGTTAGGGTATATAGAGAGAATTAAAGTCTGATAATTCAGAACAACTAAGTACTGTTTGTATGGTATGCCTTCAATAGTAGGAACTGTTTGCTTTCTTAATGAGGCTTCCCCTAAGTCAGGAATGGTATACTGAAATGAAAGTAAAAAAAGGAACTGAACTGTAATTCCTGCATATCTGTTCAGAGTTTAAAAAAAAAAAAAAGCATGGCAGCTTTCTAAATCAAATATATTGAGATCTTAAGGTATTACCTGCACATGCTATATCCGTCTTTAACTTATTTGTAAAAATAATTTGTTGGAATAGTGAAGATAAAATAACGTTCAGGAATTTCAGCAGTGTTTCACTGACATATCCACCTTTGATGTGTAGTTTAAAGCCTGGATCTTTCAAACACATATACGTGTGTGTACTTGCACGTAACTGCTTGTGGATGGGGTGCCAAAGTTTAGTGAATTAAACATTTAGGTTTTGTATGTGCATATTTAATAGAAAAAAAACCATTTCACTAGCAGGGTATGTTTTTAGTTTTGTGAACTAATGATAAAAAGTGCTTTCAAATGCATATTCAGTTTCAGCTCTAAACACTTATCTTCATACCTTCTTTCCTCCTTTTCATGTATTCGTGAGTTGGAAGAAAGGTAACCTTTTTTCAGCCAGATGATGAAGTGGTAGGTAAGTTAATGCTTGTGTGCCTTATCCACTAATACAATTAGTAATCTTTTTATAGTGAATGCCTGAGGTTATAATTATCACTAAATCTACATTTAAACATTTTTCAAAGATTCAACTGGTATTGCATGAATAAACTCCTATAAATGAGAATTCTATTCTAAAACTGTTCTCTTAGGGAAGTCTTTTCATTTTAAGAATGGAAGTTCAGGTCCCCAGCTAAGGTAATCTGTCATTGTCCTACTGCATTCAGTGAATCTTTAAGATTATACACCTGGGTGTAATTAGCCATGTGGAGTGAGTGTTCTAAAGGCAACTATCTCAGTACACACACAATTATTTGTATTTATAACACCATCTTCATGTAATTAATACGTATATTTTGATTTTTGTGCATGAAACAAAGTCTAGACTTATATTTCCTGCCTTCTTGAGGATGATACAAAAACATACTTTTAACTGTTAGTGATGAATCTCTTCTTCAAGCATACTGAAGACTGTTCACTTTCTTCTAAGTCATGTCAATTCCTCTTTGAGTAAAGAAATCAAGAGTGGTCCTAACTTAAACATGAAAGTAGGTTCACCAGTTCTACTGGATTTTCTGAGTTGTTAAAAAGTAATACAGGTACTCGGGTGTTTTGCTAAATACGAGGCCACATTTAAAAAGAAACACTGATTCAAGCTGCTTCTTTTCCAGAATCTTCATTTTTACTGCATGTTAGAGTTCTTGAAAGTGGACTTGTCTCCCCTCTAACTTAACCACAAGGAGTCCATGCTTTGTGATCCTGTTATGACATTATTATCAGAGAAGCACATCAGAAGGGCAAGTGGTAGTCACTATACTTGTTTGTTTGTTTAAATCAGACTTCCAGGTCAAAAATCACACAGAAAATGTTTAGGGCTTTCCTTTTGAGGGTAAAGCTTTGGCAGACCTTTCATTTCACTAGCTTAAATCTAATGGAATGAGATGTATGATTATTATTATTATTTATTCACTGTGGAAGGTGTAATAAATTTGGATTTAATATTCCATTTTATGGGGTACAGAAGTGGCTTTGCTTTGTTTAATAAAGTAGAACAGTTATGGCCAGACATTTTCTGATCTTGCATATGAATTAACTTTAACTATGAATAGTATGATTATTGTGAACAGTATTGCTCATTTGGTTAAGTATCTTACTGACATGCTGCATCTGTTGAATATTTTAAAATAGTATTTGTGTTTCAATCGCCTTCTGTTGTAGCTGAAGGAATACAGTTTCAGTAACCAATTAGGGGAAAAAAAAGCCCTCTGAAAATATGTCAGTGGACCTGAGAGGTCTAAGTGACATTCTAAATGGCTGTGAGAGGGTTGGGGTTTTTTTGTGAATTAGGACTTCATTCCATTCTTGTTAATTCAAATATAGAGTAAGTAGTTTGAATCAGTTGAGCTACTTCATAGTAAATCTGGCATCAGGGGAATGGAGTCTGTACTTGGGTCATGAAAGCTGCAGATGAATTTTGTCTGAGAGTTCTGTTGTCTGCATTTTTCATTCTTCAATACTGAATGTTCGCAAATGCAGGTACAGTCAGTTACTTTTGGAAATAGGAAGATAAAGAAAACAGCATTAAATATTTTTATCCCTAAAAGAAAAAAAACGCACTTCTTTAAATACCAAAATCTAATAGCGTTTCCTTTCAAACGGCTGTTCAACCTTATGTGTCCAGTACAGATGCTATGAATACAAAAGATAGGAACAAAATATTTCTATTTTGCTCATCTCTCCTAACAAGCACACTTACCAGTTATTGTTGCAGTGAGGTTATACATGGTTAATGAATGAGCAGGTTTAAAAGAGTATGAGCTATTGCGAAGTGGTTTGATTACCTCTGTGCTTAATAACATCAAACTCTCCCAAAATATACAACTGTCGGAAAAATATTTCTACTTGAATTTTACAAAAAAGCCTGTACTTCTGTCGAAGTATCCTTACGAAGTTTAACAGTAATAATACGATAATAGAGTCCTTATTTATGAATCTACTCTTTTTCATGTAAGAATAGTACTGTGCTCACTGGAAGTACTTGATGTGTTAAATCATTAATCTGTTCCTAAAATCATATCAAGAATTGTTTCTCACTTTTAAAATTTTTCTGATCTTTCTTTAATCCTCCAGAGGAGATTTATTTGTCTATATAATCTATTCTCTTACACATAATCGTTTGTTTGGTGAAGAAAAAGACAGTAGTAGAACCTCAGACCAGCCAAAAATCTTTTGGTTTGAGATACAGTCTTGACTCTTTCAGTTACAGTCAGTTTTGTTTGCTGCTCTCAGATTCTTTTAGCAATCAATTGTGCCATGTTCCTCATTAAAATAAGCACAGGGAAAAATATTCTGAGTTAAATTGGCCACAAATACTTGGAGATGGGAACTAAATATAAATGTACCTGCTTAGGTTTACTGGTGGTTAGCCAGTTTGTGTGTCAGTTTTTCTGTATGCCCTGTCACTGAATACATAAATAATCAATGCATGAAAGCCCTATGCTATGTGGGTATTTCTGACAAGTAAGGTGAAAAATCTAATTTTCAGCTTGTGTCAAATACTTGATGTGTATAGCATATATAAAATAAAGGTCTATACTTCACATTGGAGCTTCTGTAAGCATTATGAGGTATACTAAGGGGACACAGTTCTTTAAGATGCCATATGTCTTTCCCTTAGTATAAGGATCATGGTTTTGTGAATGGTTTTAGAGACCCTGAAATCAATGTGAGTTGATGGCAATGTGTAATGACTCCTTGGAGGCTCTCTTGAGTGTTAGGAGATAATGTGACTTGTTCCTGAACTTTTGCGTCTGTCAAGAAAATTAATGTCTTCATGTATTATTCATTCTGTGTTTTGCTTTTTCTATAGTAAGATGTTAGAAGGCAAACTGGTTTAGGTGCCAAGGTTATTTTAGTTTACTATAAGGATATCTTTCTTAACATTTGAAATATCATATTCTATTAATCATCAAAACACGAATGATGCTTTAGGATAGAGGAGTTATTTCTTAGGGATGTTCTTTCATGTGTTTATATTTTGTAAGTTAAACTAAAGAATTAAGAGGATGACTAAGTTATGAAAGTAAGATAGAGTTGATAATGATGTTGTAAGAAAGTGTTCCGTTCTGAGATTCTTGCCCTTCTTGCATTATTTCCTAATTGCACAATAGCTGCTGTAGATAGCTACTTTAAACTTTTCATAAGCATTATTCCATAGATAAACCCTAGAGAGAACTGCAGATGTATACAAGCACTGTAGGGTAACCATTTTTTAATGGGAATTGTGAAAAACAAAATAGTAGCCAAATTTGTGGAGGATTTTAAGCCAAAGCTCTTGCTTTGTTCTAAATGTGGTATAAGATTTGGATGGAAGAGGGAAGGAAATACTGTTTTGCCAAGGAAAAAGGCTACATACGTTCAGGAGACTGGACACTACAACCTACTGCTCATGGATCTCCTTCCTTGTCCAGTGGAGGAGAAAAGCACTGTTATGACCAGGATTGATTTCTTTTTTCCTTCTCCCTGTTCTGTGTTTGCTTTCTGTGTCTTCCATGGGTGTTATTTTTCCTTCAGTTCCTCTACTCTATTCCACCTTTTTAAAACTTACACATTCTTGCTTGTTTTTCCTCTGCTGCTTTTTGCCCCTTTTTTAACTGCCTCTGCTAACAACAGACTTAGAGGGATCAGGATGGAAGACCAGAGGTATCTGTAGTGTGGCTTGGTCTGTTCCTGTCTGCAATACGAGAGTGTGATTTTTTTATTTATTTATTTATTTATTTTATTTGTTAGCCATGGCCCAGAGTAGAAATAGGAGCACTCATCAGAGTGAGAGCAGTGTGAAATGAGTTCATACGTGACCTGACAAAAATTAAGCATGCCAGTAGCAAAAAGCACTCAGTGTCCCCACTCTTTCTCTCCCCAACCCCAAAATGCTGTTTGGAGCACCTCTGGAACAGTCTTGTGCACTGTACCCATAGACATTACAGGCTGTTACCTTGCCAAGTTTTTTTTTACCTGTCATAGATGTGACAAGAGGGCAACTGAACCACAGACCAAGAGGGATTAGCAATTTCATGAGAAGCTTGTTTTGGTTATAACATCCGCTTGTTTGAAATTAAAGGTCTATGTTCGTTATTTTTTTTCAGGAATCTTGCCCCTGGATTCTGAAGAGTCTGGTCTTTGTGAAGTTGTTCTAGTTCATGAGCATTATTTGGGTACGTAGGTAACATATTTTGCTAATATTTACATTTACTGTATCTTTAGACTTCAGTTTAGTTTTTCTAATAGGGAGCTAATTAACTTGGACCTCTGGGCAAACTTGTTCTGTATAGTGACATTCTGTCTACTCCACCTGTTCACAGAAGTTTGAATACTATGTACTCTCAAGGGCTTTTTCTTTGCTGTTATCATTTAATGGGTTAATGTTTTGCCTAAACCACACAAGCTGACTCTTTTCTTTTCTTTTTTTTTTCCCCTTCTAATTTCCCTTTTTGTTGCTTCATCGTCTTTCTACTTTTTCCTCACCTCAACTGTCACAAATTAAATTAGGAGAAATTTGCTTTTTTCCTCACTTTAACTCAGTCCAGGAATATCACTTGTGACTTGACTAACAGATGGAATAAAATTAGTAGACTAGAAGTTAGAAAGAGGAATTTTCAGGGCATGAGGATTGTGGAAAAAGTAGTGTTGAAATATTCCTTTAAATTATTGTTAGTTTCTAGTTCCCCCATTCTGGCATGGAGTGCTTTCATGTGTAGAATACTAAATTTGGGGATCTCTGTGCTTCTCCCAAGTTTGTTCTGTTACTTTAAGCAAGCTACTCTTTTGCTCAAATGAGTTTGTATTTTGTTTCTGTGATTGTCCATGAATTCAACCTGCGTGACTCTTTTAAATTTGTCTATACCAAACCCAAATCCTTACTTTATTGTGTAAAATATTGTGAAATATCTTCTGTGTTTTTTTTTTTAAATACATATGAAAGGTAAACAAGTATTATTGATGTTGACTTGTTCAAAGATGAAATCTTCCTGACTAGCTATGACAGTTTTTTGCAAAATAAGTCATAGCCTCATGGAGATGAAAAAGTAAGGTTTATTCCTTCTAACATTTAAAAGTATAAATCAAGCAAAATGAAATCTAGAAGTCTGTACTACCTATCACTACTTACAATAACTATAGGCAGAAAATATTTCTGACTTTGTATTACCTTCGGTAGCTTGCTTTGTGCTAAGTAGTATGAACTGGCACACAAAGTGATGAGGCTGATGATGATCCCTGGAATTCTTTTCCAGCACACTGATAAAGGACCCCACATTGTTTATGTTGTTTTATAGCTTCAGTGATTCAGGTTAAACTGTTGATTCCTATGCTATATAGGAAGGGACAGACCAAACTTTTCCAGTCTTTCTCCTTTCTAGTGTGCCTCAAGAGGATTGTGCTTACTTCGTTCGGTTCTATGCTAGACTCAGCTGGGCTGTGATGATTTTCTAGCTTAGCAACAAGGTCTCTGCTAGATCATGTAAATTGCTTACATTAAAAATGGTGTTTGAACTTGTGATTTCTAGTTAACAGAGTACTTCATTCACGTTACCTCCCCAGGCTTTTAAGTGTGTGGATAGAATGGGAAAACTCTTAAGTGTCTTGTAGATAGAGATAACAGACAACAGAGATGACAAATAATGTTATCTTGACCTTGATCTGTCTTAAAATGTGTTATAACCTCCACAAGCTGTTTATACCAATGGATTATGAAGTAGAAGATTCTAACCTATAGAGGAAGAGAATTAGGAACTCATAGGTTGGAACTCACATTGTATGTTCTCTGTGTTGAAATTATCTTTGTGAAAAGAAAAGATTTCCTCAAATCATTTCTGTCAGGAGGTTATGGTAGGAAGTGTGTCTCTTTTTTTTTCTTTTTTTTTCCTGTTTAAATATTGTATTTCTCTTTGAACTTGCTCACAAGAGTGCTGCAGGAGCAAACTGATTATTCTTGGAATAACAATTGCCTTTTCCACTTTGATTCCATGTGGCTGACCTAATACTGCCATGAGCCCCAACATTGAAATACTGCCTTTGTGAAGGACATCATAATTATACCTATAGATGATTTGGCTTGTATAATTTTCTTTCATGTTTTAGAAATTGATGAAGTCTAAAAAATAATCCTGAGTGAAGTGTCAGAGACTTGCTGCTTTTTTTCCCCCATCTGTTTGTTTCTCCAAACTTAGTTCGTAAACCAGAAAAAGTTTGTTGGGTTGAAGCAGCCGGGACGGTTCGTGATGGTGTCCGAGCATACACAGCTCTACACTACCTTTCCCACGTCTCTCCTGGAAAAACTGTCCTTGTAATGGATGGAGCAAGTGTAGGTAACAACTGTGCAATACTAACAATTTCAGAACAGAAAGATTACCTCTGCCATAAATATCTGTCTTATCAGCAGAACGATTGGATTTCTTACAACACGCTAAACTTATCAAGCCCTGTATTTTACTCCTGGCAGTGCCATTAACTTAATGGATTAATAGGAAAGGCTCTCCTACGTAAGATACTGAGACAAGAGTACAATCCTTTACATGTTGTGTGGGTAGTGAAGAGAGGTAGTTCTCTTCTGGTGTTGTACATTGACATAGTTTTACCCGAAGCCCTCAGGTATAACTGGAGGAAAGTGCCTTGATTTTTTTTTTATTATTATTATTTTTTATTTCTTTCCCACCACTGCTTTTTAACTTCTCTTAGATATAAATAATTTCATTTGCATTACTGCAACCTTTATTGCTAATGAAGGTGTGGAGCTTGCCTCAGCCAAGATTTGTTAATGTAAATGTGGCTGGGGCTTTTTCCTTGGTAGTGCTTCTTCCTTCAACAAGCAAGCAGGCCCAAAGCTACAAGTTGCAATTGCAGTTATGGTACTTGTGTTAATTTTCTTGAAAAGGAGGAGAACTAGTTAACTCCTGAAAACTTGTTCAGAGCTTCCCAGTCAATGAAAAGACTTTTGTGGCCTCGCTTAGAACAGAAGCAGATCTGTAAATATTGAGATTCTTGGTTCAGATGTGTTGTATTGAAGAAGTTCATTTCTGGATATTCTCCTGACTCCTCCTGAATGTGCTTTGCAATACAATCCTTTTTTAAACTGCATCAAATTGTTGCTGTAAATAAACTTACCTACTTTTTTGCTTCTGCAGCCATTTGGTACAATAGCTATACAGTTAGCACAACACAGAGGAGCTAAAGTAATCTCTACTGCATACAGTCTTGAAGATAAGCAGTACCTGGAGAGGCTTAGACTTCCTGTGGGTAAGTTATATTCTTCAGTGTTAAAGTTTACACTAAAGAACGTCTCAAAAGATATTTTTTTTTCCTTTTTAGTCTCGAAACTTATTTCAGTATCTGAAAACTGAAACACAAATTTATAAATAATCTAATTAAATAATTTTAAAACTCATTCTGTACTCCATAGGTATTAAATTTCTGGTGTAGGTGTATTTCATGATCTTCTTATTCTTCATTTAAACTGCAATGACTGTCTCTCAGTACTTTCCATCTCACACAATAGTATTTGAGTGCGGGCTTTTGGCCTAACTACTCAAGAAGCCTTTTCATTTTCTAAAATTGTTGCTTGTAAACAAGAAGAAAGCATTATTGAATCACCGGTATCACAGTGTGTAATCTAGGTACCTGAGCCAGAGTTCAGATGTAATCATATATTAGAGATACAGAATTCATCAGATTCAAATTAATTCTAGTAGTATTTTATCAAGCTGTGTGGCAGCTCGGTTTCAAGTACTGTCATAACTGTAGCTGGACACTCAATGGCTCTGCATTTTCCTATTTTCAAAACAGGCTTTACATTAGACATAATACTTGGATTCATCTATGACTTCTTTCATTTCTTTTCTTTGCTACTTAAGTTTTTTGGGGGTTTTCTCTCAAAATAACAGTGCTATTTGGACCCTGGGAAAAGGCTCTTACGTAAAAGCTACTAGCATCTTTCCTGATGAGACTTTTTCTTATTTCAGCGCTGCAGGGTGGAGGGAAGTAGAATATTTCTTTATTCAGACAGTTTTAAAATGGTATTGCAAAGTCCAATTTGATTGCAGTCCCTGAACTTTGTCGTACAGTGTACAGTAACCTTTTGCTTAACAAAAGGTTAAAACTAGCGTCTGATACTTCCTCCTCAAAATGCCAAGACTGCCCCAATATAATCACCAAGTTGTTTTTTTTTTTTAAATCTGTGATTTCTGTTGTCATTTGAAGAGGTAAGACTAGCTGTCTCTTGTAAGAATATCTCTGTGGGGAAAGCACTGTGTAATCAGTTATCGCGTCTACGTATATTACAGTCACATCAATCAAAATATACCTGGATTAAGATGAGATCCGATTAAAATGATAATGTCAAGGTTAACTGTCCCTGACTCTGACTCCTTTCTCCTTTGTTGTTTTGCATAGTAATATTATTAGCAATCTTGGCTTTCCAAATGGAGAAGTGAGCAGTTTTCAAATCTCCTCTCTTGATCTTAGTGATTCGCTAAAATCAGGCATTGCTGAATTGCAGGTGCACATAGTATTGTCCTTGTGTTCTCCCTGCTGGCTCAAGAATAGTAAGCTAGTAGAGGGATGAAATAAGCCAGAGGGCTGCTCTTTAGACACAGAGAGAACAGAGTTCTTGTCAATTTTAATTCCTTTCTGGCTCCCGAGAACAGAACTGGCAGTGGAAGCACAGAGACAACACAGTGTGCATGTGCATTCTGGGGCTGCACGTTCACACACATCTGCAGTGTTGGGGAGTGATTCACTTCCAGCCTACCAAGTGAGCATTTAGCTCTTCCAGTAGTGGCTTTGGAGTGCTGATAATGCAGCAGGAAGTGGAGTGCTGTGCAGAGGTTATTACACAAGAGCAGGGAGAAAGACTTTTTTTTTTTTTTTTTTCTTTTTTCTCTTTCCTTTCTGACCTTAACGATCTTCAACAGGGAACTGCAAAGTTTTGTGGTGGAAATGTAATCATTCCTTCTCAGACCTGGCAGACTTACTTCTCTAGATTTTTATATTACCTCTATTTTTTTACAACTTCACAAAACAAGCTGTTTTTTCCTTTTCTTATTTCAGAAGTCTTTTTTACTGTAATAGTAGACATTACAGACACAACATAAAGCACTTTTGTGAATGCTGTTGAATGTAGAGGTTTGTTACACCAACTGTAAGAAGGTGAAAGTAAATACAAAAGACCTAAAACTTTGCTTTGTAATACTTTATGGGTATATTTTGCTAACGATGTGAAAATTTTATTAACTAAGAAAGGACTTTGCAATTAATTTTATTATCATAGTCCTGTTAGCACATATGAATATGGCTTTGGGTTGCTTGGCATACTCAACTTTTTGCTGGCATTTTTAAGTTATATGAATGTTAATATAAAATAAATGCTCTAAGAAACACAAGTGTAGCTAGTGCTAGTGTAGTTTTGTGCTTGTTTAATGGGGTTTTTTTTGTTTAGTTTTTAGCAAGAGTCTATGGGTTGTCAGAGGAGCAGTTTGTGTTATCAGTGTATAGCATAACTAGTTGCTTTATAAAATGGCTGAAATAACCATCTCTTACAATGAAAAGGCCATTGCTTATATTGCTCATGTATGTGCTTGTCTTACAACAATTGGAGTTCGTTTAGCAGTTTTGCAAATGCTTATGGAACATAAACATTAGGGGGGAAAAATTTTAATTGCAACTTTACTTCAAATAAACAAATATAACCTGGGTACAGAATTATAAAGAGAAACAGTTTGAGTGTGAAAGCAAAAAGCCACTGTTTTTGTGTTTTGGGGTTTTTCTGTTTGGTTGGTTTATTTTCTTGGTGGTTTGTGTTTTTTTAAAATAAATATTATTCCAGTGCTTGAAGAAGTAGTTCCTGTTAATGTTTAAGGATTCATATTTAGTTCAACAAGACAGGGTCTCTGCATGTCTTCAGCAATCTCTGGACTAAAGATAATAATAGTATGAAGGAGGGGACTAGAACAGATTTTCAAATTTTAATGCCTATGTTTCAGACTAGAGATAGAATACTACATAAATAATGTGATGAGTTTCTGTAGAGAACAGAAGAAAAAATATATATACACACATATATGTATTTTTTCTGTTCCCTAGGTTACCCTGTTCTGGTTTTTTGTTCAGTCAGTTGATAGATTTTTTTTTTTTTTTTTTTTTTTTTTTTTTTAAAAAAACAATACTGAGTTTTCAGTGGATGTGTTTCTGGTAAGAACTCATCAGTGATTTCATGGGTCTCTTTAGCATGTTCAATAAATCAAGTAGCAGATCTTTTGTGTGACAGTTTTTAAACTCTGTAACTGAACTGCTGGGTGAGAATAAACTCTGGTAGCAAGTTGTAGAAATCTTGAGATTTCTACTTCTCACCACCAGTGAAAGAGAGAAACTGAAGCCTTTTTACCACTTAGAATAATGTTACTTAAGAAGTTGTGCAAGTCAAAGAAGAAGAAACAAAACTAATTTACAAATGTCTTGTGAGAAATTTTGCATAAATGACAAACGATTATACAAAATTATATTATCATTTGTTGCTCAGCCTTTTCCACAGTGGAGAGATTGTTACAGCATTTTGCTTAGAAGGACGTTGAACTGGATTTTGATGAGTACCGTTTGAACTCCTTGTATTGAGTTAAGTAACAAAACTGGAAATTTTGCTAAACAGAAATCAGAAAATAGTCAAACTGACTAAACTATTGCCTTTCTTTTTGATAGTCAGGCTTTGAGTGTCCTAAATCAGCATTATTCACAAAAAGGGAAACTATTTGCAGACACTTTATACCCTGTCAAATTGCCATGTTCAGAAAAAAACCTTTTAACTTTTTGACTGAAGAAACCAATAAGAAAAGGATACTATGGAGTTTTGTTTGCATACAGGGAATGTGACTACCATTATTAAATTCATGGGACTTCTTTATTAAATTATGACTGTGTGTTTGACTTCAGTGGAGAAACTGAATGATTGACCTAAGAATTTAAATGGATCTTATGATTTGATTGGAAGGGAAAAAAAAAAAAACAAAACCACAAAACCCAAAGCATTAACTGAGTATTTGTTAATATTCTTCTTAATGACCATTTTCTTGCAATTTTTCTTCTCTCTTTCCTTCCCACCCCCATGATTAAATTCAAGAAGGTGTACGGCAGCCTGTAGTGGGTAAGTACACGTTGCGAATTTGAGTTTAATCCATTATGATTTGAAAATGTGCCTCCAAATTTATTTGACATGACTTCAGTTACCATTTTGCTGATAAGTCTTTGGCCTGTTTAGTTTCCAAATGTTTGTTCTACTTCATAATTATGAAAGAAAACTACAAACCTTCCCTGCTGCTTCTCTGCCCTAGTTAGTAATGATTCTGTGGTTTATAACCATCTATAAATATGGTATCACAGATATATGAGAAGAAAATGTATTAGTGACTTTCAGTTCACAAATATTTCAAGAGGAAATGTAAATACTTCCATCTAAATATTTATTTAATGACCCAGAGAGCCATTTAGTGGTTAAAAACATCATGCAGGAGGTAATATATTAATGTTTATCCATTCTGTGAGATAAGTAACAATGTTACTAAGCATTATTTTACAGAAAAGATGGATATAATAAGATTCTAACACTTGCTGGAATCATAAGAAAAGTCAAGTCAGTGCCTTGAGACTGAATTTAGTGCATTTTTACGCGTTTACTTCTGACTTGCAGTGGGAGACAGGGCTCCATGCTGGGCAGAAGAGGTTTTTGTTTCCCACTGTGGTGTGGAAGCAAGAGAAGGGCTCTGCAAGGGACTGGCAGGAACTGGTGGGTTTTATGTAGAGTAAGGGAAGAAAGCTGTGCTTGGAAAAGTCTCCCAAAGCCTTAACTGCTGTAGTTATTTGATAGACAATTTGAAAGTTGGGAGACGTGAAATAAGGTGCCTCCTTATCTTTTTGCCACTCACTTTTGCTTCAATAACATGGTTAGTTACTCCAGAACTTGCTATTTCTGAAGTCACTTTGGAAAAGAAGAAAAGCAAAGAATGAACTTACAGAAGGATTTGTAATTCTTATAGGAGCATACTTTATCCTTTTTTGGCCTAGACAGACTTCTGAGTTTTACTGGTCCATTAAGCTAGTACAAAGTTTTGTTGTTGATCTTGCACTGTATTGGAAAATGAAAATATTATTTGATAGGGTTTTTTGACTTGGCTGCAAACTTCTAATACTCAGAAACTAGGAACGTTCTGTTCTGCTCTGAATCTAAACCCTACATTTTTACTGTAATTGACCTAATGTACTGCTCTTTCTAGCTCGAGTCATAGATGTGTCCAATGGAAAGATAGATGTGGCAGAAAGCTGCTTGGAAGAAACGGGTGGCCTGGGAGTGGATATCGTCATAGATGCTGGAGGTATGGAACTGATGAAAATCTGGTCTTCGGAGCATCAGTAGGGGGTTGTGTTTTGGTTGTTTGGGTTTTATTTTTTAAATTATATCCAAGCAGTATAGGTGGAGGTTGCATCGCCTCGAATGATTAAATTTAGTTGTTTGTTCTCAGGCAATTTCATGTATGGATCTTTACTCAGTAGATCTCCCTTAAGGAAGATCTCTTTAAGATCTCCTCATATCACCCTCTAGTGGAAGCATCTAATACTGCTAGTCATCTGCTAAATTTGTTTGAAATTTTCCTCTATTTAAAACCGAAAAGAAAAAAATGTGTTTAAAGACTAGGGCTGTGACATTATTTACCTTATTTTAACACAAAAATTATGCCATAGTTGCCAGTACTGTCAACCTGTATTCTAAAATAATCATAATAGTTGAAAAGTCTGAAGTCAGTATTTTTAGCTGAAATAATTGAAGAACTTCTTAAAGTTCCACTGAAATGCATTAAAAGAAATATATATTAAATTTCCTAGATCTTCTACTTTCTCAGATGTTGTCATGTGACCAACAGCTTAATTTAATTGTAGTGCTGTTCCTGCCAGCCATCTTTCATTGTGTGTATTGATACGTGTCTATTGCAACTCGTTTGTATCTGAAGACATAGGACTGTAGAGACTCCCAAGAGAGGTGGCTTTTTGTACGGGAAAAGATGGACATTTCTTTTTGAACAGAATTCTGAGCTTGAATGGATTTGTTCTCTTCCCCCTTCCCCCTCCCCGTCCCTAGTGAAATTATATAGTGCTGAAGATGAATCAGCTTCAAAATCACAGTTGCTGCCTCACAAGCATGATATCATTACTCTTCTTGGTGTTGGGGGACACTGGATAACAACAGAAAAAAACCTGCAGGTAAAGATCCTGTGTCAGTAAGTTAGTTTGTACCACAGTATAGATATGGGTGTGTCTGTGAGCTTCCGTCACGGCTGAATGGTTCCCCACTGTAAAATAGCATCAGTTTTCAGTTAAGAAGACTTTCACATCCAGAATGTGGGAAATATACAGCATTAATAAAAACATATTTTTATTTTCCTTTGGGCAATTCTGGGGCTGTCTTCTCTAAGATGATATTAAGTTGTTTTAATAGCTTGGCTATACTGACAAATTTTAAAGGACTGATTTTGTTTGGCTCAGGGTATTAAACTGTTTGAGAAGACAGAAAAGTGTCATTTAAAGCTGTGAATGTTACAAGTTTGCTAAGTTTTAAGAATGGGCAAGGGTGGGGTTTGGTTTGGTTTTTTAAGCCATCAATATAAAATAACCATTTAACCTTTATTTATTTTTTTCTAGGAAAATATAACTAAATATAATTTTTCTTCATTTTGTTTAAGCTGGATCCTCCAGATAGCCACTCCTTGTTTCTTAAAGGAGCCACAGTCTCCTTTCTGAATGATGAGATATGGAACTTGTCCAATGTACAGCAAGGGAAGTACCTCTATATCCTTTTGATGGCCATTTTGAATACCGACTGCTAACATGAGTGGACAGAAATATACCCAAGGAAACAACAAAGAGATTCTGTTCTAGTCAGTCATGCAACTGACAGGCTTAAAGGTCAGCACAGCTAAGCATACAGTGGAACTAAAATATAACTCATGTTTTGAGCTAATCCCTGCATTCCTTCTAAATAAATGTCTCAACATCCTTCATTAAAAGCAGTGCTGAAATAGAAAACACACATACTGGAGAAAATGCAATATTTTGGTTCAAGATTGAACCAATTAATTGAAGATCTGATTCTGTAAGTTCTTGTATTATGCATATGATACTTTGGAAAAAAAAATATTCTTTTGGGCAGTAGATGCATGATCTGTAAATCTTTAGCAGTCAGTTTAAATGTAAAATCTAAAATATTTTGGCTTCATAACCTTTTTCTCATTTGCAATGCTATGTACATTAAAATGTATTGAGCGAAGATGTGTGTGTGGGAAGAGGAAGGCCGCCTCCATTGGCATTACCTGCGTTTGGTCTTAAGCAGCTGGACCCTGAGCTTTCTACTAGTGTGACAGTTTTCAGTGGATCACTTCAAGCAGGGGAAGGTTTGTCTGTTTATGGCTTTAAGGGCCCTCCCTGTTCTCTACTGCACTGCAGATTATGAGATCTGCTGAATCACTTTTGCAGTTTAGCAGAACAGCAGAGGCAGGTGAGGATTAAGTCATTATATTTGTGAAACGACTAACTGTACTGCAAGGAAGTCCTCCCCTCCTCCACTAAACTGCAAAGTAGATTAGGCAAGGTCAGGCACACTAAGGAAATATTTATGGGATGCAGGTTATCGTGAATCGTTTTATGATTTAGTATTTTGGTTGAATGCTAACTGAGTAAATAACCACATACAAAAAAGTAAGCTGACTAAACAGTAAGATTTCTTCTGTTACCTCCTGGGGTATCTTTAATAACAACAGCACATTTTGTCACAACAGGCTTTGAAGTTGAAAGGAAAAATCTGTGCTTTTTTTTAAGGTGTATATTTTATGAAATTCTTGAGCATATGGCATTAATGCCATCTGAAGAATTGGTGAGGTGATTGCTTTTCAAAATGGCTTGAGCTTCAAATATTAACTAGATTGCTCTTAAAATGAAGGAACCTTTTTTTTTAATTTCATATAAAGACTAAATACAGCATCATCTGTTACACTGTCATGAATGTTAGCCATTAGCTCAAAAATCCCTTACAGTGGTGCTCCAAGAATTTACAGACTCTACGTTCCTAGCTTTATTTTGATTTTTACCTCAGATGTGTATATGAAAGGTAGGAATAGTTAATGGGTACCAAAGTCTGTCACGTTCATTCTGCACCAAAAAAAATGCAATTTCCATTCTGATTGATTAATCTCGTAATAGTGCAGACAGCGTTTGTCAATCTTCTTGCTTTATTTTTCAAAATTCTATTCTGCATGTTTTATTTCTGCATACTGTTTCAGGAAAGGAGGTTTCTGATATATAAACAAGTGCATATATCTGATCTAAAGATTGGAACAAAGGTTAATTTTCATTTTATTGTATCAATACAGGGTGCTTGCCAACAAATATGATTACAGAAAGGTTTATCTGTAGGTATGTTGTTACCTTGACAGTCCTCTTAGATACCCATCTTAGAAGATATAATGGAGAAATTATCAAGTAACATTTTCAGGTGAGAGATGTGATTATTTTTTTTTCTTTTTTTTTTGTTTCAGCATTAGAAGTAGAAAATCTGCCTGGAATGTACTGCAAATCTGTATTGGGATGCTTGGGAAAAGATGCCTCACAGATTATATGGAACAGTTTATAGACTATTTCTGCTTGTAGTATAGCAGGTTAAGCACAAGAAAATCTGGTAAATCCCACGATTTTCCTGTGGCATATACTATGTCAAAATTTAACAGAGGCAGGAAGAGCATGTATCTGGCTGCTCAACAGCGTGTCTGATTGATTGAGAAATAGTGTTGGCTGTAAAAGACAATATGTCTGTATAATACTCCTCTGAGAAGAGTGACAGGTGACAGCTTCACTAGATATGAAGACTACCATAATGAGGTGGGAATGGAAGATCTTTTCTATTAATGCCTCACCACCACTGCCTTTTTTTTTTTTTCTTCTTCTTCTTCCCTGTAAGGAGGATATAGTTTAATTAACTTTGGTTTCCTGTTTGCTTTAGGGCTCTTCCCTCCTTCTGTGAATCCAAGCAAAGCTATAAAACTTTTATTTTGTTTAAGGAGCAACATTTACATAGTGAAAGTAAAGTCTATAGCAGTAGTTCTGCAATATTTCTGTTGATCTGAGCATGCTCACCAGACATTTCTGATATATCGTTCCATTTTAGGCCCCAGCTGGATGAACCGATCCCATTGTATGAAGCCAAAGTTTCTATGGAAATAGTTCAGAAGAATCAAGCAAGAAAAAGACAAGTCATCCAGTTCTGACACCCAATTTCCTGATTTCTAAGGCTGTGGAAGATAAAGAAATGTAATGTATTTGAGAAGTAAATTAGTGTACACTTTCAAATAATTCTGTAACCAGAATTTAAACATCTTTTGTACCTCAGCACAAATGGTCTGTGAAGGTCCTGTGACTTCATGGCTTTTTTGGATTCAGTTGAGCAGAATGTTCCCATCAGCAACTTCTCAAGAGGCAGTCTTGACACACAAATCTTGTCTGCCCTGTCCCAATTACAAATATCAGTAACACCTACAGGCAAACTCAGTTGCTGTTGTTTTTCAACCATAAGAAATTAAAGGGGGAAAAAAATATCTTATGTTTTTATTATTCCTTCCTTCTCCAGCACTTACAAATAGGCACCTTTATATTTACCTTTTGCTTTTGACTGCATTAAGACTGAGCACTCTCAGCAGTACGCTTAGTCTTTAATCCACATTGATAATTAATTGAAATCAGAATTGGCAAGGATGCTAGAGGGGAAGGATACGACACGGACAGTAAGAGTTCCCCCCACAACTGCTTTTCTTAAGTTTGGCAACCAGACAGTAAACCTAGTAAATCTAAATCATGTCATTCAGATGTTTGAAGCACTTGATGTATCTTGTTACTGTAATGTTATCTTTGATACCTTTCCAGGAAGATGCTCCTGTGCTGTGAGCTTTCACTTCTCCTCTTTTAACCTCAGTCCTATGCCTAGCAGAGCTCATATCTGTTTATCCAACATCCTCCATTACTGTGCAGTTGGGAAGGAACTGCTGGTTTTCTTTCTTCAAAGCATGTGTCTTCCTACTTGCTCGTATTTGAGAGCAAAAATATTTTTTCTGTTCAGCTGTGCTGTTCATTTTCACCCTGTGGATGGCTGAAACAGTGGACGCTAGCACTTTAAACCAGTGTTAAGAAGTTGGAACATTTGAGTGAAAATAGATTATCTAGAACCATGATTAATCTATCTGCTGTCATTCAATGGCCTTGTAGTCGCTTCTTGATAAATGATGCGAGGGAAGCATATAAAAGCATGAGAACATCTTATTTTAGTACAAGTGTGATGTAATGCAGCCTTGAAAGTAAGCGATGCTTTCACGCACAAGCGTACACAAACAAGGCTAAAGCATGTGAGTGCTCTGTTACTTTGGCATTTATTCTGGAGCTTTGTACCCAATTGCTTATTTTTTCCTGAAGTTGTTTGTTTTAGCTTAAAAGTTTGCAAAACAAAGTAGATCAGAGCAAACAAGCTAAAAAATAAGGTTTAAGAAAACAGGAACAACCACTGATGAAATGGCAGAAGAAACATCTTTATAGTTTTTATTTTACTGGATCTTTTGTAGTTAGGAGCACCATATCTACTGACATCTATAAATGCTTAGTGTACAGTGGACCAAGCATAGCAATTGCTGCAGCAGGCATAGCCTTGCAGCGGGATCAGGCTGTGGAGGAAATCTCTGTACTTTGTGTGTCAGGCTGCCTTACGAGGGCAGAGATGCCTCAGCATTTTCTAATGCTCTTTAGTAATGCTGCCTTTAGATTTACGTGTGCTTCAACAGGAGGGTTCACAGGCAGATGGTGGCGTGTGGGTGATCCAACCGTAACCCTGTTCTGGTGTCTCCACGGATGATTTTTGTCCTGGTGCAACCACTTGGTGATTTCCTTGATCCCTGCCTGGAGAAATCTATTCCAGCTGGTTTCAGAATAGATTCAGAAATCCATTTATGTTTTCGGCAGTAATGCTTATTAAAAAAAAAAAAAAACAAACTTTTTTTTTTATAACATTTACTAGTTTAGGTGGGCTGTTGGATCTCCTTTTCCTGCAGAATTCCAGAAGCAATCTCACTGAACGCGCTCCAGAGTTTCCCCTCACGCATTTTGAGGAGGGAGGAGCATTTTCAGACAGGTGCGCGCGAGCTCGCAGGCAGCTTCCTCCAGAACGATTTATTGGCAGAAGAATGTGTAGTTTTCTACATTTCTTCTAATGTGTAGTTTTTAAACAGTTATGGCCGGAGGAGCCAGGAGCGGGCTGGCTCCGAGAGCTGGCAGGCATTCCCTCAGGTTCCCGCCGCCCTCCGGGGGCCGGGGGAAATGGCGGCGGCAGTCGCCTCCCCTCCTTCAGCGCCGCCCAGAGGCGGAGCTCGCCCCTCTTCGCGCCAAGCCGGGACAGCCGCTCCCGCCTGGCCATGGCCGCCTCCGCCGTGCCCGGTTACTCGCCCGGCTTCAAGAAGCCGCCGGCGACTCTGCGGCTGAAGCGAAAACGGCTGCGGAGGAGCGAACCCGCCGCCGCCGCTCCCTTGCCCTGCGGCGCGGCCCCGCCGGCCCCC
>NW_015090805.1:7790990-7839966 GCF_001431845.1 Calidris pugnax
CGGGCGGGTCCCTCTCGGCAGCGCCCTTCTGGCAGGTAGGGCCGAGCCCCGGCCCCGCGGCGGCCGGGAGGGGGTCCGGTGGGGCGAGGGGAGGAAGGGGAAGGGCCCCGTCGGCAGAGGGGGGGGCCGGGCCCCGGCAGCCATCGCCCGCAGCTGGGCGCGGGAGCCCGCTCCCCCTGAGGAAGCCAGTCCCTGGGCCTGGCCTGGCCCTAGCTTTGTGTATGGATTAAAAACAAACTATTGCACCTCATGTATATATATATATAGACGCCTTTTGGTCGTACCAAAGAGTGGATGCTTGCAGCGTATACATGCTTAGATCACTTAAAACTTAATTGTAATGGGCATTTTTTAAATTTTCTAATTTATTAATCTGATTCTTATTCTGTTCTGCGCCTTACACTCCTTTTTTGGTTCAGCTTTTAGAGTCCGTTTGTGAAGATAAGCCCACCAGGAGAGCAGAGCCCTCTGACAGGACCAACGTCCTCGCCCTGACCGATGTACGAAGCTGTGCATGCTGCTTCTGAAATGTTTCCAGCTGTTCTCAGTTCACACAAAAAAAAAAGGCTGAAGCCGTTTAACTTAGTATTTGATGGTCTATTTCTGTCTAAGATCATGTACTAAAATGTCAGTGTTCAAGAAAATTTCTTAAATTGCCCTGGAGTTTACTGCTATGGTGACAGTCTTTTAAAAGCCAGCCTTCTCCCTGATATCACTGCTGTCATTGTTCTAGTTGACAGAGGTGGTTGTCTTCCAGTTTTATTACTATGTTGACTGTAATTCTCCTGTTTTTTAGGTTTATGTTTTTTTGAGATAGGGATGTTCTTCAAAGTGATACATCCTCTGCACTCTTTTACTCAGCTGCAGAAAGGGAATAAATGCGACTTCACCGGGCAACTAAGAAAGGGAGAATACCTGAAAGCCAGTCCTTGAAAGAGAGTTTCAAGCAGATAGTGTCTAGTGTTACAGGTTCAGAAACTTAAGTTCAGACTAACTTCGTAGAACGGAAAAGTGACCTCTCAAAGAATGCAGACTGTCTGTCTTAAACTTCAGGCTAAGTTTTCTTTTTTTGACTCATTCATCCTTTTATCTGTTCCTACTTTATGACCTCTGGAAACATTCCTGTGAATGAAAACCCTCTTCTGCTTTTTTATAAACAGTATAATACTGTATTTCTATTAGAATTTGTTACTGGCTAAAAATAGACAGTTGAGTATAAACTCTGGCTTTGGCTAGCCTATGAACAGTCAAATTTGGTGTAACTTGGAATCCAGAAAATCTGTCTGCAACAGCTTTTTTTAAGTATGTCTCTTAACTTAATGCAAGTACTTCCTTAGGATCAAAATGAGCGAGGCATTTTTGCTGTTGCACTGAATTGGACAAAAAAATGCAGGAGACAACAGGTTCAACTTGTCTTTTTATAGGCTACTAAACTCAAGATGTTACATCTAATAGCTATAGTCCAGTATCTGCTTGCCTGACAAGAAAGTTATATTATGTGGACATGGGAGGAGCCCTAACCATGCTAAAATATAAATAGGTAGCTACGTAGGGTTTGTTTTTTTTTTTTAATTTTCTGTGGGTTAACTGGTGCTATTTCTGATTTGTAAGGACCTTCATTTACCTGTTGCTGTACCTGAAGTTCCCTCCTCACCAAGACACGAATTTCCTGCAGACTGGAGTCTTAAAACACGACTTCTATTTATGTCTTCCCAACCTTTTACCTGGGCAGAACACTTAAAAGCACAAGAGGAAGCTCAAGGATTCGCTCAGCATTGTAGAGCTACAGAAACAAACTTGCCAGAGCACATACAGGTAACACTAAGCTCCAGCTTTAGAGAGGAGAACATACCTTTGCACCTTTCCTTAAATATGCTGGCAGTGAAGGCTTGGATTCTGTTTTGGTTTGGTCTTGCATTAAGAATAAGCCTCATTTAGACTACTATTTTAATCCCATCCATGGTTTGTATCTATAGTGGTAAACAGTGATAAGTAAGTGGTGATTTAACTTCAGCTGTGGGGCAGTTGGCAGTTGCTGTCCATCTTTTTTCAGTCTGCCTTATTCACATATTCAGTCTGCCTTATTCATATAATCCTTACACAGGATTATTTTTTTTAGTATCTAATGTAGTATCTTTCTTAATCCATCACTTGCAATGCTGCCTTCAGTAAAGCATTCCTGTCCTCATAAAATGCTTTTTGACATCTAGGAACCAAAGCTGTCGACAGAACTGCGTTGTGCCTTCCAGCAAAGCCTGGTCTACTGGCTTCACCCTTCACTGCCGTGGCTGCAGCTCTTCCCTCGGATTGGAGCAGACAGAAAAATAGTTGGAAAGGCTACTCCTTGGTCACAGGATGAAGCCTTGCAACAAGTGCTCATGAGTGACTGGTGAGTGGAACCAAACAGCTAATGTATTTAGTAAGATTAAGACAATAGGATTTGAGTTAATGTGCAAGTTCTTGCTGGTTTTATGAGAAAGCTTTTTTTTTTTTTTTTTTTTTTTTTTTAAAAAAAAAAAAAAAAAAAAAAAAAAAAAAAAAAAAAAAAAAAAAAAAGTTCTAGGAAAAATATTAAACCCATTTTTTCTTTCTTCTTTTTTTTTTTTGGAAAAATTTTTTTTTTTTTTTTTTTTTTTTAATTTTTTCTTTCTGCTAGAATGCTTATTATTTTGAGGACCGGGTTAAAGAAATATAAGACTAAAGCTACCTTCTTGTGTTAAAAGTGCCTCTCCAATCCTAATTGTTGATTTAGGTAGAATTCCATAAATCCTGTTAGCAGGTTGCCTTTGATGCTTCATGTAAACCCATGTGCTAGAAAGCAAGTGTGCTGGAAGAGCATAGTACTCACCAACAGGCTGAATTACAGAGGAGTGCAGCTTCCTAGATGTTGAGCACGTCTGAAAACCTGGCTGATCATTCAGGATGCTCCCAAACTTGTGCAGAGCACCCATCCCTAACTCCCAGCCACGTCCAATTTGATGTGTCAATAGCAAAGAATTAACTTTGGTTACAGAGTTGTTTTATTCTTCATCTGCAGGTCTGTCAGCTTTACTTCTCTGTACAATCTGCTCAAAGCCAAACTGTGTCCCTACTTCTATGTATGTACCTACCAGTTCACCGTCCTGTTCCGTGCAGCTGGTCTTGCAGGAAGTGACGTTATCACAGCTGTAGTTTCTCCCACAACGAGAGGTTTAAGGGAAGCCATGAGAAGTGAAGGTAAAGTGAAAACAGTCCAGCTTGGATTTGAATGACCGATGAAATGCATTAGCCGTGTTACAAAACCATTCATTGCTTCCTTTCCTCCTCTGTTCAAGGCATAGAGTTTTCTTTACCTTTGGTAGAAGAAAGTAGAACCAGGAAACAGAAAAACTCTGAAGTGAATTCGGAAACTGAAGTTGCCAACAGCCTCAAAGAGGGCAACAGCCTGGAAGATGGAGAGTATGTAATAAGCCTTGTACAATGCTAGAATTCAGGGGTGTCTGCAGATTCCTGCACGTCCCATTTGGAAAAACTTCACTGGAAGTATTGCCCTCCTAACACTGACTCTGTGTTTCCCAGGGAACCAGCTCCAAGCGATGATGATGATGAAGGTTTCTCTTGGCTTGAGGAGATGGGAGTCCAAGACAAGGTTAAGAAACCAGATACTATTTCTATTAAACTGTATCCTTTCTTTGCACGGCAGAGAACCATGCAGATGTTATCTTTTTGTGGTATAGTTTTAAGTTTTATCAAAGCTTTTGAGAACTTCTTTTCAACTATTAATCCTCACATCACTGCACATTCAGACAGTGTGCACGTCTTTTTTGAGTCTCTTTATGACGAGTATTTCTAGATGCTTTTCTTCTTGAAGGAAAAGCCACTGTGAATTGTTTATGTAGCTTTGTAAGATCTGTTAGGTCACAAACTGATTGCCACCTTGCATAGGGGTTTACAGGAAAGACTGAGATCTTTTTCATTACTATTTTTTGGAAGACAAGGGTGTATGTTCACTCAGGTGAGGTTTACACTTGGCAGAGTGTGGCATAGTAGGGACACAGCTGGAGAAAAGAACAGCTGATTGTGGACAACCTGTCTGTGTTTCAGAGGGACTGATTTCCTCCGTCTTCCTCTGGTTCCAGTTGCACTTGGAGCACCTGAGGTTTTTAATAATGAAATCAGAAGTCTGGTTTAAGATACTGCTTAATATTTGAATGACAAATCCGAATCAGTGTAAAACTTGATGGGTTTTTTGGTTTTGTTTATTTAAATGACTCGGTCAGAAGGGGATGGAGGGGTTTCTCCTGGAGTTTGCACTGCTCTGATTCTTCCTTTGGCACACTGATGCTTTTCACTCCCTCACGGTTTTCCTTTGACTCCAGTCAATGCAGTCGTAAGGAGAAGCACGAGGTGCAGGTGGATCACAGGCCCGAATCCCTGGCATTAGTGAAAGGAACAAACACGTTCACCTTGCTGAACTTCCTCATCAACTGCAAGAGCCTCGTGGCTGCTGCAGGTCCACAAGCAGGGCTCCCACCAACTCTGCTGTCCCCTGTTGCTTTCCGAGGTGGAACAATGCAGACACTCAAAGTAAGTAACGCGACCGACTCTGTTTTCTAAGAAAAGGAAGTAGTTTCTTCACCCAGTAAATTAGACACTGACTTTGCCTAGTTTCCCTCGGGTACCGCCGGGTAGTTTTTGTTGCTAGAGCAATTTTGACTGTCGTACAGACTGCCTCCTATAATCATCTCTATCCACATAGAGCTGTGCTGCTAAACTGAAATCTCAGTGTTTCCATTCTTCACATCCTGATAAATAAGAGCTTAAGCAGACTTCCCAGAGGCAGAAATGGTTCCTAAAAGATTCTCCAGAGGTTTTACAGGGTCTCAAACTACCACAGCTGCTTGCAGCAAGGCAGCCTTGGAACCACGGTTCACCATCTGCTAATGTAAGGAGGTGGTGGGTGCTAAAGGCTGTGCTGTTAATACAGGTTGTGCAGTTGTCTTCAACCAGAGGAGGAGATGGTACTGTTCTTCTGCAGCTCACTTTCTTAGTACTACATAGTGTTCCTGAGACCAGTTCACTTTCTTAGTACTACATAGCGTTCCTGCGTCTCGCCGTTGGTACCTCTTAGGAGTTGTTACAAAGACAGTAAAACAATCATAATGCTCGTGTACAGAACAGTAAGTTGACAATACTGAAAAGCATTATGAACTTTTAACAGGACCATGGTGCTCCAGTATTGAAGTAAATGAAAATCAGGACCTGATTTTGTTGCCAAAAACTAATCCTCTGTGGTCTCGCCTTCAGGCCCGAAGTATAAACGCCAAGGCCAGGGTTCACTCGGCGTACGAGGATGTCTTCAGTTTGGAGATCGCGGGCCCCGTCCTGCCCCATTCCCTGCACGCCCTGACCATGCTGCTCCAGGCCGCACAGAGGGGAGCCTTCTCCGCCGTGCTCTACACACACGAGCCAACTGCTGTCTTCAACGCTCATCTCGACGCTGCAAGGCCTGCCCTCAGTGAGGTAAGGAGACTAGCAGAGGCGGTCTTGCCTCTTAGGAATGGTATCTTTATTGCAAACCACAGGACACTGAGTGACACAATCCCTTAATACACTCAGTTAATTTGTGATCACCACCTGGCACTCCCTGGGGCTTCTCATTCCCTCAGCAATTATACAATCATAGAATTGTCTAGGTTGGAAGAGACCCTTGGGATCATCGAGTCCAACCATCTACCCTACTCTACAAAGTCCTCCCCTACACCATATCCCCCAACACCGCATCTAAACGTCCCTTAAACACATCCAGGGATGGTGACTCAACCCCCTCCCTGGGCAGCCTATTCCAATGCCTGACCACTCTTTCTGTGAAAAATTCCTTCCTAATATTCAATCTAAACCTACCCTGTTGGAGCTTGAAGCCGTTCCCTCTCGTTCTGTCACTAATTACCTGTGAGAAGAGACCAGCCCCAACCTCTCTACAGTGTCCTTTCAAGTAGTTGTAGAGAGTGATGAGGTCTCCCCTCAGCCTCCTCTTCCTCAAACTAAACAGCCCCAGCTCCCTCAGCTGTTCCTCATATGATTTGTCTTCCAGGCCCTCCACTAGTTTTGTTGCCCTCCTCTGCCCTCGCTCCAGCACCTCGAGATCTCTCTTGTATTGAGGTGCCCAGAACTGGACACAATACTCCAGGTGCGGCCTCACCAGTGCTGAATACAGGGGGACAATCACCTCCCTACTTCTGCTGGTCACACTATTTCTAATACAAGCCAGGATGCCGTTGGCTTTCTTGGCCACCTGGGCACACTGCCGGCTCATATTCAGCCACTTGTCGATTAGAACCCCCAGGTCCTTTTCTGCCAGGCAGCTCCAGCCACACTTCCCCCAGCCTGTAGCGCTGCATGGGGTTATTGTGGCCCAAGTGCAGGACCTGGCACTTGGCCTCGTTGAACCTCACCATTGATATTGGCCCAATATGATCCAATCTATCTAGGTCCCTCTGTAGGGTTTCCCTATCCTCCTGGGAATCAATTGGAAAACTAGCTTTTCAGGAGTTCCCCAGAGGTATACAGAGCTGTACCCCAGAGGTCCACAAATGGACCTTAAGAACTACAGGTATTTCAAACAGAAACACCTATTCTATGTCTCTCATGTTGAATTTCTGCAGGAAACCGTATGCAAAGATCTCGCTGCGTGTGGGCTGCATCCTAAGACCTTGGATCAACTGAGTCAGCGCCCAACACTGGGAAAATCTTCCATCCGCTTCCTGGAAATGAAGGATTATGCTTATACCTGGAAGTCCTAGGCACGCTCATCCCATCTCCTGGAAGAGAAGGCTCTCTGGGGTGCAGTTGCTGCGCTCCTTCATTTGGGTCGACGTGGGCAGCAGCCACGCGGTGCTGGGAGGGACACAGCCCAGCTGCACCTCACACACAACTATGGCACATCACCCACCATCAAACACTCCGAAGGACTTCTTTTAAAGGGAACGAATGAAAAGGCCTTGGGCATCTCCTTTTGTCTTTTAGAAAGCCTTTTTTAAATAAAACTTAAAAAAACCCCCATGATTATCTTCTTTTATGCATCTGGAAGGTGTGTATTGCTGCTCTGTAAGTTCATAGCAATAGCAGGGTCTGTTAACAGGGTTTAATCCAGTCTCTTTCACTTCAGGTAGAGTAGGCAAAGCTGTTATTTTTAATGTATATGTCACTTTTTACACAGCTATGGGGTGAGCAGAGTCCTGCAGCAAAGAACACTGCATCTGACCAGCGATATATCAAGTACCATCACGTGTGTGCACTCCAGCAAGATTCCTAATTCAACTGGGATTTTGCCCAGAGAAGAAAGCGATGCTCACACCGCGCGCTCAGCTACTGCTACACTGCCCTTCTTCCCATCTGTGCTTCTGAAACAGTGACACTGACCTGTAGCCAGGTCTTACATTTTTAATGTATATGTCACTTTTTACACAGCTATGGGGTGAGCAGAGTCCTGCAGCAAAGAACACTGCATCTGACCAGCGATATATCAAGTACCATCACGTGTGTGCACTCCAGCAAGATTCCTAATTCACCTGGGATTTTGCCCAGAGAAGAAAGCGATGCTCACACCGCACGCTCAGCTACTACTACCCTGCCCTTCTTCCCATCTGTGCTTCTGAAACAGTGACACTGACCTGTAGCCAGGTCTTGAGGAAACAACCCATAAAACTTGAAACAAGTGGGCACATAAAGAAGTTACTGCAGATTGAGGCATGATGGGCCTTTCAGTTCCTTTACACGGACACCACGTGAAGTATCCTACCCCCCAGAGTACAGCACGTGTACAATTGCACTGCAATACTTCATGTTTACACTTGTTACTGTACAGTAAATAGCATGACACTGTGCAGACTGGTGGTACATGGAACAAGACAACACCTAGAAAACCTAGATATAGGGAAAGTCCCTCTCTTATCATGGAAAAAGGCACCTGAGAATATGAAATGCTTTGATGATGTCAAGTTCTGGTGGAGTTCCGAGTAGCACAAGCCAACTTTAATCAACTAATCTAGAAGCAAATTACTGAAGTCTTTCTTTTTGATTAGTATCTGACAGAGTGAAAATCCAGCGCCAATGATACCGTGGGGAATACCTGAAGACGGGGTTTCCACAGTAGCCGGTGTGTTGACTCTGCTTTCATTTCCACTCAGTTTTTCAGAGACCAAGTTAACTCAACGCCTGTACCTGCCTCGTCTGCCTCCGTCAGTCACAGCCCCTCTGCTGAGCCGTGCAGCCTGCTGTGAGCTAACCCCGAGACCAGGGCTACGGGTCACCAGCAGCGATTCTCACAGCGACCACCTTCTAGTGCAGCTTCCCCTGCTGTCACACGGGCCAGCCCTTCTGAAAGCCCCCTTTTGAGGCCTCAGAGCCCACTGCCCCACTTCTGGAAGAGGCAGCGCCTTCCGAGCCTCGCTTGAGGAACAGGCAGACCTACTTAACAGGTACTGGAAGCTGCAGGAAAAAGTGGTTCTGTAGCTACTTCTATGGGAAAGCAATTTTAATCATAGAATCAGAGAATCATAGAATTGTCCAGGCCGGAAGGGACCTCCAAAGGTCATCTAGTCCGACCTCCCCGCAGTCAGCAGGGACACCCCCAACTAGACCAGGTTGCCCAGGGCCTCATCGAGCCTCACCTTGAATATCTCCAGGGATGGGGCCTCAACCACCTCCCTGGGCAACCTGTTCCAGTGCTCCACCACCCTCACAGTGAAGAACCCTCTCCTAATCTCCAGTCTAAATCTGCTCCCCTCCAGCTTGAAGCCATTGCCCCTCGTCCTGTCACTACAGGCCTTTCTAAACAGGTTCTCCCCAGCCTTCCTGTAGGCCCCTTCAGGTACTGGAAGGCTGCTATTAGGTCTCCCCAGAGCCTCCTCTTCTCCAGGCTGAACAACCCCAGCTCCCTCAGCCTGTCCTCGTAGCAGAGGTGCTCCATCCCCCTGATGATCCTTGTGGTCCTCCTCTGGACCCGTTCCATCAAGCCAATAACCATTTTAGCACATGGGCTTGAGCCTCTCTTTTGCTAGGAAATACAATAATTACGATTAACTTCAGTTCCTAGTCTGTATTTTCACATCTAGCACGTGAGAGTTACAGAAACACAAATGCCACTTAACAGCTTGCAGTCATTAAAAAAAACTGGAATTGCAATTACATTCTTGTAGTCTAGATTCCAAAGTTTTGCCACCAAATTCTTGTGTATCACGTTCTTTGCGCCATTGGCCGAGCTCCAGCTCCTCCTCGTACTACCCCCGGTCTGCTGGTTGTACATCAGGGCTTTGCCTGTGATTGCAGCAGCACATTCCAGCTGCTCACAGCTCTGGGGTTCAGGGGCTGGTGCTGGTCTGGAAGCACACTTGGCTCCCATCAACTTTCCCCTGCAAAATCTACACTACCCACTCTGCTGTTCTTCTACCTCAAGGTTTATTTTCCATAAATACTATCATTATTCCAGATGCTTGTAGAGCGGTAAGTTTTAGTTAACCAGTCCAAATAGGTGAATCTTCATCACAACTATCATTTGTTTGGGAGAGCTACAGACTGTAGCAGTTGATGAAGATGACTTCATGTAGCTTTTGCACTTTAAGAGGCAATTTTAAAATTTCCAAGGAGATGCCACCGAGCTCCTGCCGCCAGCCCCCTCCTGCTCTTCCTGTCCTATCTGAAAACTGCAAATGAGAAGCCTGCCAAGAAATCCTTCTGGTGGAAGCTGGCTATGAGTTCTTGGGCACCTGTTTCAAAGTGCTTCTCCCTCACGTCAGAGGAGATTGCTTCTGGGAAAGGAATCCTGCAGGAAAAGGAAATCCAACAGCCAAAGAGATCGTGTCATCCATCGACAGGAGTCACAGCCTGTTCCCCTTTAAGACAGCTAAAGTGCTGCATAAATAACCAGGTTCCAAGAGAGCATTTCCTAGTTGTTCTTTTTAATGTATCACTACTTAACTATTCCTGCATGCAAAGGACACTCAAACCAATTCAAATGTACAAATTGAACAGAAGCACATCGCTGCACTAGCTTTAGATTCATGTATCATTCTAAACAACAAAGAATGAAACTCAAACAGAAATCTCAAAATCAAGAATGGTCATAATTAGGGCATTACAGACCTTAATTATTTTTTTTTTTCCATAAGTCTTCCCTAAGACCAAAGATTAAATCCATACAGAGTACATCTTTAAGGCATGAAATCCAGAACTTTCCTCAACAGTTGTGTTTTTAATGGAGTCTCCAATGGGACTGACTTCATCTGCTCCTTGCTGCCGGGAGATAACCTGGATCTTCACATTATACACGGGGAATACAGACACCCCCCCTCCCAAAAAAAAAAAAAAAAAAAAGAATTGTACCTTCCCAGATGTGACACTGTACAGCTGTGAAACCAGTGCTGACATGGACACCACAGACTAAACAGAACCATCAACATCTCCTCGTATTTTAGCTTTATAAAACCAGACATTTAAACAAAAGTCTGATTAGGATCTGCTCCCACATCCCGAGTTAATTACTTGAAGTCATACAAGAAGCAGCCAGACTTCAGCTAAGACAGATACAACACCCACTTCTCCCAGAATAGATGTCTCCATTGCTGTACACTGGTTTTTATACGCACCTTCCAACTAGTTCAGCAAATGAGGCAAGGAGATCTTCAAATATTTAGTCAGAAACTGAAGGCGAGAAGCCACAGGGAAAAAAGTTTAATTAAAGACAACTACGTCCATGAAAATTAAGATCGACTTAGGCATTTCTAGAGCGCTTTGACAGACTAATAAGGGGCTTTATTTCTTGCAAGTGTCTGGTGGAGAACCAAATACCATTTCACTGCTGTACACAACATCGGACATTGATCCTTGTCCCCTTAGGGCAAAGAAAGACACCTTGTTCCATAACAGTTGACAGAACACACGCAAAGTCACCTTAGTTTGTGGAAGAAGAGGTACCAGTAATTCATTCTTCACCTCCATGTTCCTACTACCATTACAAAGGCCATTCAGGTCAGGCCTGAGCACAGCCTTACCGCGTATAAATTCTGTTTTGTTCCTGTCTCAGACGAAGCTCTGGTCAGCAGATGTCATACAAAGGGACCTCAAAAAGACTTTCTGAAACGAGCACCCCAACTACTGGAGTCTGTAAACCCTGGCAATCTGCTCCTAACTCGGATAAATCCGGCAAGACGTGTACAATGCCCTTTCCAATTCAAAGTGCACAGAGCTAAAGTACTAATACTTCTTAAATTAAAGGGAAAAAAAAAAAAAAAGAAAAGGAAGGAAAAGCTTTCTACATCCTCTCCCTTGTCAAACTGCCAAAACTCTGGATCAGGCTGTCTCCTTAAGGGCAGAGTACCATTACGGAAAATTTAAGCCCAAGGAGTTAATTTGGTAATAGTCCAAAAGCAACTAAAAATGACTAGAACTGATTCTGCAACCCTAACAGCTGTTGACAATCTTTATAAAGATACAAATGTCTTTTTTTTTTTTTATACTGTGCGTTTCTTCAAAAAGTTGTTTTGGCATACATTTTAATTACTGTTTACTGACCAGTGATTAAGATTATGAACTTGTGCTGCTTTATTGACCGAGTCGGGTACAACAATTTAAGCATCATTCTATCCCCTCCCCCCCCCCCCCCAGCCCCGAATCCAGTTGTAGATTTGTTAAGAGTTTAAAATTCACATTAACCACAAATTCTTACAATCAACAATCAGGCAGCGTGTTAATTTGTTTGGAATCGACAACTCCACCGTCTTGTCTCCCTTCCTCACAACATGCAGGGAGAGTCACCTTTACCGTCGCCGGTCTCATGGGGTTCCATTGCTGGACCTTCTTGCCATCCCCCTTTTTTGAAAGCTGAGTCTTTTTGCCTTAATCGGGTCTGTGTCCTAGAGCATGGGCTGCAGGGCCAGTGGCGGGGCACCGCCGGGTTCCACCTCCCCTCACCGCCCCCAAAACTGAGACGCCGAGAGAGAAGCCGCGGCGTTAACGCTGTACGACAGGGCTATCGCCGGGGGCTCTCTCTGGCCAGGGGGGGCAAGGGGGGAGGTCCCAGTACTGGCCCAGTATCTGTCCAGCAGTACACGCCAGCCTCGACTAGACTAAGGTGAAGCCTTTTTACCAGCTGCCGGCAAAAAGCGCACGAGGAGCTTTATACCGAGACCAGGGGAAAAACCGCAGCGTCGTACAAAACAGTATGAAAGTGTTAACGTTCCCTATTGAAGAGAAAACTGCATGAGTTTTTAAAACAAGGGGTCGGATTACTGATGCCTCCAGAGTCTGTTCGTCTGATTTAGTCATTTAAGAAATAATTACATCACTAATGTAAACAATATAAACATACCAAAAACTAAGTATGATTTAAATACATTTTGATGGTACAAAAGAAAAACCTGAAGGTGTCTGTACAGTTTTTTTACAACGTGGGAATTGCCAATGTATTTACAACATGAAAGGGCAAATACCATTTTTTGTGCAGAGTAAAATTATCTGAAATAATGTCAATATAAAAAACAATATCTAGCGGTGTGAGGCACTCCTAAACATGGTGGTATTAACCATGCTTTCCTTTGGTACAAGTCCCATCGCTTGGAGAGCCGCAGTTGCTGCTGTGGCTTTAGCATGCTTCTTATTAAGGCTGGCAAAAGTAGGCCTATATTCATTTCCGTTCACTCTCACCTGTTTGTGAAAGAGGGGAAGGAAAAATAAAAATAAATAAAGTGTTAGAAAGTGCCTCTTCACTTCTGTTTCCAGGCAGCGCCACACAGCTCCTTGAAGCACATTCTCTATGTAATTCCTCTTTAGGGGCAGACAAAATCCACTCCTGCTCTGTAAGCACAGTCATAGAATCATAGAATAGAATCATAGAATTGTCCAGGCCGGAAGGGACCTCCAAAGGTCATCTAGTCCGACCTCCCCGCAGTCAGCAGGGACACCCCCAACTAGACCAGGTTGCCCAGGGCCTCGTCGAGCCTCTCCTTGAATATCTCCAGGGAAGGGGCCTCAACCACCTCCCTGGGCAACCTGTTCCAGTGCTCCACCACCCTCACAGTGAAGAACCCTCTCCTAATCTCCAATCTAAATCTGTTCCCCTCCAGCTTGAAGCCATTGCCCCTCGTCCTGTCACTACAGGCCTTTCTAAACAGGTTCTCCCCAGCCTTCCTGTAGGCTCCCTTCAGGTACTGGAAGGCTGCTATTAGGTCTCCCCGGAGCCTCCTCTTCTCCAGGCTGAACAACCCCAGCTCCCTCAGCCTGTCCTCGTAGCAGAGGTGCTCCATCCCCCTGATCATCCTTGTGGCCCTCCTCTGGACCTGCTCCATCAGGTCCATGTCCTTCTTATATTGAGGGCTCCAGACCTGCACACAATACTCCAGGTGAGGCCTCACCAGAGCAAAGTGGCAGAATCACCTCTCTGGACCTGCTGGCAACGCTTCTTTTGATGCAGCCCAGGATGCTAATTGTCATTGCTAATACAAGGTACTGCATGACAAAGAAAGCCCACACCGTAAGATAACTCAAGGGCAAGAATAACTACATCTTGCTCACTACAACAGTAAGACCCAACACCACACCTGCAAGTAAACAGCAAGAACGCAATACCACATAGATTAATAATTTTAGTAAGAAGTAGAATAGTGTGTTTCATTACAGATTTATGTATTCATCTGCTTTAGAGCCCTGATTTGGCTTCCACAGAAACAGGGCTTTGAAATTAGTATATAAGCCCCCTGAGGTGGCTTATATGTTTACATACAAATATAAACCTGAATTTATATCACCTTTGATAGAGAAACCAACAGCAAAGAAGGAAACTCAAACGCACCTTAAAGATAAAATGTTTGCGATGATCAGGCCCACTATCATCCACCAACACAAATTCAGGTGGTGACCATCTTCTTTTGTTACAGATCTCCATCAACGCAGAAACTGGATGTTTACCTTGAAGATAAAATGTATTTGAAGTTCAATGCTGCTATCAAAAACATCATTTTAAATGAGATTGGTTTTTAGACAAGTAAGAATCTCACCTGAAAGATCCTTCATCACAACATAATGTCCAGATCTCTTTTGTGCCTTCTCTCCCACAGCAACAAGCCCTAAATAAAACACAGTAAAGTTCACATTTATGATTCCCACCCGATTTCCATATTCTCATCAGTAACGCAGTAACACGTATCAATGGAGATGAAACCTGGAAACACCACACAACTGTCTTTTGAGAAGTCTCTCAAACCTCCCTTTCATCCAGCACCTTTTTTTTTTTTCCCCTCCATACTACACGTCATGTTCTTCTCAACTGCTCCAGTAGGACTGTGAACAAGCCAGGTAGCTGGAAACTTTGAGTAGTCTTATGCAAGTTCAGGAAAAACCTGGTGCCCCATGCTACCTTTGGAGAAAACACTGAAGAGAGAAACTTAAAAACCAGTGTACCTACTATGTCCTTCTATAGGAATGACACAGAGGTGTGTTCTTGTAATATGTGCCCCCTTTGTTTAACGGTATTCAAATATTGAGCCCTTATATGCAAGCTCACAGCCCAACTATCATGATTTCAATCACACCTGAATATAAAGTAGCAGACAGGCATGCAACTGGGCCCCAAGTCAAAACAAAGAGCACAAGGTTCCAACGGAAATCGCTGCGAAACAGAAGCCCAATATTCTTTTTAACATCTTACAAGAGTAAGAAATAAAATGTAACAATTACCAAAAACGTATCAAGTGCCAGTAACCATGCCATGCTTATGCAGTGGAGTTTATTTCCATTCATTTTGCCATTACCTTAAATACAAGTAAACAAAATACCTGCCCGGTTTTTCAGAATTTCTTGGACTTCAATCCTTCAATATTACTTGCTGTCTTACCTCAATTTTTTTCTGTTCCTGGCTTTGGTGAATAAAGACAGGGAGATACTGCAATTGTTTCAATTGTTTCCAGTTTCTTCCTGTTCCTTCAGCTTTTTTTTTTGGTTGGCATTTTGTTTTGTTTTGCTTTAAAAGAAAATCCTTCCCTCCTTACCAGATTTTCATCCTAGTACTCATGCAGCTCCTAAGTAGGGACTTTTCAAGTGGCATGAAACCCTCAGAGATAACAATCACTGAAACAAAGTTTTGTTTGGTTTTTTCCTTAACCAAATTCTGTACCCAAACTAACCAAAGACTTCCACCAAAGAAAAATAGTCTCCTGTCATTCTCCACATTAATACTGTGTCTCCCTCACTCTGAGTCACTGACACTTGTCTTCCACATCTTATCCCTCAAGAGACATTTCCAAGGAAGCTGCAATGGACTCTTGACAAGTTCTACTGATTGACCAAGCTTCTTGGAGCCCAAACAACCAACAACGTGCCGGCTGACAGCAAAGCCCAAGCAGGGTTTGGTTTCAATGCTGTGAGACAAAGGTCAGTGATCTCACTCAGGCTCTGGAAAAAAAAGCTACGGCAAAGGCAAACAACTTTTTGGTTCATGTCTTAGTGCAGCCTGCTGAGTAGCTCCTCAGCAAACTGCTTGTTCCTCCATCTAGAAATACTATTTTATTTGGGGGATAAGTTCCAAAAACCTGCTAAAAAACCCTTACAAAACAAAAACGAGTTGGTTAGTTAACAAGACAGACTCCTTTTAAAAAATTCTGGTTTTTCTTTAAACTTCTACACAGAACTTAAAAAAAAAATTACTTTTTATACATTTAAGCATCAAAGAACACTAATGTTTGACAAAGCTGTTCAGCTGCTCATCATAAATTCAGTTAAGTTGCTTCTTTGCAATGCATGAAACATGGAGCCTCTTCATAATGCAAGTTGTCTCCCTGTCTCCCTTCCTTGGCTCCATTTAAAGATTATTATTTATCAAGAGAACACTTTTAGATTTTTTGTGGGAATTATCAGGTAAGACTGCATATATGATAATAAAAAAATATTTAAAAGCTATGAAATTAAAGTAAAGCTTGGCCATCACTAAGGTTCTCAGTATTTTCAGACCAATCTATCGCATGCCAGGAAGAGGCATCCTTTCATGCCATCTAAGATTTTTAATTGTTATAGAAGACAGAGCCTTCTGAAGCAGAAAGAGCAAATTATCTGCTGCAGAACGTCCAGCACAATGAGGACCTCATCCTGTCTCAGGCCTTAGGCCTTGATGTTTGGAACTTTGATATCAAATTCTGCAGGCACTAAGGAAATTTGTATCAGAAACCACATGAGGATCCCAGGGCACACTTCTAGAGCTGGAAACGAGCTGTGACACAGCTGTGTACCACCAAAATTATTTTAATGTTCAAAGTGTTTGCAGCTTGGGCAGCAATACTGCCTATTTCCTATGACTTGACAAGAAGGACACAGCTTAATGAAGAGAGCTAACCCTTTCCTTCTCACCACAACAATCCACTACCGTATGATGCAGCCTGCTTGAGAAAATTAAACTGAAATAGACTGTTTTCAATTTCTTCCCTCTCACTGATATTAATCAAGCTAAACTGAAGGAACTCTTACCAGCAGTGAGAACTTTACAAGACAACATGAAGAAACACAGCTGAAAAGCAGTTTGGTCATTGTTTGTATAAAACAAAGATGTCTGTTATTACTGTGCTCTGTACTTTTGAGTCTGTTGCACTTCCTTATTTATAAAACCATATTGCACGGCTAAAAAGTCTTTAGAATGTAGAAAGCAAGCAATGGGTATTTTGCTAATGTGGACCTGCTTTTTCATTTTCTACCTCTTTGGACTTTAATTAAATGTTTAAATTATATTTTCACTTCTTGCTTGGTCCCCTGAGCAGTTTTGAACTATCTCTGTATTGAGAAGTAGCAATTTTGACACCTAAAGATTCCTCCAACAGCACTGCTGCAAATAGAACTTCACAACATTAGCATTTAGATGCTTTGCTTTCTTCCAAGCTCAATTATGAGCACTGACAAAAGCTAACATGGACCCATGATTCAATGTATTTCCATGCTTTAATATTAGATGTGATCTATTTCGTATATTAAAGGTTCCCAGGTTTTAAAAAATATTTAGGAGAACACCACTAAGAATTTGTTCACCTACAGTCAGTGTTGAATTGTTTATTTTGGCAACATGCATAACAGAACGATTAAATCATAAATATTGACTGCTGAAATTCTGCATCAGTATCTCACATGAAAAAATTCCATAAACATTCACTCTGAAAACAAGAACTTTTGCTGAATATGTTGGTGAGATGGCCAATCATAAAACCTGTACACTGCACACTGCCTGTAAATAAAAGGACAGTTCTTTTTAATCTAATGAGGCAAGTGCCACAGTTCTCTACCTGTGGCCACGGACTATGTAAAGGAGAGGAGGAAAGACTGCTAAAGGAATCTTGGGAAACATCACTGTAGTTGAGCAGAGGTGCCTGCAGCAGGATCAATCTAGGAGATGGAACAGCAGGGAGAGTGGATGGACAAAAAAGGAAACAGAATCCATTTGGAAAACCTAAAAACATCCGTGTGACAGTCTATTCGTGTCAGGACTTCAGCTGAAAGGCAGCAGTAACTCAAGTCTGTAGCTCTCCCCTCTGTCCTTCACCCCAGTTTAAAACTGATCGAGCTATTCACTCTTCTGTCCTGCTCCATTCCTGCTTCAGACACTTTCTCTAGACCAACAACAACGGCTTTTCCACAACTCATTTCCCTGTCCATGCCTCCTCCATACATCCAACAGAAGCACATCCCTAAACTTAAGAATCACTGAGAAGTTCATTTTAAAATGGAAGATGAAGCTTAGGGGAAGTTAAGAACGTCTGGAAGAGTTCACAGGCGTAAGGACAGAGCCTATATACACAATCCAGGGCTTGAAAAAAAACTAGCACCAAAGTCATCCACATCATTCTCTTGATTTTTTACAGTGAAGCTGTACCCAGAAAAAGCTTACTACTTCCAAGTTATTTTGCCCATCTCCAAAACAGACATGAGAAGTTTCTACTGCCACAAGACATTTAAGGAAGGCTTACCTTTTCGATCTGTCTTAAAATCGACCATAATAGGCTCAACGCTGCCTTCTTTGTTTTTCCCAAGCCCTTCTCCTTCTCTCCAGCCCATTTTTCTCATCAGTTGAGCTCCCATTCCTCCAGTTACAGGGGCTGCTCTTAAGAACTGATCCTATCCAGAAAAAGAAAAGTAAAACAAGTCCTAAAGTTAGCACTGGGATTTTAAAAAATAAGTGGGAGCTTCCAAAAAAATGTTTCTAACAACTTTTCACAGACTCAAGTCAAAAAAAAATACACCTTAGCTTTATATACATTAACATCTTGTATAAACCAGAATTCACGCAGACACACGAGACACAAATCGGTATCTTCAAAAAAGAACAACTTAAGAAAATTCTAATGCAATCCAAAAGTGGCAAGGGACCCATTTCAGACATAATGTATTTAATAAAATAATAACCGTCCATTTTTAAACACGCTACTTTGGTTCCAATGCATCTCTTCTCATCTTGTGAAAGGAGGCAGTGTTAACTGTTTAACTGGCAACATGTGTGCCAAGTGTACCTAGTTGTTGAACAAAATACAAGCACATTTAGTAATGACATTCACATAGTGTTTAGGCGTATTTTAAATATTTAAAAAAAAAAAAAAAAAAGAGTATCCCCGTTTTATTATACAGCAGTTGCACATTCAAGTTCTACTCTGAAAATCCACATGAAACATACAGGTTTTTCTTTTCTTTTTTTAAAGGAAAACAAAGGCGCTTAGCCACACAGTTTAGCAGCAGTAGTCTTCACATTCTTTCAAATCATCATTAACATAACACTTGTTAAATGGTGAAAGCTTATAAACAGAAATTTTAAAAATCTGTTTTGATGTAAAGAACTTTAAAAACTCCTTAAATGTTTACGTACCTAGGCCTCGATGGCCGCAGTGTTGTGAATAGTAGGGCTGGCATTGACCGTGGCAAGAAGGCAGCTACAAGGATTTGACCCTGAAACAAGTTTCCATATAGAGGGGTGAAAGTTCACAGGTTATTCTGTGAACTATCATCTCTCTTCTGCCCCCCCCGCTGACCCAAGTAAGTAAGTCAATCATTTCCATCACAGCAAAAACTTGCTTGCCTTAAAATATACAAGTTTACACACTGGCACTGATAAGTCCATCAGTTATTTTGCATAGTAGGTTAGATGATACAATGCCTAGTATTTTTGTGAAAAATTTACTTACTATCAAAACAAATTAATAGAACGGTTTTTGGTTGGGTTTCTTTTTTTTTTTTTTCTCCTTTGAGTTGTGCTTGCAAAAGTAAGTGTTTCCCAGATTTGGACAAAGGACTGACAAGTCCTCGGTTTTGATTTACACATAAACAAAATCAGAGACTTACTTTTGCAGAGACTAATGATAATATATTTTTAAGGGGATTTCAAATTGGCAACTGACACACACTAATGATGCACGTGTGTAATCCCTGCCATACATGGTGTTAAAAAAAACTTAAAAAAAAAAAATTGCTGAAGATTGTGGTAGGAGTCCTCCAAATATTCACCTATTAGACAGTAAATACCTATCAATCATGCAACTGGATGCTGCATTTAATAACAAAGTGCTCTGATGGAAGAGTAGAGAGGCCAAGTGCACCTCTCCAGTTCAACTTTTTGCTGACCAGTGCAGACCATGCAGTGTGTGTGTGTGTGTGTACACAAAGACAATCAGTTTCTTTGATACGAACTGCCTCAATCTACACACCTAGAATGGCTTTTACTTACTTCCATTTTCATCCTCCCCTCTCTTTTCCAGGAACCTCTCATTAGAAAAGGGCAACCATGCCGAGAATGATACAAACCCCAGTCAATGTCACCCTGGGTTCCGTTTCCTCTTTTGTACCTGCTTTGCAATGATAGAATTTTCAATATAAACATCTGTTTCATTATCACCAGCGTGTATTCAGTTCACAAATGACAAGGGTGCAATTTCTTGGTGAGGTCATTTTAACATTACACAGCTTTTTCATCACACCTGTACTAATTCAGGGGTTAGGAGTGGTGTAAAAAGGAGAAAACAGAATCAAAATACTGCTATTTGTAGTTAAAAATCAAAGCCCCCATTTCCTACATAGGAATTCCCAAAGCCTAAACGATTTCCAAATACTGGAAATAAAAAGAGTTCTAGATTCCAAACTGCAGTTTATTAAAAACACCTCTTCTAATGTGTGAATACAGAATCCTGATAACTTTAGTAGGAATTTTTTACACTATGCTGACTCTTAAACACGCACAACAAAACCAAGAAAACAAGGAATTAGAAATGGAAGTTTTGTTTCTTGTGCATCACACTAAAAGCCTAAATGAACTAATTTTGGTACCAATATGAAAGGAGCCAGGAGAAGCCTACTTTGATTCTCTTTACAGAAGAAGCAAAGAAGGCCTACAGCAAGGGACAAAGTTTTTCTTTTAGTTTGGGTTTTTTTTAGATAATGAACTGAATATAAATCTCTAATGTCACCTGGACAATTACGTTCTTTTAACTACTTCTTGTATAACTTAAATGACAGACAACTTCACTCAGCCCATGATTTAACAGAGTATGGGTAAAAACTAGCGCTGTGTTTGCAATCACATTTGAAAACTTAAAAATAGTAAAAAACCTTAACAACAGCAGGGAAGCAAGATAGACATTTCTTTCCAACTTTAAAGATCATAAAAGGCCAAGCCTCACAAAACTATTTAGTAGCTATGTACCCTTGCAGATCTGGCCCATATGGAGGATATCAAATTAAGGAGTACGTAATGCAATAAACTGTCAGGTTTCTAAGTATTTTGTTACTGTTGTTAGAATTAACTAATTATTTACAAAACAGTTCTTCTCTTTCATTCATTAATCTCAATTTGAGTAACTCTGCATGAAAATTTAGTATAATTTTTCTCATTTTTTTGATCTCTAAATTCCATTAAAGGACAGCCAAATCAAGCACACTTCCATTCTGCCAGTAGATGGAGACAACAAAAAAGCCACATTCTTGGGTCAACACTTTATCTTTAAAAAGAAGGCTACAGAGTAAAACCTGAACCTGACCACTTAAGAGGTTTTTTTTTTAGTAATTTTAATTAAAACTATTCCTCTTTTAAAGCTATGTTTGGGCAACAAATTTTGGAGGACATGAATGCCTGAATTAACATTTAAGAGCTTAAACAGACACCAAAAATATCACATCTGAAAGATGATTTTACAGGTTTTTTTCTGAAAGACAGTACAAGTTGGACAGTCACTGACATTTAACTGCAACAGTTGTCTTTGGGCCGCAACATCTAAAGTATTAAAGCTGTAATTATTTGAGAGATATTAAAATACACTATCAACTTCTGCTCTCTGAAAAGAATACACCAATTCCTTCTTAAATGCTGACATGGCACTAGGATGTAAGTTCTGTCACAAGGAAGGTTTATTTCTTTTGAGCAATAATTTATTAAGCAAAAGACAAGAAAGCCTTAAAGGCATTAGGTGGACAGTTTCAGCTATAGCACAATGGGCTGTCTTAAAGATTACTTTAAGACTAACTCCAAAGAATTTCTCCGAGCCAAGTACCAGGAACAAGCATCTATCTTTGGCAAAAGTTTTGCAAAGTAGCTGAATTTTCCATTAAATAAACTGGCACTTTTAGTAGCAGCCACATTCCTTCCTCAATGCAAGAAGAAGAATGCCTTTCTGAAGAATCCCATCAAATGCCTTACAAAAACTACGCTCACAATCAGCCTCAGGATTTTTGTTCACAGCTTTTGCATACAATGAGTAGAAAGCAAGCCGAGGATGGCTGGGGAAAAAAAAAAAACCCAAACATTTAAGGACTGAACAGAGTGCCAGTCCAATATAACCAAGATATAGTTGGTCTGCCTTGCCCTGTGGCCTTCATTTGCAAGGAAAGCTCATGGTGTCACATAAGGTGATAGGAATACAAGTAGTTTGATAAGTGGCCTGGTTAGAAGGGCAGCAGTTGTTGTGCAAGTGACAATCACAAGACACTTTTACCTCTATGGCTAGTGTGAGTTTAACTCATCTGCTACAACTGTGGAAGAATGGAAGTTACACTTCAACTTCTCAGAACTTGCTACTCAAAGCAGAGCACTCTACAGCCACAGCAGAACTGTGTGCCATTCTTCAGCACAAATGAATGAAAGAGACCCCAAGCATTACTCTGTGCGCATCAACTGTGGCAAAAATCTTGCTTTGGAGAGAAAGTTTAGGCTATAGAATTAAACTGATAAATCCAGAAACTAGTGGTGAGTCTGGGAAAGTCTGAGTAAGTAGACCTCAACAGAATTTGCTTGGAAAACCAAAATTGACCACTTCCTCCGATTTGACATTTATTCAGCAACACAATGTACTTTTTGTAAGCAAAAAGGGAAGAAAAAAAAAAAGAAGCAACCCCCAGAACAAGTAAATCATATTTGTGAACTGATTACACCAATGATGATAAACTGAAACAGAAGCCACTTTTCAAAAGAAAAAAAAAATATCGTTCATAAACCTGTTTTAATGATACAAGAAACCTAATAACATACGATTCCTTTATGAGTACTGCTCAGAGCCCTATGCATGAACATCATGAATTTGCATATTACTTAGAAAAATAAACCGAACTCCTAATTGGTGTGTCGATCATTCAAGTATGTCAATGTTAACCGCTTCAGTAACTACTTCCCTCAAAACTTTATTATTATTGGAATTGCAGGCATTTTTTGGTTTGAGTACATATTACCTCTCCAGAATCTTTTTAAAGTACAAAAACAAAGCTGAAATCCAAGAAATGCAAAGTGAAGACAGCACTTGTCATACAAGTTCCCCAAGTACTTTAATTTTTCTCCCCTCCTGATACCACTCTTCTGTTTTGTTACATCTATCCAGTTTAGTGATTCTCTCTGTGAAGCACAGTGTCTGTACATGTTCTAATTCTTTGTTTAATGATACACAAATAACTAAGTGACATGGCCACTGTTTCTGCTGAACAGTGCACGTCCACAAGTCCTCTTATGGCAATTGCTTATGGCAATCTCCCAAGCAAAATGCCTTCAGTAAACATCTTCAGTCAGAAACGTGCATTAATTTACATACAACATGAAGAAACTCCACAGCCCTACTAGCAGATGAAAAATTTACAAATACTAGGTTGGGTTTTTTTAATGTTAAAATGCATTTTCTTAGGACAAAAAAAGGAACGCAACTCTGACTTCTCACTGCTATATTACACAATTAACAGGAACTAAGTTACACAATTTCAAGTACCTAAGTAAAATACAACCTGTACTTTGCATTTCATGGTTGGTTTGCATTCATGTCACTGAGAAAGATAACATGCATTCATAACCCATTATCCCTACAGCACTTTTTGTCTGTGGAATCATTCTCTAATCACAAGAGGTAACTCCACATTAAGTTCATCAAACCTAAGTTTTGAGAAGGTTTTCACAGCCCCCACCATTCCTAAAAGAAACAGGGCAAGTCTTGTGTAGCCCCTAATGCATTTTGTGGAGGGCGCATGACTGTGACTACTTGTCATCTCATGAGTTTGATGGCAATGTGCGTGCGAATATGGAACCTGGAAAGAGCAAAAGAAGTCAAGCTGAGGAATGCCAGCGCAGGAAAGAGGACTGTGTCCTCATCTTCTTCACCCAACAACTCTTCTTGTTTCCAGTAACAGCCTCCTTTCTGACAAACCACATGATGCTTGCTAGGGAGGATGCCTACTACTGCAAACCACTACGTTTTTACAGCTATGAGAAGAACAGAAATGCTTCTGCCAGCTCACTGTGATTTCTAGATTCAACAAAATGTTCCAGTATGCTCTGCTCCTCACAGCAGTCACGTTCACAAGCCAGACACCAGACTCTTTTCTCACTTTCTCCCTATAAAGCATTTTGTTGGGGTTGTGTTGTTTTATTTGCTTGGGGTTTTTTTTAAGCAGATCACAGAGTGAAGTTAACAGATCAAGGGAAAACACATTTGCCTTCTCCACCTTTTTTTTTGTTAGTGGATATTCCTGTCGCTGTGAGGCAAAGAACCTCAAGGAATGAGAACAGGATGAGAAGAGGAGGCTTGGGAAAGAGATGATCAGAGATTCTCCCTTTCTGTTGCCTTGGGAACCCACTCAAGGTACTGCAGAAAGGGAGAACCCTCCTAGGCTTGCTGATCTCTTTTCACAAGCCCCATGGTGGAAAAGCTCTCCTTTTCTCACCAATACATCCCTGCCGACTGCTTTATATTTTTAAGTTCCTCTGCCAGGGACAATCATTGCAATCATCAAAGCCAACATTTTGTTACACTCTCAAAAGTTAGTAATTGTTAAAACAAGACTTTATCATCTGTTCTTTGTATTAATACTGAGAAGAGCCCAAAAGATTCCCATCTAGCAAGTAACTTTTATCTCTGCGCTGCCTGGCTCTCTATTCCTTGGCTATATAAAGTGGAAAAACAAGTTAATGAATCTTGGCAAATGTATTTCAAATTTTAGGGTAATTCCAGACTTCTGTTTTCGGTTTATACCAAGTTTTATGGAAAATTCTAGCTAAATCTCAAACCTAACCTACCAGTTTTGAGGGTTGTCTTAACACTGTCTTAAGTAAATACAACATGTACTCAACTATATTACTTGCAAGACTGACCGCCATAATTCATTATTCCTTTTGCCTGAACGGTGGATATTGCTTGAATTCCTCAGTTCCACTTCTTGAAAGAGTTCAGTATTCATTTTCAAAGATGAAGCATGAATTATTAAACTTATAAAACGCATGTATGTATGACGCACCACACCCTCAAAATAAGCTGCAGTAAGAGGTAACTATTTCACTGTAGGATGACATTAAACTTACTAACCCAACTGCAACTCCTGGTTTAATATTCCAAATCTCCTTGGCTCCCAGAAAACACTAGCGATATAAATAGAGGCAAAGTAGCAATCGGACAGAACCAAGTCAAACAAAATGCCTGTTTGGGACTTGGCTCACTGAAGTTGATGCCAAAACATCACTTCAGTAAGATCAGGATCAAAGCTTGCCTCATCTGTCCCAATCCTGTAAAAGTAGTGATGGACCTACCACTGCGACCATACCAGTATCATGAATGGCATTTCAGTGTAAGGCAACAGTAGATATGAACCAATCTGACTCAAATACCAGACGCACACCTTATTGAAGTACTCTATGTCATGAACACCACCTTAATGCACAACAAAATGGACACAGCAGCAGCAAGCATCTAAATTGATCAAAGACAATTATTTAACTCAACCTGTTATATTTGACACATGCATTACCATAGATTTTTAAGGCACATTTTTTGCATTTTCCGGTACTTCCACTGCTATTTAAAATGCGATAGTTAGACAAGTATGTGTGCATAACTTCTACCTTTCTAATCCATGCTTGGGGACCACTGTTGGTCAGCTCATCCGAGGACAGTATCTGTGCTCCAGTGCTTCCTGTGAACTGGCCAGGTATGGAGTTTGATTGAGCCCAGGCGTCAATCTAAAAAATAAAAATCAAATGTAAGACCAAAATAAAAACGTGCATATTTTTCCTTTGCGATTCTCTGTTGCTTCTCAGTAATTTTCGTAACAATTCCTTACTTATGTTTAGTGCTGTGCTCATTAACACTCATTCGCAAGCAGACACTCCAAAAAGCTTAGCATCTTCATATGGTAACCCTAAATCTTAACTCAGTCTAGCAAGTTCATAGAATGATAGAATCATTCAGGTTGGAAGAGACCCTTGGGATCATTGAGTCCAACCATCTACCCTACTCTACAAAGTCCTCCCCTACACCATATCCCTCAGTACCCCATCTAAACGTCCCTTAAACACAGCCAGGGATGGTGACTCAACCACCTCCCTGGGCAGCCTATTCCAATGCCCGACCACTCTCTCTGTGAAAAATTCCTTCCTAATCTTCAGTCTAAAATGGTTCATGGTTTGCTTATCCTCAAAATCTTGGTTTGCTTGTTCATGGTTCATGGTTTGCTTATCCTCAAAATCAGTGTTAGGAAGTGCAAAATAAAGGCAGAATTTTTAAACGTGTGTCCATAAACTGAGATTCCAAACACTGTACTTAAATAAAAGTTAAAACTCAGCTGGTACAAAGCATAAGCATTAAGTTCATCAAAATGCTGATGGAAAAGTGCAACATACCTGTTCCTGTGCACGATTTAGCATGCACATGGCCTCTAAATCAAACGTGTTTTCATTAAGCCTTTTCTGAGCCAGTGCTCGATCATTCATAGCTGTAGTTATGTCCACGCCCTAGGAAGAAAAAGATTATTTTTAAAAATACATCAGACAACCTTAATATCCATTTGATGTGGAAAATGCTGTTGCAGAACAAATACAATATACTACACAGTTGGTTTACACATTGAATAGTTGGTTTGACATATAAATAAGCAACGTGAAAAAAATCCTGGGACTACTTGTTAAGTATCTACAATATGGGCTTTCCTAAACAGATACAAAATCTGAAGTTAAATTATAACACCCTGATAATTTAATATTACCTGTACATACCAAATATCAAAATAATTATTTTAAGAAAAGTATTTTGGTCACAAAAAGCTCTGGTGTATCCTACTTAGAGAAGCATATTATTCAATGGAACCTTATTAACCAACAGAACTAAATGTAATTTAGCTAAGAATTAAAAAAAAAAAGCCTTCATACAGAGCTGTTCACATGAGCATCCTAATATTATGTCACATTAAAACTTCATGTTAAATGCATAAAAAATTACAGCAAGAATCCCATGTATTCCATGAACTTGGCTTTAGTGTTTTAAATCTTCAGCCTAAACCAGCCTTGCATAAACGTAAAAACTGAACTGGTAGGTCATAAAATTGACTGTTTTGGAAAGATTATTTAGATCGATGCTGCTGAACTACAATAAAATTTAAAGAAAAATAAATTTCAAACTACCTCACACATAATCATTTGGGTTAAAAATACAGAGCAAATAAAGAAGCTCAATGCGAACCTCTGCTCTCTGTGCAAAGCAATCAAGAGAGAAATTCAAAACATTTGGGGATATAAAGATGTAACAAATTACGGCTAGTATATAGCTCTCTTGTAAAATTACTTGTGCCTTGTTCTTCAGATGATGTGCATTTTATGGATCATTCTGTTTTGAAAGGAGAAAAAGAACAGTGCTCAGAGACAAGTGAATTCTCTTTGCATATGTGAGCATGTGAAGGAGACTGAAAGAAAGGACTGGAACTGTTTGAAGCACAGAAGAAACCCAATAATCAAAACAGCAGGTGGCATATATGCATAAAGTGAGTGATGGTTTAATTATCATTTTTAAAAAAATATTCTTTTACAAAATACTCTTATCTTTTGTTTGTCATTATCTCAACCTTAGCCTCTCACACATTTTATTAGAATAAAGGGCCAGTAGAAGAAACTGAAAGTAATTTAAAATTGAACTTGCTGAACAGAAAAATACAGTTAATCCACAAAATCCCTGTCACAGGAACCAGGACAAGAATTTAGTAAATATTGAAAAACAGTTGGAGACAGACACAAACGCCTACAATTTCATAGAACAGACTAATTTTGTTTTTGTACTCTGCCTATTAAATGCTATTTAAAGATAGGGGATTTTTTTTTTTCTGTTCAGGACAAAAACTATTTCCATTTGGAAGATCACTACTGAAACATCTGGCACTGACCCAAGACAGACTTCAAATGCCAGAACTCCTATGCATCTACGAAACTGCCTTCAGGGTTTATTTATTGTCCCAGCTAACAAAAACACAGATCATAAACAAGGCACAAGGAAATTAGAAGATGTTCTAGCAATCACCTAACATGACAGCCACATATGTAAAAGAATGCCTGTTTAAAATATACACTTCCTTGTGTTAAGAAGTTCCCCTTATACAGTTAAAATAATTATTTAATATTTCGTTTGCGCAACTGGTTCAGGAGATAAATAAAAGTTATTCTACTCACCAAAAGCTTCAATCCAGCAATACACATAGGCATGCAAGTAGTCCACTGAAACCACATTGGGACCACTCACATACTTAAACACACATGTGTACTTTAGTGCTTTACCGGACTGGGGCCTATTAGTAGATACCCTGGTTAGTTAGAACTCCCATACACTTTCCCCACATGGTCAGTCACCATTTTGGAGACCATCATGGCTTTGTATTATGTCAAGACACTCGATGGCAGCTTTGGATCTTGAAAAAAAATAGCTCTGCTTGAAGTATGAAAAGTTGTTATTATTTAGTCAAGTAAAACAGTTTCAAGTTCAGCATGCTACGTAAGAGTTCTGCCTTTCCAATCCTCGCTTTTAATAACATCTTCCCCACAGACACAAATCACAAACATTGAAGCAAGAAAGAAGAGGCTGACAATAAAAAGCAGGCTTTTTTGACATACTTTGTAGGTCCACCGATACATCAAACACATTTACTAATTTTTAGATCACCATGGCTTCTCTGCATAATAGTCACCTGTGTATACTCCAAACTTAAACACAACACTTCTACTCTATACTTTCAGACTTTCAAATACAGCTTCTTCCTCAAAGGTTTCTCTGGCTTCTAGAGACATGCTGGTACCCCAGGTTACTCAAGACTTTTTCCTCCATCTCCTACTACTGCCAACAACTATAATAAGGCCATAATATTTTATTAAAACAATTTTTAATATATTAGCAGGGTCATTTCAGACTGCTTATTCCTGTAACTTAATTCTGTGACTTGAATACAAACATAACAATAGAACCAATTATGTATTTTTTAATGTCAATGTAGACTTTCACCAGAATTGTCACAATCAGATTTCAAAATTAGTAACAATGACTGGAGGTAAATTATATGTCAAACTTTCTGAGGATCCATGCACACTGCCCCACTACCCTAGTGCAACAGCAGGGGAGCTTATCTGGTTTATTTGGCTCCAAGGAAGCCATTTCATCCACAAAGAGTTCTCATAATTATTTAAAAAATTAAGAAGAGAAGCACTCTGCTACCTCTCAGGCTCCCTGGAGAAACATACATGGATTCTGGTACTACAAGAGTATTCCTATTTTTCAAAATTAAGGATTGTGAAACCCAACAGGGTGTTATGCTCTGCTGTCAGCTAATGACCCCTGAAATCACCCTTAACACAAACCAAGTTAAGGTAAATGCAAATAAAAATATTTATTTACAAAATATAAAAACAGACAACATTGTTACAAGCATTTATTATGATACACATGACAGAAAGGAAAGTAAATTACGTTTAATATATTTACTCCAATGTCATTTGAAAAGGCCTCTTCTACATAATCAATACACAAACGATCAGTGCTCAGCTAACCCAATTTGTCAAAGACACAAGCCTGGCGTCATTGGCAACCTGGATGCAGACATCTACAGAGCTTGCCTGAACTATGAGCACATTATCAACCATTCGAGGGGCAAGACTTTTTACCACTTGGTAAAAAAAACAGCCAAATGTTAGTGTACAACGTTTCTGTGCTCTGGACTTCTTACATATACCCTAGTAACTGGGAATGACATTCTGCACAAACATTTCAAAATGTTTGTATTATTGTTTGTCTTGTTCATGACAAGACCAACCATCTACACTGAGGGAACAAGGAATTGGGAACCTGACCGTCAAACTCTGAAGTATACTGTGAAAATATCTGTTGAATGAGTTCTATTCACTGTGGGTTTGGTGCTGTAAAAGACACAGAAGAAAATACCTTCTGTGCTTCAGGAAGTGAAATGTACAATCTTAAGAAAGTTCTTGAAAAAAAAAAAAGCACCAAGTGGAAAGATTGTTTCATCAGAAATTGATGCCAAGGCTTTTTTGTTTATTTGCTTTGAAAGGTATGAGAACAAGACTTCAGATGGACTGATGTAACATCAACTTGAAAAAATTAACATCTGTTTTAAATATTTAATTTACTTAATTATAAAACCCCCACAAAATATCCTTTTTAAGACATTTCAAGGGGAAAAACATTCATGCTTTTTTTTTTAATAATACATACAATTTTATTGTCCTTTGGAAGGCCACATGGAAGACAACTATGTGAGAAAATGTGACTGTAAAGCTAAAAAATTATTAGATACATCCAGGTGAAGCTGCAGTTTGATAAACTACTTTCAAATCTGTTTTCAATGGATTACATTTCAATGTAATCTTATTGCTCTAAGATTGGTAGGACAATTTTATTATTATTAGATTTATAATTATGAAAGTCTCAGCCTAAGAGTATTAACCTCTGCAGAAAACTGGACAAGAAATTTGCTTTTCATCTTCAAGCAAAAGTTCTCAATTCTATTGAGACAAAGACACTAGTTGACAAAAGCACATAGTATGGGTACAGGTCGCTTTCGTCACTGCCCATGTGAAAATGGCAACCAAACTTGAAGACCACAGTAGTTCAGATAATTAGTTTATTAAAGTGCTAGGTGCTACCTATGTCAGTGTTTCTTTTTCACAGGCTGCAATTTGACACCAGACTGACTAGGCAATGGTTTTGGTTTTCTTATATGATATGCTTTCCTTTCCTTCCTTACCTCAATGGATGGTTTGGGGAAAACATCATCTTTGCCGTCGTCTTTGCCTTTTTCAACTGGAACCCATTCTCCATAGACACTATCTGCTTCTTTTTTCCTATGTTGAGACCCAGATGAAACAGGAAATTCCTTTGACAAGCTGACTTGATTTTTTGGTTGTGGTGGTGGTGCTGGTTTTATGCTGGGAGTCTGGAAGACATAAAATTAGAAAAAGTTACACAAATTGAAAACACGCAATATTCACAACGACTTCAAGAAACAATTTATTGCATGCACTTGGTATTAAGTTTTCTTAAAAGTCATCCTTCTTACTAACAGACTGAAAGCCTTTATACCAAATAATTTTAACACAACCCTTAAAACAGACAGGTGAACAACAAACTGTAGCATAAGAGGAGATTAAACAGCTAGAAGCTAAAATTGCTTAAATCTGCTTCAGCAGCCAAAAATATGCAAAACCTCACTGTCACAATTTACCTCCCTGCTTTCCCTCCACCCATCATAAAAAGAACAATCTTAAATCTGCCACATGTGCATCTTGTAATGCAAAGGTCCAAAATAAAAATCCTGGCCAGCAAAAAACATGGCTGTGATGATAAAAAGCTCTCCATTACTTTACAGTGAGAGAGCAGTTATCAACATTTTGTTTTCTAGTTTTTAATTATTTTTTAATAGCAGCATGAAACTCAAAGTAAATTAAGTCTATGATCTTCTTTTCCTTAGAAAGTATTGCTAATTTATTAAGACTCTGCAGAAATCTCTTCTACTGATTGCTCTTCTAAGAGGCAAACAGAGTTTAGACAGCTCACAATATTGGATAAACTCCTACTATCAAAGGAACATGGATGGGAAACAGTTGTAAGACTAGAATGCAAAAGGAATGGAAAGAATGATACTGAAAAGGTCAAAAATATGGAAAACAGGCAGAGCAGCCAACAACCACTAAAGAACTTTCCTCTTTGGAGCCTGTAAGAATCCCAAGGTTTCTTGAGTTTCGTCATACCACTTTCTAACAGTACAATATAAAGTATAAATCTATTTCTACCTTACATCTTATGTAAATATGTATTACTGCTTATTTTGTGCATGTCACAAGCTATATATCTATATTTGTACATAAAAATATAAATGCTACTTATATTTTCTGCTTAGCATAGTAATACTTTTATAGTACTTTATACCCTGCAAAATCAGAGCAGACTTTCATGGGCACAAAAAAAACCCCAAAAATACAACTATTAAAAAAACCACCACCAGAAACTAATCCATTCTTCAAAGCATACTAATCCCAGATGCATTTAAAGAAATGCTTCCTCATTTTATTCCTTCCAACATGCTCATATCCAGCAGGCATCAGCACAAGCTCTCACAAAAGCCCCAGGGAGAGGGTTTAATAGGACATTTAAACCCTCTTAGTAACAGGCAACATCAGTGATCCTCATTCTTAACACAGCATTTACTTCTCTATTGGCTAATCTCAAAACTAACATAACATTTTTCTCCTTTGGTGAACACCTGAGATCCTGTAAAGTAGCAGGCATACAAGACTTGATGTCTGAACAAAGCTGATGGCATCATCTTATTTAGAACACCTCAAAATGCCTTTAGAGTATTCCTGAGGGTCTTCTGTTTGTCTTTTAAAAGAAAAGCATTTTCCAATTCCAAAGCTGTTTGCAAATTCATACTGATATTTTTGCAAATAAAATGTGAAGTAAAACCAATCCTCTTTATGTTATTTAAGCTTTTAAAGCTGCAAAGATATTAATGAAAAAAAAGTTTCAATCTAATTATGGAGACTACCACAATTTCACAGACTGCAGATGAATTCTTTTTTTTTTCTTGTAGCAAGAGTACTTTTAACAACATTCCAGTACAATTTCAGCAAGATTATCAATCCCTGATTAATTTCTGTAAAACTACTTGCATTTTAAAAAAATAATCACATTTTAAAATATTGAAAATTAAAGAAGTACTCACACTTAAATTGAAAAAAATAGGTTTGGGTTCACTGAGCTTAAAAGGATGATTATAGAAAGGACGTTCTTCTTCCTCTTCATCAGAAACATGAGGTTTGTTCACTATCACATCATCTGTACTTTGAGCAATCTTCTTGCATTTCTGACAGGAAAAAAAAAAGGGTGGGGGACAACAGCTCTGAATAAACCTCAATTTGTAACCAAAAACATACAAAAGAACATTTTTACAAAGAAGTGTTTTTCTTTTCTAAAGCAGGAGGTATGAACTGGGAAAACCTTTTAGCAATGTCATCTATATGTATATAAATGACATTTTACACCATTCTCAAACACCCACCTAGGTTTGCTAGACACTCATGATTTGAATAATTTCAGAGACATAAGATTTCAGCAGTATATTGTAAAACTTGGTACAGTGATGGTTGCAGAATGTGTCTAAGGCTGCAAACATTCCAGAGTAGGAACTCACGGGTCGTTTGGCATCCCACATAACTAGCACATCACAATCTGACAGAAACTTCAGTATAACTCACAAAACTACTACACAGGAAAACTTAGGAATTAATAGTTACTGATTTCAAGTTCCACTGGTAGTGCAGGGACCTACTCAAAAGCAGTGGCTCAAAAAGATCTCCTAAGATTTCTTCTGAAATGTTTTGATGTTGGCCAGGTACACAAGACATCCCTATTTTATATTCAACAGAAGTTGAATATAAAATATATAGGTATTACGGGCATACTGAAGTCAAATGAGAAGAGAGACTCCAGGGGAAAAAAAAAAAAAAAGACAAAAAGATATTCTAGAGAGGCTAGAACTTTATGATGAAAAACTGTTTACTGATCATGGTTATCTATACTGAGTGTTTATCAGTAGTAACTACAACTTAGTCAGTCCAAAATGCAATTGAAAACACTACAGTCTACCATCATGCTTCTATTACAATAGAACAATCTCAGTTTTTTAGTAACAAGTACCTCTGCTTCCACTAACCCACACACAATTAAGAGATACTTCTCAGCAATTTGTCGTTGCTTAATTTCAGATGTTATTTCCATAAACAGGTATTTCCTAACAGTCACATTGATGTAATTTAAAAACCAAAAAAACAAAAACAAAACAAACCCCAAAGGCACTTTTTTCCCCCCAATCCAAATTTTCTCTGGTTTCTGGGGAAAAAAAATAGGGGGAAATTAAAAAAATTAAAAAGGCGACATTACTACAGTAAAAGAACAAGTAGCAATTTTTTTTCCCCACAATCAGAACAAAAACATCCCTATTTGTAGACGTAAATTGCAACAGAAGTGCAACAGTAATTCTCTAGAATTATCTTAGACTGCATATTAAGCCATATAGAACTATGTGAAGCGTGCATGACATTTTCAACCTAGAAATTACATTTAATGTGAAATTCGCTAACTAAAGTAAGAACATCAATAACTAAAATCACCAGAATCAAAATCTAGAACTGAAAGCTTTGGTATTTATTAACATGACTGTGAAGAAAACTACCAATCTGTACAAAATTAGGACAGAGTCAAAACCAAAAAAAAAAAAACAAAAGAATTGGATTTAATGTATTTCCATGGAATTAAAATGCCTGTTTCCATGACTTTAAAAAAAACCTGTGTAGAGATTAAAGGCACAAATCACAAGCCAGCTTACATGTGAATCAAGCACACAGAATGACAGCTTGCCTACAAGTCACAGAACAACAATTTGCTCATTCTCAGGTTTGATACCGTTGCTCTCGCTTACCTCAGTGAGCTCCTTTAGCGTATCTCTTGATGACTTCTGATTGGCTTTGTCGTCTTTCTTTTGAGATAACAAAGGCATGAGGCTCGGCGGTAAGGGAACACCAGACTTAGCACACATGGCGGCTGCATTGGCTTTGGCTATTTCAAGTAGCTGGGCCTTGTCTAAGAATTTTTTTTTTTTAAGAAAAGAAAAATTATTATTATCTGCATTTCTGGCAGACTATAGAAAGAACAAAGACAAACCACAAGATTTTACCCACACAGTGCATTTTAATGTTCTGTCAAAATAACTAAAATTGTACTTAGTTGCTCCAGACTTTTTAAAATTTGGCCTACCCAACACACAAGTGAAACTGCAAAATTAACACAAAGCACGGGAGTCCGAATTACAGCACTCAAAATACTCCAAACCCCAGGAGTTCTAATGCCCATTGTACTTCACCAATTGGAAATACTGCGTCATTTCTACGCAGCATAAATTCTAAAGTCTACTTCTAGCTATCTCTGAAAAACATTCAAAGGTCTGGAGGAAGTCCCCTCAAGCCCCCCAGTACGTAGCTACTTACAACTAACCAGCAGAGAAATATAAGCACCGAAAACAATGTGCACTTGTGTAAAGTAAAATTACAAGCAAAACTCTTTAATAAAACAGTACTTTGCTTTATTAAGGCAAAAAGCACATGTGGCCCTATCACAGAAACAGGGAATCAAAATAAGAGTTATGTTTTATTTGATTTGCCAGTTTGCAAATGAATGAGTTCCCACTATCTCTGCAAGCATGTAGCTTCACAAAAATCCTAAAAGGAAACATTCCTTTACTTCTTAAGCAATAAAAGTATACAGATACAGATTTGCTGCATAATCAAAGCATGAAGGCACATTCAAGGATGCTCATTAATTGTCATGTTCTGTACAAAAATACTTTGCTGGTAGAGGGGCTCCCACGGTAACTTTATGATACAGGACTAAAAGGATCAGATCCTCAGGTCCACAAAAGGATGTTTGCTCACACACTGTACAACAGCTCATCTCTCAAAACATCTTTTCTCCTTACGTAACTTACTACCTAAGGAAACTACAAGGCCTCTCTTCCTCCAGTCAGAGAAAATAAGCAGTTCAGTAGGATTTTTTCTTTTATTTCCAACCAGCTGGGTCTGGGAGTATTTTCAGAAATGGGCCTCCCTCCCCATTAAACGCTTACTATGGCAAAGAGGCAAGACAGGTTAATGGAAACAGACAAATGAGCGTTACAGCTGACGACAGAGCTAAGAACTCTCCAACTGGCACTTACTTTCAAATGTTCTCTCATGCTCGATTTGTGCTCAGGAAAACTAGAAATTCCTAAGTTTCTTACGGAATACTCGGCCTTTACTTTTACAATGAACAGTGTTCCTCAAAAATGCAACATAACTACCTTTGTATAAAAGCTCTATAACCAAGACATAACTGGCTCTCAATTCACTTTCATCCAAGTGGTAAGCATTGATTCAGCTTCAACATAAAAGTTCCTACTGGAAGTCACTGCCTAAAAATAATGGATAAAATGACTTCCAAGAAATTCCTTACGAATACTGCAGAGCTATGTTAAAATAAGACTACGTAAATGAACACAGTATCACCTAACCATGGAACTACTATAATCAAAATTATTACTCACCCAAGTCTGTAAGACGTTTAGGTGACCTGCTTGAAAATCGTTCTGACGACCTTGACCTGCGACGATCAGGTGATCTGCTGTACCTTCGTCTCCCTGAAGATCTTGACCGCCGTAGTCGAATTGGTGACCTACTAGAGCTCCGTCGTCTTCCTCTTGACCTTGATCGCCTTTGACGAAGAGGTGTTCGGCTCCTGCTCCGTAATCGGAGTGATATTCTACGATCTCTTGAATCTGATCTTCTTCTTCTTCTGTCAGCAGATCTTGATCTATTTCTCTGAGATCTCTTACGCCTGTCTCTTGATAAAGAACGCCGCCTTCTTGATGCTGACCTTGACCTACTCCTCCTTCTGTGCCTTGAACGTGACAATGAGCTAGACCGAGAGCGACGATTAGATTTTGATCTTGATGCTCTTCTCCGCGTTACTGATCTGGAGCGATTTCGTCTAGAGCGAGAGTCTGTATCATATCTCTGGGATCTGCGCTGCGAAGACCTGGAGCGTCTGCTTCTAGACCTCCGTGAAGATTCTTTCTCTGCTGCTTTTTCAACAGATTTGGATCGACTCCGTTGGCGAGCAGCGGACCTGGAGCGTCTACGTCTAGACCTTCGTGAGGACTCTTTGTCTACTGCTTTTTCAACAGATGTCGATTGACTCCTTTGGCGAGCAGCAGACCTGGAGCGTCTACGTCTAGACCTCCGTGAAGATTCTTTGTCTGCTGTTTTTTCAACAGATGTGGATCTACTCTTCGGCTGTGCAGCAGATATGGAACGTCTACGTCTAGATCTCCGTGAAGACTCTCTGTCTGCCACTTTTTCAAAAGATGTGGATCGACTCTTCTGGCGAGTAGGAGATTTTGAGCGTCTGCTTACAGATCTTCGTGAAGACTCTTTGTCAGATATTTTATCAACAGATTTGGATCTAGATTTTTCACGTTCAGAAGACTCAGAACGCCTGCTTTCAGGTATAAAGGAAGAGTCCTGTTCCTCTGACCTCTCAAGAGGCATAGAATCCTGTTTATCTTCATCTGCTAAAGAGGGCTCCGCATCCTCACCTTCTTCACCAGTGGTAGACCTTGATTCTTGCTCATCTGACGATGTGGAGTCTCTTCGTTCAGCTGTCAAGGAGGGCTCCGCATCATCTACTTCTTCACCAGTAGTAGACCTAGATTCACGCCCATCGGGGGATGTGGAACGTCTGTGTTCAGTTGTCAAAGAGGGTTCCATATCCTCTGCTTCTTCACCAATGGTAGACCTTGATTCTTGCTCATCTGATGACGTGGAGTCTCTTCGTTCAGCTGTCAAGGAAGGTTCCATATCCTCCGCATCTTCACCAGCAGTAGACCTCGAATCATGTTCATCTGAGGATGTGGAGTGCCTACGTTCAGCTGTCAAAGAACGCTCCCGTTCCTCTGCTTCTTCACCAATGGTTGACCTTGACTCACGTCCATCAGGAGACACAGAACGTCTATGTTCAGCTGTCAAAGGCTCCAAATCCTCTATTTCTTCACCAGTTGTAGACCTTGACTCACGGTCATCAGAAGATGTGGAATGTCTACGTTCAGCTGTCAAAGAGGGCTCCCCATCTTCCATATCTTCACCAGCTGTAGACCTTGACTCATGCTCGTCAGAAGATGTGGAGTCCCTTCGTTCAGCTGCCAAGGAGGGTTCTGCATCATCTGCTTCTTCCCCAGTGGTAGACCTTGACTCATGTTCATCAGAAGATACTGAGGATCTACGTTCTGTTGTTAAAGGCTGCTCCAGATACTCTGTTTCTTCACCAATGCTAGATCTTGACTCATGCTCATCGGGGGATGTGGAGCGCCTGTGTTCAGATGTCAAAGAGGGCTCCCGATCATCCATTTCTTCATCTATAGATTTCTGGTCATGGTCCTCAGGGGACACAGATCTTCTATGTTCAGAAGTCAAAGAGGACTCCAGAGCCTCTTCCTCCACAGGAGATTGCAGCTCATGACCTTCCTGATATGGGGAGGTGGAATGTCTATGTTCAGTTATCAAAGAATGCTCTAGATCCCCTGTTTCTTCACCAGGGCCAGACTTCACACTGTAGCCATCAGGGGACATAGAGCACTCACTTTCACGCATTAAAGAAGGCATTGCATCATCCATTTTTTCAGCAGGGATGGATTTCAAGTCACTGCCATCAGGGGATACGGAGGCTCTATCGTTTAGCGTCAAAGGTTCAAGACCGTCTACTTTTCCACCAGTGGGGAATCTCAATTCCTGGCTATCAGGGGATGCTGCATGTTCATTTTCAGGTCTAGGTGAAAGCTCCCCCACATCCGCTTTTTGAACAGGGGTGAATCTTACCTCCTGGCTCTCAAAAGACAAAAGATGCTCATTTTCAGATGTCAAAGAAGAATTCATATCCTCTGTTCTCTCAGCATGAGTCAATCTTGATTCATACTCTTCAGGGGACAGAGCATGTTCATTTTCATACGTCAGAGAAGGCTCCTCAGCCTCTATTTTTTCAGCAGGGCTAGACTGCAGCTCTTGACCTTCAGGGGACATGGCACATTCACCTTCAGACATCAAAGACAACTCCTGCACCTCTGTTTTTTCAACAACAGTAGACTGCAACTCCTCACTGGACATTGAACTTTCACTTTCAGATGTTTCAGAATGTTCCTCTGTTTCTTCCTTTTCAACAGGACTGGATCTCAAATCATGGCGTTCAGGGGATACATCATACTCATTTTCAGACAGCAAAGAACACTCCTGCACCTCTGTTTTTTCAGTAAGAGCAGGAAGCAACTCCTGCCCTTCGGGGGATGCAGCATATTGACTGTCTGACATCACTGAAGGCTCCTGCACCACTGCTTTTTCAGCAAGCGTTGACTGTAATCCTTCACGTTCAGGGAAGACGGTATATTCACTGTCAGATGTCAGAGAAGGCTCCTGCACCTCTCTTTCAGCAGGGCTGGCTATCATCTCCTGACCCCCAGGAGATACAGCATATTCATTTTCAGGCAGCAGAGAACACTCCTGTACCTCTGTTTTTTCAGCAAGGGAAGACTGCAATTGGTGATCTTCAGAAGACACAGCATATTCATTGTCAGGTACAACAGAAGCCTCCTGCATCTCTACCTTTTCAGGAGAGCTAGATCTCAACTCCTGGTTCACCCAAGATACAGCATATTCATTTTCATATGTCAGGGCAGGCTCATGCACTTCTGTCTTTTCAGCAGGGGGTGACTGCAACTCCTGGCCCTCAATGGACACTGAACATCTGTCTTCAGACATCTGATAAAGTTCCCGCATCTCTGTTTTTTCAGCAGGGGTAGATGTCAACTCTGGGCCATCAAGCCCTACTCTGTATTCATTTTCAGTTATTTGAGAAGACTCCTCTACATCAACTTTTTCAATAGGGGTAGATGTCAACACATGACCATCAGAGGAAACAGAACATCTGCTTTCCAGTATCAGAGGTGGCTCCTGCACCTGAATTTCTTCATCATAGTCAGATCTCAACTCGTGGCCATCAAGGGCTGCAACATGTTTCAGTTCAGAGGACAAAGATGACTTTTGCACCTCTACATTTTCAGCAGGAATAGGTCTCAATTCATGACTATCAGGCAACAGGAAAAGCCCACCTTCAGATGTCAAAGAAGTCACTGGGGCCCGTAGTTTTTCAGTAGGTGTGCTTACTGTTTCACAAACATCAGCAGAGTTGGAGAGCCCACTTTCTAGCGGCTTTTGTAATTCTATTTTTTCAACTGCAGTGGATGTCAATTTATAGCCTTCAGGGAAGATAGAACACCTAAGCTCAGATGCCAATGACACTTCTGCACCTTCTGTTTTGTCAAAGTAATTGTGTTTTGATTTATGGCCATCATGGCACACAGAAATTCCACTTCTAGACATCAAGAAAGATCCTGTACCCTCTATTTTTCCAGCTGGCATGAATCTCGATTCATGCATTTCAGAAGATTCAGAGCAGTCACTGTCAAGTACTTGTGAAAGTGTTGGACCATCTAAATCTTTATCAACAGATGATCTGGACTCATGAACAGTTGTCAGTGCAACCTGCTGGGTTTTTTCAAAAGATGAAATTGCAATGAGGTCACCTGAGATCTCAACAGGACCACACTCAGATGTCAGGGTAACAGCTGGAGCCATTACTTTTTCAACAGATAAAGATCTTTGGTCATTTCCATCAGATGACTTGAAGGACCCACCTTCAGGCATGAACGGAAGCTCATCTGTTTGTGCAGCAAAGCTGGATCCTGATTCATGTCCATCAGGAGACTTGAAGCATCCACTGTCAGAAACCAGAGAAGGCTCCTGCATTTGGCCTTTTTCAATAGACAAGGAAGCTGATTCACAGACATCAGGGAACGCAGAGCATGTAACTTCAGGTGCTTGAAAAGATGTTTGAGCATCTAGAGTTTCAAAAGGTAGTGACCTTGACTCAGGGCTACTGATCAACTCGGAAGATTCACCTGCAGGTATTTGCAAAAAATTCTGAAGCTCTTGTTTTTCACTGGGGATGTGTCTCAATTCATGACCATCAGACATGTCAGAGGGTACACTTTCAGACAACAGAGAAGACCCCTGAACCTCCATTTTTCCAGAGGGCGAGGAGACTGTCTTGTAATCATCAGAAGATGCAGAGCGCCCACTTTCAAGTGTCAGAAAAGCCTCTGGACCCTCTGTTTCTTTGAGAGAGGTAGATCTTGACTCATGTTCATGAGATGTGAAGTGCTGAAATTCTGTTACCAAAGTCTCTGAATCTCCCCTTTTTTCAACAGATGACGATCTTGACTCGGATGTGGAGTATGCAAGTTCGGGCAGTGGTGAAGACTCCAGAGCCACTACTTTTTCAGCTGATCCATTTTCAGATGTCTCAGAAAGCTCTGAAACCTGTGTTTTTTCCACAGGCATGGATCTCAATTCCTGGTCATCTGGGGTTTTGGAGCTATCAAGTTCAGACACCACAGAAGGCTGCAGACTCGCTGTTTCTTCAACAGATGAGGAGCTTGTCTCAAAACTATTAGAAGTTTTGGAAAATCCACCTTCAGATGCTGGCGGCAGCTCTGGGCCATTTATTCCTTCAACAGACAAAGCCGCTGATGTGGGACCATTCGAGGATTTAGAGCTGCCTTCACTTGCAATAGAAGGTTCAGGAACATCTGATTTTTCAAGACATGTGGTTGACTCCGTGGGTTCAGAGGACTCCACATGCTTGCTACTGCACTTTACTGAGGATAACTTATTCTCTCCTTTTTCTATAGACTTGGACCTTGACTTAACACTATCAGAGGACTTGGAGCGTTTCCGTTTGGATTTTTTTGAGGATTCCTTGCGCTTTTTTTCAACAGACCTAGACCTAGACTTGTAACGTTCAGAAGATTTTGATCGGCGACGCTTAGATTTTCGCGAGGACTCTTTCTTTTTTTCCACTGATTTGGATCTAGACTTGTAACGGTCAGAGGACTTTGAGCGCTGACGTTTAGACTTTCGTGATGATTGCTTTCGATCTCTTTTTTCTACTGATCTGGATCTAGACTTGTACCGGTCAGAGGACTTTGAGCGCTGACGCTTAGACCTCCGCAGAGATGCCTTCCGACCTCTCTTCTCTACAGATCTTGATCTAGATTTGGAACGATCAGAGGAACCAGACCCTCTATGTCTGAACCTCCATGAGTATTCTTTGCCCCCTCTCTTCTCTGAAGACCTGGATCTAGATTTAGAACGGTCAGATGACCTGGAACGTCTGCGGCGGGATCTCCAGGAGGACAATCTGCTCTTTTCCAATGACCGTGACTTAGACCTGTAGCGGTCAGAAGACCTGGAACGTCTGCGTCCAGACCTTCGAGAGGACAGTCGCTTTTCCACTGACCTTGACTTAGACCTGTAGCGGTCAGATGACCTGGAACGTCTGCGTCCAGATCTTCGAGAGGACAGTCGCTTTTCCACTGACCTTGACTTAGATCTGTAGCGATCAGAAGACCTGGAACGTCTGCGTCCAGATCTTCGAGAGGACAGTCGCTTTTCCACTGACCTTGACTTGGACCTGTAGCGGTCAGATGACCTGGAACGTCTGCGTCCAGACCTTCGAGATGACAGTCGCTTTTCCACTGATCTGGATTTAGACCTGTAGCGGTCAGATGACCCGGAACGTCTACGTCTGGACCTTCGAGATGACAGTCGCTTTTCCACTGATCTGGATTTAGACCTGTAGCGGTCAGATGACCCGGAACGCCTACGTCTGGACCTCCCAGAGGACAATATGCTCCCTCTCTTTTCTGCTGATCTGGATTTAGACCTGTAACGGTCAGACGACCTGGAACGTCTGCGCCTGGACCTCCGGGAAGACACTCTTCTCTCTCTCTTGTCCACAGATCGGGATCTAGATTTGGAATGTTTTTTTCTGGAATCTGAATGGTTTCTGCTCCTAGAACGTGCTCTTTTAGAGGTCAAACGCCTGGAAGTAGAACGTGACCTTGATTTTTTCTTTCGCTTCCTAGACCTGGACTGAGACTTGGAGCGACTCCTCTTTTGTTTCTTTGCATCATGTTTTTTATCACTGCTTCTATGGCTGCTCTTTTCAACTTTCTCAAGTCTCATCAGAGTCTCCCTCATTCGTGCCGCCACATCAGGTTGCACATCAGATGTTTCTGAATCTCTTTTCTCTGACTCCTCTTCTGGAGTTGTTTCTTTGACAGCCTCAGCCTGTGGAACGACTTCTGACTGGCTTGCTTCTGCCACAAGTACTGGACCTGCTTCTGTAACAGTCTCAGGTACTGGAGCTGCTTCCAAATCTTTTGTCTCTGCCTCCAGCCCTGCAGCTGCTTCTGCATCTTTCAGCCCTGCAACAGTCTCAGCAAGAGGAGCAGTTTCCAAATCGTCTGTTTCTGCCACATGAGCTGAAGCTACTTCCAATTGGTTTGTGTCTCTGATTATTTCAGATTCAGGAGTCCCTGCTGAATCTTTTTCGTCTGCTGCATGTGAAGAAGTAAAAACTGTTTCTGCTATTAAAGGCTCAGATGCTTGAATTTGCTCTGCATCTTTCTTCTCAAGCAGCATCTCGCATTCCTGAGCTTGACCTAGAACTCTCATATCCTCCATTTGCTGACCCTGCACTCCTTCTGCATACTGTACTTCCACTGCCACTTCATGTTCCAGCATTGTTTCCAGATCTTTCATGTCCCCTGTTTTTGGAACTGCTTCAGAAGATTTCATTTCAGCAGCACTTAAGACTTCCAGAGCCTCTTCTGAACTCTTCCATTCTGCAGCAGGTTTTGCTTCTAGTACTGCTTGCAGATGTTCTTGCTTTTCAGTGTGAAAAGATTCTGGAACAGCTTCTGAAGCATCCTCTAAAACATTCATCACCCCTGCATTTCCAAACTTCTGGGAAGCTTCCAAACCTTGGATATCCATGTGTAGCTCAGGCTCTTCAACTGTTTCAGAACCTTTCACCTCCACTGTTGCAGGTTTTTTCATGCTTTCCAACAACGTCATTTCTCTAGCTTCTGATGCTGGCTCCAAATATTTTGCTTGCATTACTTTCTCTGTTTCTGAAGCTTCTTCCAAATCTTTTAAATTGCTAAGCGAGGGCTCATTTTTTTGTGTGCTTGTCCTCCTTGTTGCAATTATATATTCTACAGTAGGTCCCTGAGTTCTCACATCTGTCAAAATCTTAGATTCTAAACTTCCTTTCAAGTTTCTCACTTCTGTCACTATTTCTGATTCTGTAGCGTTTTCTTCTACTCTGGGTAAAGACTCTAATACTGTTTCTGAATGACCTACTATTTGTTCCTGTACAGATCTTGAACTTGCTTCAGATCCCACAACCATTTCCAAATTTTTCATCTGTGTTAAGTGTGATTTTGCTTCTGCATCTTCCACCCCTGCAACTTCTGAAAAGTTGTCTAAGCCTCTCCCTTCTACAGTGTCAGAACTGACAGCTAATTCAGAATTCTGTATCTCCCCTACCACCTCAGTTTGTGAAGGTCCTGTATGTGTCATGACCCAAGAATGTGAAATGATGGAACCCTCTGTTCTACTTGCACCAAGAGGTTCTGCAACTGTTTCTGCTGTGGTTTTCAAATGTATCATTCCTCCTAATGTCTCAGACTCTCTAACAGATTCAGGAGTCCTTTCTGTCTCTGCTACAGGTCCTATAGTTGTTTCCAAACTTTTCACTGGTCTCACAGATCCAACTTTCATAGCTAGGAGACTGGCCTCTGAGTCTGCTTCTACTCCTGCCATATTATCTAGATTTATTTCTGAACCTTTTGACACCGCTCTTGAATCTAGCGTGGGTACTAGACCTCTGGCCACAGTCCCACAAAGCACAGCTGCTTCTGAAGCTTTCACACCTTCCATTTGCAAAGACAGAGACATTGCTTCCAAACCTCTGACACTGGATTCACTCTCAGTTCTTAACTCTCTCAGCTCCTCTGGTTGTCTCAGTAGTGAAGTACCTTCTGAATCCTTTGACTCCGTTACAGTGACAGGCTTGAGAATAGATTCGGAAAATTTTGAAGCATTAGTACTTTCCAGTTGCAGACTAGCTTGGCTTGTTTCTTGGTCTTTTACTCCTGTTAGCGCTGCAACTTCCACAGTTGCTTGTGGACCCTGCACCATCTGGATTTCTGGAGCTGTTTGCGGAACGAAGGTCTGTACAACTGCTACAGGTTCTGAAGTTGCAAGCACGTTCACATTTGTCAGTTCTGCTGGAAGTCCACATTCCTGAGTTCTGTCCACTCTTCTTGTTTCTGTCAAGACTTGAGGTTGTAGGAACGCTCCTGAGGCATTCAGCACTGTTGGAGCATCAGTTGTGCCTTCCATATCCTTCACTTCTGTAACAACTTCTGATCCCAGGAGTATTTTGGCACTTTTTTCTTCCACCTGGGTCACAGCAGTCGCTGCAGGTATTTTAAAAGGATGTTGCAAAGATACACCTGCCTTCAAGACACTTGAACCCTCCATGGGGCTGCACTGTGTCACTCTCAAGTGATCAGATATAATTGAGGGCCTCAGATGCCCTAATTCCAATGATCTTTCCACATTTATAGGCAGAGATTTTTCAGTTGCTTCTGGAACTTTCACTTCTTCCATGGCCACAGACATGTGAGCTACCTGCACAGTATTCAGATCTGCCTGATTCGCAGATTTAGGAATTGTTGTCACAAAACTTGCCAAGGACGCAGATTCTGTGGCTCCCCCCTGTGCCACAGATTGTAGAGATGCTTCTGAATATTGCAACACCTCCATGGTCTCAGACTCAAGAGTTGTATCCAAAGATTTTACTTCCCCAGTGCCTTCAGATCTCAGAATAACTTCTGAACCTTTTAGTGCATCTGTTACCTCTGAAGCTAGAGTTGCTGCCGAATCTGTCTGAATTTCGGATGCACTGGCAACTCCAGATGGGACGCTAGATGAAGTATCATGTCCAGTATCAACAAGAACATCCTTTTCACTTGCATTAATAGCTACAGGATAAATATATTCATGAGACTGTTTCATTTGTTCTTCTCTAGTGCAAATTTCAGTTTGAGTTATACTAGCATTTTCTTGGACAACAGACTGGCTGCCTTCTAAATTAAATGGAGGATTTGTTGCACACAAAGTCCCCTTCTCACTTCCAAGATTTTCCGTAGATTGCTGAGAATCAATTATTGAGTGAGAAACAAGTCCTAAAGCCAGTTCTTCTGGCTGCATGTGAACAGCCAGATTTGCATGTCCGAATCCTCCATGCTGTACACTCAATTTGGAGCTTGACTGCTCTGGCATCAACTGAGAAGCAGGCTGCAACTCTGCATGCTCTCCATGACGTGTACTCAACTTTGACTCCTTTGGCTGCTTTTTATGCTTCTTTTCTTTCTTCCTTTTCTTCTTCTTTTTCTTCTTCTTCTTACTTTTGTGTTTCTTGTTCTTCTTTGATTTTTTCTTAGGAATTTCATCTTCACCAGTAGAGCTTCTTTTTGTAGACTTAGTACTACTTTTCACAGTATTTTTGTCTACATCTAGAAGAAATGATATTTTCCTTGTAAATGTTATTAAAATTACATTTTAAAAATTCTTTTAGACTAGTGACCAAGTACACAGAGACACAAAAGATTTGGACTTGAAACCCAAGCCTTCTTCGCTAAACTACCATACACAAATAGAACACATTCCTCTTTCAGTTCTCTTACCCTTTCTTCTCAGGAGTCACTTTGAGTAAAAATAAGCAATTTCTCTTACAAAAAGTTAACAAATCTTGGTTGGCAACACAGTTCCAGTGGGAACATGACTCTTTCCAAGAAGTAGCTGGATATACTTCTATCTATATTCAACTGGGCTTCCACCTATATTCAACAACTCCACAAGGCTGGAGATGTGCTTTAAAGGTACATGAAGCTGCACATGGAAATGAAACAAGAGCTCACATTTTCCAGGCAAATTATCTAAGCAGTGCTATGCTTATTGTATAAAATGTGGTCAGTCTATTGTCCCCTAATATGCTTTAATTTGTGAGTGTGCCCAATATTACTAGAGTGTTAGATGTTATCTAAGCATATTTACTGATTAAGTTCCTCACAGACTGAAGTTCTTCAAACAAACTTGAGGAAACAGCATCTACTTCCCCAGTCCCAAACAAGCTTTAAGGCATTACAGGCCACTGGCTGCTCAGACTGGGCTATGGCTGCCACAAGCAACTGCAGACCTACCAGTACCTAATTGAGCTTTTGCTTCAAACAGGAAAGTAATATAAAAAAATTCACAGGACTGCAGGGACAAGCAATCGCTGAGGGGAAAGAAAAGAGGAAGACTGACATTTTGATCACCATCTTTTAATTCTATACCTCGTTTCCCTCTGAATTTAGGTTCCTGCTCTTTTTTGGATCTGGTGCTATGTTTTCATGAGAAAGTCATTTCTGTTAAAGGCAATTTGTTATAATTTCTGTTAAATATGAGCTATATGTTCAATTCTGCTTACATGTTATCTTCAGTGATTATACTGGCCAGTGCAACAAGATGGATTCTCCAGTTATAATGTGGCTGTGATCACAAAACATACTCTTTCAAGTAAACAATGCAAAATCATTCAAAAACTGTTGGTAACTGCAATATTGTTAAATGAACGTGACTTCAAATTCCATAAACAAGTAAAAAACAAGTTTTAAGCACATACATAGAATAAACAGCTTAACCAAAAATAGGGTTTCCACCAACATTCCTGTGAATGCAATGAAAAGGAAAATGAAGCAGAGTCAAATGACCTTTTCTACACAGAACTTTTACATAATCTCTGTTGTTCAAAAGCAATGTTAACTCCTTTCCAGATATGAACAGGAGTAATGTTGACCATAGGTTCATTAACTTCCACGTTAGCAGGTCTCATTTATTACCATGTTAGCTTGCATCTTTCTTCCACAACAGAAGAACAAAAATAAAAAATAAAGAAACCCCATAGATGCCAGCCTCGAGTGCTGCTTGTATGGCATAAGTGAGAGACTGTTGAAAATGCAAGGTAAACAAGCCACTATGTGTAAAAGAAAGAAAAAGTAATTCCAAGAATCTCTGAAACAAACTGCCTCTTAACAAAAAAAAAAAAAAAAAAAAAATTTTAAAAAAATCACTCTGGATTCACCAAGCACATAGCAGTCAACTATGTTTCAACTCCAAAAAATTAGAAATGCACTAATTAGGGCCTTTGTGTGACTAACTCTCCTGATTCAAAAATTTTACAGAAAAGACTAGTCTCATGAGAAGGGATGCTCACATACAACTCTTTGGAATAATAAATCTAGTAATTTATTGAAGTTATAAGATTGCTACAAAAAAAATTCTTAATCTTTGTAAGATTGCAATCTGAGTATATACATTTTAAAGATAAGTGCAAAAAAGCATCTTAGTACGACAGAACAGTTAATGATACAGTTCTGAATTTTTATCAATAATCTTGCAAGCTAATCCAAATCAACACCACAAACAATGCTTCTATCCATCAGTGCTAGCTTTGTTAGTAAAAACCGCTCATTGAGACCCTGAAGTAGGTATATACAAAATAAAGCACAACTATATGTAAAGAGAGATTATTTAAATGTTATAGCATTATTGTAATGGAGAGACAAAATAACTTTTACACACACTAAGCAATGCTTTCATATAATAAGCAGCTTCAATTTTTAAATTATTTATTTCTCTGCCCATCTATGGTTGTAAATCACAGTAGACAAAAAAACCACTTAACAAACATTACAATAAACATACAACTTGTCAGATGAAGCTCAGTGAGAGGAGCGGTACCAAAAAGTACTTTTTCATCTCTGTAAAACTGATTCAATTTTAAGCACTATGACAAGCTTCTTAAACAATGTATTTGCCAAATATGTTTTCATTTACCTGATTTGCACTGCAGCTCTGTATCAAGGGCTCCAGAGAGCACTTCCTCTATTTTCTGCACTATCTGATCATTCTGACGACTCCCAGCACCAGCACCAGTGTCATCTGAAGGATTGGCTTGCTCAGCTGGGATTGTGTCACCATTGGGCTGGCCTTCTACCTTTCCACTAACCAAAAAAAATATCAACATAATACAAGCAATTTTGAGCCTTTTTTGACCTTTTTTTTTTTTCCTTAATTCATAAGCATTAATTATACTCAACCCTTCAAAATAGCCTCCTGAAGAAGCCATGCTGTTAGTGAAACATGTAGCTTTTGATTAACTGCCACTTAATCACAACAGAACACGTTGTGACAACCGAGTATCAGGCACAAGGGAGGAAAACGTGTCCTCAGATGCGCCACACTTCCCATGCGTTTATGTAAGAACTTGCATGGTCTCCCCTCACAAAATAAGCACCCATCACTCACTTTTTCTCCAGCAGATTTTGCTTACTTTGCGACATAAGGCTGGGGGAAACAAAAAGCTAGGCGAGCTTAAATATAGTAAGATCAGTTAAGACGAATCGCACAAGATGCTTAACCCCTTCTTCCCCTTTTGCCCCGACACAAGAAAGCAACGCCGAAAACGGGGGCGCGTTCACCAGAAGACAAGACGTGCGAAAGCCCGCCTCCCCCGCTTCTCCTCCTCCTCCTTTCCCTCCCCCCCCTCCTCCT
>NW_015090805.1:7840699-7912499 GCF_001431845.1 Calidris pugnax
GGAGGACACCATGGTGGCCGCTGACTGCTGGACCCTGCGGCCCTGTCCCCGTCCCCTCCTCACGCACACCCACCAATCCTTCCCCCACCCCACCCGCCATCGCGGCCGTCTCCGGCGGGCCCCGGAGCCCTTTATGGGCCCTCCGCGGAGAAGCAGCAGCGGCGGCAGCGGCCGGCACTCACCTCACCGAGGGCCGTAGCGGCGGCGGCGGTGGTGGCGGCGGCGGCGTTGAAGCCATGGTGGGCTGAAGCGTGCGGCTGTGCGTGTCGGCGGGCTCGGGGCCGGTGGGGGTGGGCGGGAGCGATGCCATTGGTCTCCATGGAGCGGGGCCTCCGCCACCCCGTGTGCCGAACGCGGGCGGGCGGGCAGCGCCTTAGCAGGGGGGCCTGCCCGCAGCCGAGTGCTGCATCACCGGGCCCGGCGCGGCGCGGCGCTGCCCTCACTCACCGAGCGGCTGCTCCATGCGAACGGCGCCCTCCCCCTCCGCCAGCCCGCCCGCCCCGGCAGCCAGGCGCCCCGGCGGTGACACGCACCATGTGCTTCGGGGGGCTGGCGGCGGGGACGGGCGAGGTGGGAGAAAAAAAATTGAATTAAAAAAAAGGAACAAAGGGAAGAGGAGGAAAATGTCGCCCGCCGATAAATAGATTACACCTGAGGGGGGAAAATCGTTTTTTCCCGGCCGCCGTCCCCTTCGTGCCGCCCCCAAAACCGATTCTCAAGTCTCTATGCGTCTAAATAACGACTTTGTCATCCCCACGCCTGTAAAAACAGAATAATCTTACAACTGGAAGGCTGTTCCCCCGTACAGTTTCTTCTGGTGTCATGAAGTAGTAACTTGGGGAGGGTGGGTTATTTCAGTTGACCTGAAATAAATTTAAAATACCTCAAAACCGTTTAATTGCTGCAGGGGTCTATATTTGCAACATCAGCCTCAAGTGCAATGTGGTTTAATAATCATTTTCAAGCCCTGTTAAAAGCAGCGTTGTTCTTTACTGTGTATTGCTGGGAGGTGGTCTGCCTTAATACAAACTTCACAAAAATTATGGATTTGATATTTGGATCAATTTACTTACTTTTAGGTCACGGTGGATTTATTATGATAGAAAGCAGTTATATTTAAGAGGCCCTTTTACAAATAACCTATGCCTTCCTTGCCTTGCCAATGCTCATATATTTTAAATCTTAATATAGAATACTATATATAATTTCTGGTATTCAATGAGCTAAAGATTGAAGATGTTTCACTTGAGCGATTTCAGACATACTTGGATTCCCCTGATGCAAATGGCCTTGTCTAGACCAGGCATGCTTTTACCCAGACAGAAGTAGTGATGCTCTACATAGGCATAATCATAGAATCATACAATAATTTAGGTTGGAAAAGACCCTTGGGATCATCGAGTCCAACCATCAACCCTACTCTACAAAGTTCTCCCCTACACCATATCCCCTAACACCACATCTAAATGACTTATAAGGTCACTAGTAGGGGACTTGCCGTAACAACAAAGCTGCAAAGGCTTTCAGCATGATATATGATATCGTAACTCACCCCTTCCCAGCAAAACTATATATACACAAGAGAAGGGCAGGTTTGACTGGCGTTAACTTAGCCTACATTAGGGGTTTCGGACCCAAAAAAAGCCGTTGCAGGCAGAGGTGGCACTTCTGGTGCTGGCCAAGGAGAACGCACATAGTGGACCTACCTACCCTCAGGGAAAGGACCCATTTCGACTGCAGCTAATTCATTCAAAGTAGCTTAACTACACTGATATCACGACCACTGTAGACCTCCAACTATACAAGGAAAGTTGTGAAGAAAGGTACCAAAAAAAAAAAAAAGCCAGGGAAGGATTTTAGCATGTGCTGGTTCTCTAAAAATTAACCTGGACAAAGTCAAAACTACAAAAATCACTGTTCACAGAAATGAGGCTCCACGGGAAAATAACTATTCCTGCTCTCCCTCCCTGTTTGCTGTAAAAAATTCACAACTCCACAGTTAAACACCTTCACTCAGTTATGTGTTAGGTAGTTTTCAGATTAATTAAATGAAGTATTTTACTTTCATCTTGTTGAGGCCAGTGATTGTTGCTGATACATTCAGTGTTCAATTTGTAAGCTTAGTATTATGAGACTGCACTAATAGCAGTTCTGCTGCAATCCTAAATACTACTTAAAGAGCATTTATTCATGTGACTGTTCCCTTTTAAAGCAAGAGTCAAAGGTGTGCTTAAATATGCAAACAACATTTATTAAGCTGGTGTTTCATAAGCTAATATACAAAGAGCGGTGAGGTTTTCACATTGTAGCTCCTGGGGTGGGGGAAGCAGAAACTACCGATCAAATCCGTTTTTACTAACTAACAGCACCGTTGCACAACTGTAACGCTAAATTGGATTTCATAATCCAATTTTCATAAACCGATGGTTTCATAAAGTAGAAAGTTCAGTGTGGCACAAGGTAAGGCGCTGCTCTTACCCAGCACTTAAAAGGAGCATGGAAACAAACCCAATCTTTGCACAGTCCCAGCCAGCCAGCTTCATAAACTGTTACCTTTACCCGCTGGAGCGATACTTTACTTCCTAGATAAAGTAAAAACAGTAACCTACACATAGGCCGTGTTTTTAGGCCGGCTCTAGCACCTTCCCGGCCCGGCCCCCGGAGGCAGCAGCCGCCCTGGGCGGAAGATATTTCTAGACTTGAAGCAATTTACGTGCAAAAGCCAATTAGCGCGTCCGCAAACGGACACATTGATCTCTGCTTTCCCTCCCTCCTTCCTTCCTTCTTTCCCGCCCGCCCCGCTTTCCCGGCCCCCGCCCCCGGTCCCGGGCCGACCCGCCGCCGCCATCATGCCGCGGGGCCCCCTGGGTACTGTAGTTTTCGGCAGCGGCGCGGCGGAGGATGCTTTCCCGCTCCTTAAAATTCCCCTGAAGGAAAGTAAGTTTTTCTTTTCGCTCTGGAGAAGGGCGCGTTCCGCCAGCCGCTCGGTCTGGGTGTCGCTCCCATGGCCAGCCTCCCGCCACCGGGCCGTGAAGCAGCGGCAGTGAGGTAGGGGCGAGGCGGCGGCGGCGGTGGGGCCATGTGCTCCCCCGCTGCCCGAGCGGTAAAATGGCGGCCCGGCATGGCCCGGCGTCTTCCAGCTGGGCTCTGCGACCCCCAGCCTGCCGCGGGCAGCCGGTCTCGCCTGAAGGCCCGGGCGGCTTCGGTTTATCCCGGGTCCTGCCCTGACCCGCCGCGATGGAGGTGGAGGGGCTTGTGAGGACGTGGTTGCGATCGGCTGTCGTGTTCAGCCCAATATCTGTTTTAACTGCGTGTCTTCTGGCTGGATTTACTCCCGGGGAGCTTGATGTGTAGCGTTTTTAAATGTACTGCACTTTAAAATATTTTAAAACGCACGTGGCTTTTATTTCTACTTTTTTTTTTTTTTTTCCTTCTCTGCTCTGTTTGGCTTTGAAAAAGTGGTGAAATATTTGCTTTAAAGTAAATATTAAACTTTTAACGTCTCTTGTTTTGGACTTTGACTCACTTTGATTTTTTTTTTTCCCCTGCTGTTTGCGAAGTTGGGGGCTTACCAACTTTAACATTGTCCCTCTATCTTTTTTTTTTTTCCTTTATCCATCTATCTATTAATCTACTTGAAATTCATGTGCAGAGTTAGTACTTAATTCACTATGTTGTGTGTATAACTGAAATAGCGATGCAGAAAACACGTTTCTCCCCCCTCCCACCCCAGTTCATTCTGGTTCTCACCCAGTAGCTTCTGCTGAGGCTTCGGTGGTGAAGCTTCCAGCTTCCTACATAGCATTTGATGTGTCAAAATTTAGTACTTTGGGGAGGGTGATAAAACTTCTAAGGCCTGTGTATTTTTAGTAGTGGAACATATTTTTTTTTGCCCAGGAAATGCACAGTCCAGCCCTTTGGAGGATCACACTGGGAGGCAAGACACCTGCCTCCCAGATCCTCAGCTCAGGCCATGAAAGGCATAAATTGTACTCTCCGCTCTGATTCAGGCCCTCACCATGATGCTCCAGTTTCTGCAGGGGTGAAACACAGATACTAAACATGATTTTTCATGTCTTAGTTTGTTCTTTTTGAAGTGGTTTGATAGACCACACTATATGGCCAGGCGGGAGCCAGGAATAAGTCCTAAATAAAACAGATGAGCAAAAGAAGCTTATTTAAACCCAAAGCTATAACTAAAACCATAGTTGCCTCCTGATTCTGGAGGCCTCTGAGCTCCTTATGCAGCTCTTTATGGTACTGAAAACAGGAAATCCGAAGTTCTCTAAGGCACACTGTTTTCCTTCAGGATGAGCCTAATGCTGCCTTATCCTAAACTTGCAGTTCCGTCATCATATTTTGGCAGTTTAGGTGTCATGGCTGTTTGTTTCTGTACCTTCCATCTCACCAGCAGAGCTGCCTGCATAGTCCACGCAGTGAATTCCCTCTGGAAACTGATCTGTGTAGGAAAAAGATGTGGAGAGACGTGGACCTCTTCCCTTCCCCAGCCCTCATTTGATTCTCTGGTCCAACTTGCCCTGTGACCATGAACGGGCTGGGGCAAGAGGTGGGAATGAGCAGTTGGGTGAGAAGTTAAATTGTGAAGCAGCCTTTGCCACCAATCGCGTTATGGTCCCTGGAACAGTCGAGATGATCTGAGGATGCTGTGCCCAGGACAGCTGGGCTGATGAGCACTCAGCTGCAGCAAAAACCAAGCTCTTTTCACGTTCTCTGCCTGCCACCTTCTGCTGCTGTTTCCCTTGTACTGGCAGGGGTGATAACTTCATCCTTTAGTGAGTTAGTTTAGCTCACTAAGCTGGCAGAAAAGTATTTCCTTTGTATGTGCAAATATATGTTAATATATAGTTACTTTACTGCATTCGTTACTGTTGTAGTGTTAGTTTTCCAGCATTATTGGCTACCTGATCCAAGTAACTGCGCACTCACTCTTGGCACACAGCGGTGGGAGAGGGAAGGAGAGACTGGAGGTGGAGAAGTTGGTGGGACCAATGGGAAGCTGCACTGGCAAAGGGCAGTGTGAGCCAATTGTGAAACACCAGTCAGTGAACCTGCAGCTCGTGCATTTCAGCCTCCGGTTGGTCTCCAAGCTTGAATGGGGTCCAGCAGTTGGTGAAGGTTCACCAAGAATGCCAGCTTGGAGTTCACCTCATGTGGACTGAGAACTGTGTACACTCCTGGTGTGCAGCAGGCTCTTAAGAAAGGACAATGATTAGTGTTGATTTGGAAAGCAGAAGAGCAGGGGTCACCTGAGGGGGTCTAGGACCACGCAATTTAGCTCTGGCGAGTTCAAAAGCCAAGTAAAGGATGGCAGGTTCTTGGGAGGGAGTATGGCAGCAGGCTAGCTGTTGGGAGGAGGAAGTCCTAGGTTTTGACTTCTCCAAGTGGTTCTTTCAATATTTTATCCCATTTACAGGTCTGTGAAATAAAAACAAACGCACGTATAAATGGTCCCATCTGCTAGGGCTAGAACCTAATACTACACTCAGTTGGGTGGCAGCTGAATTGCACTGTCTTCCCAGTTTTGTGTTCTTGTTATGTCGTGTGAGTCTTCCTTTCTTTTCCTGTCTGGCTTCAAGAGGAATGAACCTTCTCTAGTCCAAAGCCAAGTGATAAGAGCTCTTGTCTAGGGACTGGGAGGTGTGGGTTTGAACCATCTCGGTGACACTGGACTTGGGATCTTTGTGTTTGGGGTGAGTGCTGTCACTGCTGGGCCATTTGGTAGCCTAAGGTCTAGGAAAGGTAGGAGTTAAGACTTTCCTGGCAAGGGCCATATCCTTTGCATAAAGAAACTTGAATGTCTACATCACATTTCCTGAATCCCAGTGTTGGGAAGCTAAGATATTGCAGCTTTTAAATAGGCTGTAGCTAAGGTTAGGTGTTAGGGGTGTAGTGATAGAGTGGATTGCTGCTGCCTGAAAGGCAGGTCTTGACCTGACTCATCTCCCCTGTCCCATTCATTCACTGTTAGTGTCTCTAGACATTGGTTCATTGCACTTCAAACCAGTTCAGCTTACAGAAATATGGTTTGTATTGTTGGGTTTTTTTGCTTAAGTTAGTGTTATGAAATCTCAGTGAATTGACTATGCTCCACTGGGAAGGGAAGGGAAGGGAAGGGAAGGGAAGGGAAGGGAAGGGGGATGCTGCACAAGACAAGGGTTTAAATATATCTATGTGTTACCATTGTCGCTCCACCCTCAGCTCAGATTTTGTTGAAACTCAGACACTAAAAAGTATATTTTTAAGCTACTTTGTTTTGTGGCACCTTTTTCACACAGGTTTTCAGTATTTGGTGTGTTTGGCTCACCAAAGCAAAACACACTCCACCCAGGTATCTCAATCAAAGAACACAGAGAAACCCAACAGCACTAGAACTTAATTAAAAAAAAAATATATATACTGTCTGAAGCAGTGAGCTGCCACCAGCTGCAACCCTTTACTGTTTGTGCTATATTGCACAGATCTTATTTTAATTGCACCTTTTTGCTCCTTTAGTTAGGGGTGAGGTAATAAGGCAATGGCTTATTACAAGACTCCACCTCGTTGAGATAAAATATTTAGGTAACTTGCACCACACACTTATGATACGAAACTGAAACTTGGGAAGAAATTGCTTAAGGAGTTTACATTTTCTTATAAAATTTTCTTCATAAATGCAACCAAGGAGCTCAGTCTGTGCACGGGATCAGTTTGAGGAGAAGTTAGTGGTTCCTGTTAAAAGGGAAGGGACAGCAACTGAGCTTAGCAACCTCATCTTACTTCTACCTGTATTTGACATCTCACCATGCTTTGTGGAGTCAGGATGGAGAAAGCTATCAGACACTGTTGAGTTTGCCTTCTTACTTTATTTTCTCTGTTCCGCAGGCCCTGACCTAGTGGAAGAGTTGCCCGACTTCTTGGTGAGCCCTGCCTTTTGTGGAGGATAAAGGTCTCTGCTGACTTACTGCTGGCAACTTCCAGAGGGATAGGCTCTGGAAATCAGCTTGTCTTCACTCTGTCATCCTGTCCTCTCCTCGTGGATACATGGAGTGATTAGCTTGTTTCTGCTTTCCTGTTCTTATTTCCTTTAAGGACCTAGTGATAGACCCTTGCCTGAAATGGCACCTGTCTTAATTTTAAAACATCTTTTAAACAAACGTATCTTCCTTCTTTACGATAGCAGACAATGGTTGCTTAAGGTAATTATGTACCACATTTTGCAGTCTTTGGGGAGTTTTAGGATTTTACTTACTGCTTCCAAAAAAACCCTGAGTGTGTGGTAATGCTCACAGAAGAAACATCTACCTTGTGAATGGCTTTTGGTCTTTTGAGAACAAATTTTTGACTCCTGGATTTGTGGCAAAATAAAAAGAAATGTCATCTCTTGGAATTTTCGTTTTTAATGCAAGGTACTGCTGGGCAGCAGAGGGCCTACACAGCATCTTTCTATGTCAGTGTGAAAAAGAAAGGCTGCAACTGCTAGATTTGAGCCTCCTAAACTGGGATTCCCACCAGAAGTTCTTCTCAAGCTACATCCCTAAATAAAAGTTGCTAGGATACCACTTGTGGGATGCACAAATAACGCTGAGTTTCAAAAGAAATGGCTGAAAGGCTGAAACTTGTTTTTTACTCACATTTTGTTATAAAATGGTTAAATTTTATTTGAACATATGATATATAGCTTGTTCTGTTTACCTGCTCCCATATAAAACTTTATGCCTTTTTTTTTTTTTTCCAGCTGACAGTAGTATTAGGATATATTACTTTTGGGGAAAAAAGGAAGTGATTATTTGAGTTGCCAGCATGGTGAGTTACGTTAGCTGGCAACAGTATCACTGGATCTTCAAGCCTGTCGTACTACTTTTAAGCTGTAGGCTTAATGGAGTGTGAATGTGCATCATGCACCTTATTCTTCCATACTATTGAAATACATAGGACTATGCATAGCGTCGGTTTTATGCATAGCAAAAATGTGTAGCCTCATTTTTAGATAAAAAGAGAATGTTTAGAATCTGATTAGTAAACAGTTTTTAACTGCAAAACAAAAAAAATACCTGGAATGGGACGGAATTTATTTTACATGTTTAGAAACAACAGGACGTGCTTCTTCTGCTCTGCAGACTTTTTGCTTCTCACTCCTAGACCACTTGTATGCAAGTTTCTGTCCCCTCTTCCCAGCAGGAATGGCAGGACTTTCCCGTTCATTGGTTAACTGCACAATGTCGTCAATGGGGCGGTAATATTGGGACAGGGGTACTACATTTTAACCAGAGATTGCTTATCTCCTTTCTCTTTGTGCATCTGAACTCTTGACTACTCCTTTACTCAGATTGGCAGCACGTAGGATAAGAGTAAGTATGTTCTCTGTTCAGGTTTGAATCTCTGCACTCAGTTCTGAGGTACTTGTAAGAAAATGTTGTAATGTGTATAGTTCAAATTATTATTGATAAAATTGACCTTAAAATTATTATTTAATGATGACTGTCTGTGGACAGCACTGGAGACATGCTTATTTGGTTTAACATTGATGTAGGACATAGCTGCCTGCTACATGATAAATGTTTATTCTTTTATATTGGATTCTTTTGTCCTAGGTAACTGTCTTTAAATCATCCCTTTGTTGTCACTAGCTTCTTTTATCTTATCTTTTTGCTTGATTTGTAATTTAAAAAAAGGTTTAGTATAACTTGCCACCCTGAATACACATACCATAACTGATAATTTTTACCCCAACTTTTTTTTTTTTTTTTTACTGTAAGTAATCCTGGAGTTTTGTAATGAAAATATCTCTGCAATTTTGCAACATGTATATTTTGTGAAACACTGGTGATTAGAAAGCTATTGGCCTCCCCCGACCTGACACTAAAATTAAATTTTAACTCTAGTGTGTTTAGTTCATACTGAACAACTCAATGTTAATTTTCTGTGGTTTATCTTCTATTCGTATTTGTTTTGTCTTTATTCTGACTGAATGTTTTACCTAAAAATATTACTCTTCTTTGTTAATGGATTGAAAGATGTTGTTAAGTGGCATAGGAGTACCTTCTAAAACACATGTAGGCTTTTCCTGTCTGAAGTTTATTACAGAGGACTTGTATGTAAAAAAGTCAGGCTCACCATGCACATTGCATAGCGCCCTCAGAGCAGAAGCTGTTTCCCACAAAGTCCAGGTCCTCAGGAAGGACAGGTTTCTCCAGGGTTGATTCAAGTCAAACCGTAGCAGCTGACATGGGGGGGAGGCACACGCCCCTGCCTTATCAGTTGGTTGAAAATCTGTTTTCTGCCCTATTTGCCTTTCCCTTACAAATCTGTTGGGTTTTTGTTTTTTTTTTTTTACTTTTCTTTAAGATGTGCTTTGTGCTAGTTGTCCTCTCTTGTCCTGCCGCAAAGGAGGGGGACCGCAGAGGAGTTCTGACTTCCCGCTGCTCTTGGAAATGGAGCTGTCACCTGTGTGTATTCAAGCTGCATCGTGTGTCAGAGTGTTTTTTTTTATTTTTCCTCTGAGCTCTCCTTGGCAGGCTCCGCAGGCTTAGGCAAGCACAGGTCAATGACCAGCCGCTTGATGGAAGAGGCACAGGGAGTGACCAAGGGTTGCATGTTGCGTGTGCTGGGATTTCAGCAGGGAGACTCGTTGTTCCTTTTGATTTAAACTCTTATCTGGGCTGTGTTCCTTCCCCGGGATGAATGGGAAGCGATTCGTACAGCAGAGGAGACACAACAGGCCTCTTCGCTGGCCATTTGTGGCCAAAACAGATTGTGCTGTTTTCCACCTGATAATCATTTTCTTTATTCTCAGTACTTAAAATGCTTTAAGCCATTTTTTATAGGTTTAGATTGTTATTTTGCATCTGTTACGATTCAAAGCTTTTAGATTATTTTCTGCAAGTAGCGCATGCTGCATTTGGGCTTAGGACCAACTACCAATTTGTAGCTGCTCACTGTCTGCTTCACTGAATAGATTCTTCAGGGACTGTTTGACTTCTCTGAGTAAAACTCACTTTAACCAGAGCAGTGGCATCGCTTGTGTATGTAGTTTATATATAGTTGGACTAGTGTGACTCTAACAGCTAATTCTTTGAATAGCTTAGGAGACTGGCCTTTGCTTTTCAAGGAACTCCAAATAAAGAAATACGTACCTATTTTATTTCTTTACTTACTGTTTTCTGAATTCCAGTGCATTTTTTTCAGCATAAGTGAACTCTTCTATTCTCTTGCTAGTTGCATGGTATCGTTATTGGGATGGTGATTCTGAGGTGACCTACATCAGTAAATACGTAGAGAATACACATAGAAGCAAACATGCCTTGAAAAGCAAAGGCTAACTCTCAGAGCTACTCAAAGAAAAAATTGTAATACAGAAATCAATCCAATGTGTACACACACACATAATGCCATAGGGAGGGCGAAACTGAGGGAGTTAATTTCAGGTTTTTTTTTGCGACCATTTTATTTTCAAACTCCTGGAAAGGTTTTGGACAGTTTAAAATTATAATGCAATTGTAGCCTTCATTTATACACCTACTTTCCACAGGCCAAGAGAGCGTTTATGTGTTTTTTTAAAACTCAGTGGAATGGGAGAAAGGAGTGGATGTCTGTCCTGCAGTACCTTGTCAGAGTGAGCTCCTTTATTAATGGCACCTGGTCTTCCCTGTTGTTTGCTGATTGGTCTTCCTTGATTGTTCTGTCCTAAGGAAAGCTAGAGCTGGAAGTTCATTTCCCTGTGTCATTGCTCTTAACCTTTTTTCTGAAGTATTTAGAGCTCTTTCAGGTGTTACCTCTAAAGAGTCTTCAGTGGTCTGAAGCACTGTAATACTGTGCTCGTACAGTTTGTTTGTGCTCTTTACACACTTGGATTCTCCAGAAATTTCTAGAGGTTACAAATCACATCCCAGTCACTCATAAGAGTTTTTCCTATGTCACAGACTTCTGTATAACTTGGAGTGGTTGCCAATCTGACTAATGGAAAGCCAGGACAGATTGCCCTGCGGGTTACATCTCTGCTCTGGAACAGTTTAGTCTTTGACATTTAGTTTATATCACATCTGATTAAGTCAGTTATCTATTTTCATGTACATCTCTTTTTTCTTTTTTTTTTTTTTAAACCAACAAAACCTTTATAGAAATATCATTGCCTGAAATAAAATGACATCTTTCACCTCTGTTAGGAGTTGCATTGCACCCTGCGCTTAAACCAGTGGTCTGTGAAGCTCTTGCTTTCCTAACCTCACGCGCCTAATTCTGGCTGTTTTGCTTGTGTTCTGGTTTTATGCAGACTAATGGCCGATCGAGTGCTTGTGATTGGCAGTGGAGGGAGAGAGCATGCGCTGGCCTGGAAGTTGGCCCAGTCTCCACATGTAAAACATGTGTACGTTGCTCCAGGAAATGCAGGAACAGCTGACAATGGAAAAATTTCAAATTCAGGTAAAAAGAAAAAACACCTTTTTAAAATTTGCTAACTCAACAAGTAAGTTGTTCCATTCATCAATCTGTTAATATGAAAAGATTATTATTATTATTATTATTACTATTTTTTTAGGTTCTAGACACGTGATATAGATGGACTTAAGCAGAAAAAATGGCTGAGCATCGCCCTATGCAACTACCACTCGTCTTAAGTGATTGCAGTTGTGATAGCTTTGGCAGTGGAGGATGCAGCCAAAACTCCATCTGCCTGATGCCCATTCCTCTGGGAATACAGTTCAGGATAGCTCCTGTGGGTCTGGAAGGGAACACTATGGAAGGGGTGATGGTTTCTCTTGGTGTGCTGCAGTTCGGCAACTGGTTGGTGAACAGCTGAAAAGTGCCTGCAGCAAATGCCAGCACCTCTAGGAGAGAGGCAGAGCTTTGAGCACTAAATTCATTACTGTATCCTCAGAAGTGCATTGAACTCTGTGATCCCTACAAGCTTTGATGAGAATACTTTCTCGCCTGAACTGTTCAGCCTTTGAAAAATGATAATTTCTATGTCTTGGTGATCTTAAGAAGTTAAGGTTCTTTTTAAACATTTCTCTCTTAGTATTGACTACCTGGTTTGAGTTTCTGGCTTAATGTGTTAAGCTCTGACTGGTTGTAATTGAAACGATTCATACTTACTAGTTTTGAGAAATTAAGCTTAAGGTATTTCAAATTGGGCATCCAAAATTACATGCTGTGTTTTAAAAAAAATACTAGTCTGAGGTGCTTGCCTGGAGGCATGCAGTGAATCAGTACAAAACCAGGGGTAATTACTTAGAGATTTCTGTCTTCTGTCCTTTATAACAGATCCCAAATTAGGTACTTTAAAGACTGACTTTAAGTTTCCACTTCAAAACATGTGATAACATACGGAATTACAGTTAGCACAGTGTGCAAGTGAACATGAATTATGCACATCAGTTTTCTGTATTCATATTAGTATGTGAGTAAAATCTTTTTTTGTTGCCATCTCATGTGGAAACATGAATCCTGTCAGATTCATGTACAGCAGGTAATTATCGTATTCAATTCCATTGGAATGCTTAATTACAGGCTGTTTAAAAAACTTTGTCCTTAATTTCTTTGACTAGTCACAGTATCGTGAGTAGTTTTCATTCTATTTGGTCTCTGAGGAGAGGGCCCAAGGAAGAACCTGACAGGAAAGTTGTATGTTTCCTTCTCATCCAGAAAGTCAAACAAAGGTCTTTACCCTTGTGCTAAATGGAGTCAGTGCCAGTCTGTGTGACCTGCAGAATGTTAATTTCAGTATTTTTTTTTCAAGTGGTGTCTTTTAAAAACTGCTGCAGTTTTCTCTCAGCTTGTTATTCCATAAAAAATACTGCACCCTCAACAGTGGAAAATATTAGAGCATGTGCGTAATAATGCTCAAACCAGATCCATGAAACCTACCATGTGTACTAGAATCTTTTTTTCTAGACTATGGCCTCACATGTACTTTGGGAGAGAAATCCTCAGCCAACCAGGAGGTGGGAAGAGTCTAAAATTTGTGAAGAGTTTGACTTCTTTGGTTTTTAAGTTAACTGCTCAGGCATTTTAGTCATACCACTGGGGTCTAGATTTTAACTCAGGGAAGAAAATGAAAAACACTTTTACAAAAGCGTGTGAGCCCTCTAATGTGTGAGCCTGGGCAAAAATGTGAAACTGCTACCATTGTGTCTGGTTTTTTTGTATAATCAAGGTTTGCCTCTGAAAGTTCATCTTCCCTTCATGGTTCACGAGAGTGCCTTTAATTAGCATTGCAACTCTGGTTCTTGGATAATTTCAGAAATATATGAATCTTAGCTTAAAATTACAAATAGCCTTAAATCCTTCAAACCTTGCCTGTATCCAAGTAAAAAAAAAAAGTTTTCATGCTTAATTTGAGTCAATAATGTTTCTGACAATGAAGACAGATTTAGGTTGAGTGGCTAAATATAGCTTTATATTCAATTTATATTTAATTAACAGGGCAGTTTTGGTGCCAGGAGCGTGCAGAATTGCTTTCTGAATCCAGAGATGGACAAACGCATGTCTGTGAATGGACTTTAGCATCCTAACACTTCCTTCCACCACATTTTAGCTCTCAGTGTAACGTATACTCTTAACTTTAAGCTCTAGCTTTGAAAACCTCAGTCCAAGGTCCTTCTGTCTGGTTCAAAAGGAATGTTTAGCTGTCATTTTGAGAAATGAACACAGCTACAAAAACATCCCCTTTCAGTCTATCCTAAGGAAAGTGATGTTTTGAGGAAAAGTTACAATTATGTATTAACAATGTGATTTATTCCTTTCCATTTGTTATTAGGACATTTCTACATCATGTAAATCTTGTGCCGTATTCACTGTTCATATTACTAGTAGGTCAGGCCTGCAGCACAACAGTTTGGGATGAAACGTGCAATCACCTTACGGGCTCTTTTGTTTCCCTGCTCCCCTTCACATGGATTAATCTTGTGGGCAAGAGGGATCACCCCTCTTCAGTGGCCCACCAGAGCTCCCGCTCTCTTTGGTCAGGATCTGGTGTTCTCCACCTGCTTTCACAACAGCCCTGTGGGACTAAAAAACAATATTGACCTTTACGTTAATCAGTACTTTAAAGCCAAGTGTGTTATGCTTTTGTTTTTGCTCTCTTGTGAGCCAGAGTCAATTGGCATAAATTGCACATGGAAATCAAAGGCCTTTGCATCTCCTTACTTAGAAGTGTTGGTGGAACAAAATAATTGAACTGTTAAATAGGCATCAAGGAGGTAATTTTTATTAGTCTTCATTATAGTTTTTTCCCCCACTCCACCAAACAGGCTAAATTTATAATCACAATGTAGGCTTCAGACAGTTGCTTTTATGCCATCTCTTAGGCAGAAATAGCTGCTTCTCTTGTGGAAGCAGGCAATTTATTCATATAGGATGGCAGGAGCACATCGTGTCTGTCTGTCCAGCAGAAGCAGCTGTATCACTGCCTCTCCTTTCTGTCTCTTCACTTCCCCAGAAACTAGCTGGAGGAGACCATCAGCTGCTGGTGTGCTTGACAGTATGGTCACTCACAGGAGATGACAAGATGAAACTTAGAACAAAGTAGTGCAGCTGCAAGGATGGGCTGTGCTGTGCTGTACCATGCTTCCTTTTCCAGCTTCATGCCCTGATGTGTTAGTCTCCTCCCTGCAGGGGCAGCCAATCCACCCCAGGCTGCTCTCACCACTTTTTTGGCTCTCTCTGGGTTCATGTTCCCGTCCTCAGTAGACCTTGGTTTTATTTATTCTTGATAAAAGCAGTGGAATTGCATTGCCTTTGCGTAAATCTTTTATCATGAGACTTGACATTATTGTCTTTCATGCAAGTTCTTTCTTTTGTTTACACAGTTTTTGGCATTCCAAGTATCGTCATATTAAATGTTTGTTTATGGGAAGATAACGGTCCTACAAACCTAAGACCAAATATCTTTATCCATAATTAAAGCACCTGCCCTTATTAAGTTCAGCCTAACGTATGAAAAAGTGTTCAGATTCCCCTTTGTTTCAGTGGGGTCACAGTTTAGTTTGGCAATTTTTAGCTGGCACTACAGAAAGAAAGAAAAAAAGAAAAGAAAACAGGTTGCAGTCCCACCACCAGCCACTTGTTCCTGTCCCCCAGACCATGCTGGCATGAACATGTGTAAAGCTTCGTGGGGGTCCCTATTCTGGGAAGATACTGGCTGAAAAATATATGTTGTGGGTTTTGCTTGTTTGTTTGTTTGTTTGTTTGTGCAATGCTTCTTGTGCTGGCAAATGCAACATTCCTAGAGATGAGAACAGTTTACTGCATGACAGTGTAGGGGAACCCCAAACTTACTTTCTCACCTTTGAGAGCAAGGTGGGTTGACAATGCACATCAAACTACAGCCTTCGCTTGAGGGGTTTGGTGGTGTGTTTTGGTCCAAGCCCTGTGTGTAAATCTGTGTATTAGTGTATGCCTCGCTCTTCCAGATCCACAGTGACCTGCCATTCAAGAATGTGAGGCTGGTGAAAATGCTGCTTCAGCGTTATGTGATAAATAAGTGCTATGCAATCGTGTTGAATGCAGTCTCACTGCCCTTTTATATCTTCAACAGCTATTTCAGTCAGCAATCATGCTGCGCTCGCCCAGTTCTGCAGAGATCAGGAGATCAAGCTGGTTGTGGTTGGTCCAGAGGTTCCTCTTGCTGCTGGTAAGAGAACGCAAGCTAAAAATCAGAGCTTTCATAATTTTGGAAGAAAAGTAAATTTTAGTCCCCATCTGCAGTGCACCACTCACTCAACAGTACCTGAGTGTCTTCAATAGGAATGGAAACAGATCCTCCATGGAAGTTTCCTTGAGATTCAGGCTTATGCTGTGGTGAAAATGAATTTCTGAAGGTTATTGTGTGAGCGATATAACAATTAAAATATCCTTAAATGTTCAGTTTCTTTTTAAGTGCTTGGGATTAGTAAGCGAGCTATCAAAGTGTTTCCATATAGGAACCTTAACTAGAGTTTTGATTTTCCTATGGAGTTTTCATTTTTTAAAATAATAATAATTTGAAACTCACAAAAAAAAAAAACCAAACCACATTTATGAACACTTTGATAATTTTTCTGGTTTAACCTTTTATGTGATCAACAAGTGTCATCTTCAAAAAAGACTAATCTCAACTTTTTAGCTAAAAGCTATAATAAAACAAGGAGGGATTGTCATCTCTTGCCAAATGCAGCAGACCTTCTTAGCCTTAAATATCGCAGGGTTACCTGCTTCTGATTATAGTGAAAAATACACCTAAGGCCCATCTGGTGAAGTAAAGTAGACACTGGATAGATATAAATGGCTTATCATTCCTGACATACTTGTTCCAACAAATCAGTGCATCTGTAGACGTGGACTACATGACTCCTATAAATCAGCTGGTGATTTATAAATTTTTTTTTGTCTTGCCATTTTTAGGAATTGTTGATGACTTGACAGCAGCTGGAGTAAAGTGTTTTGGTCCAACAGCAAAGGCAGCTCAGCTGGAGTCCAGTAAGAGCTTTACCAAAGCTTTTTTGGATCGTCATGAGATCCCAACTGCAAGATGGAAATCTTTTACTGATCCTAAAGCAGCATGTAACTTTATTAACAGGTAAAATTATTGTCATTTTAGAAATATATTTTTTTACAGCAATGGACAGTGTGCTACGCATCCAAAACAAACAATCAGATGTTTACTAATTCATCAGTACTTTGGGCTGTGATAGAACATCTGTAAAGGTTTTGAAGGATGATCTAACATGACACTATCACACTGCAATATATCTGATAATGAAATGGTTTTAATTTACTGCTTTTAAATGCAAATAAAGTTCAGTGTTCAGTTTTCAGGAGAATATAGGACAAGTTTTTATTTTTTTCAAATTGCCTACTGTGGAAACCCAGCTTGTGGTCTGATAGTCATATGTTCTGCATTCTTTGTACCTTTTCTTCATGAATATAAATTCTGCATTGGACACTTACTCAGCAAATGGTGATCTACTCATCAGAGTACAATCCAGGTGACCCAAAAATGATACAACAGTAAATTATTAAAAGGAAAGCAACCTTTCAGAACTAATAAAATTCAGTGGTGGGGAAAAAACAAGAAGTAGAAATCCTTTACAGGCATAGCATAACAAGAGAAGCCTGTTTTTTATTGTGTGTTATTCAGTAAAGGTAAAACAATTGCTACAAAAACTGGTAAGTATTTTGATGTTTCAACTATTGAAATGTTCAGAATGCCTACAAAATGTATCTGCAATACAGAGCGTTTACTGTTGAATCTCTCTTCTTTATCTTTGAAGTGCAAACTTCCCCGCTTTAGTTAAAGCAACCTTTCAGAACTATTAAAATTCAGTGGTGGGGAAAAAACAATAAGAAGAAATCCTTTACAGGCATAGCATAACAAGAGAAGCCTGTTTTTTATTGTGTGTTATTCAGTAAAGGTAAAACAATTGCTATGAAAACTGGTATTTTGATGTTTCAACTACTGAAATGTTGAGAATGCCTACAAAATGTATCCGCAATACAGAGCGTTTACTGTTGAATCTCTCTTCTTTATCTTTGAAGTGCAAACTTCCCCGCTTTAGTTGTAAAAGCTAGTGGCCTGGCTGCTGGCAAAGGAGTAATCGTGGCTTCAAACAAGGAAGAAGCCTGCAAAGCTGTTACTGAAATCATGCAGGTGAGTAGAAATGTCATGCACTAACTGGAGAAGTTCACACACAAAATAAGTTAACCACCTCAGAGTCTCAAAAATATTCTTTATTTCTGTATGTTAGGAACTTTGCTAAAAGATGTCAAATCTTCTAACTTTTATTTGGACAGCTATGAAGGGCTGTCATATTTGTTGCTTGAGGCAGGGTGCTCTTCATAGGCATAGCTCCTGTAGGCTAAAATAAAATCATTCTTAATGAAAATCCAGACTTATTTCCATATGGATTTTCTTTTTTTTACCATTTGAGACTGCTGCAATCAAACAGATACTACAGTTCTGTAATATTAACACTGTGTTTGAGGTGGATATTGCCAAGCAACATCAGCTTTAGGACTCCAGTCACACAGCACTGAAGTGTGTAGTAAAATTCCAGTGGAATTATTTCAAGTTAAGTATATTTTTAGGTAAGATATTCACCAAATATATTAGGACCATCAAAATCTGAAGAGAAGCTAAATGAAGCAATTTCATCTGAACAGTTATAAACATATTGCTGGAAAATAGGACACACATAGGACAGATTTTCAGCTGTAAGCATTGCATCTTGCAATACTGAAATCATGCAGGTCAGTAGACATGTCATGCACTAACTGGAGAACTTCACACACGAAATAAGTTAACCACCTCAGAGTCTCAAAGATATTCTTTATTTCTGTATGTTAGAAACTTTGCTAAAAGATGTCAAATCTTCTAACCTTTATTTGGACAGCTATGAAGGGCTGTCATATTGGTTGCTTGAGGCAGGGTGCTCTTTATAGGCATAGCTCCTGTAGACTGAAATAAAATCATTCTTAATGAAAATCCAGACTTATTTCTATATGGATTTTCTTTTTTTTACCATTTGAGACTGCTGCAATCAAACAGATACTACAGTTCTGTAATATTAACACTATGTTTGAGATGGATCTTGCCAAGCAACATCAGCTTTAGGACTCCAGTCACACAGCACTTAAGTGTGTAGTAAAATTCCAGTGGAATTATTTCAAGTTAAGTATATTTTTAGGTAAGATATTCACCAAATGTATTAGGACCATCAAAATCTGAAGAGAAGCAAAATGAAGCAATTTCATCTGAACAGTTATGAACATATTGCTGGAAAATAAGACATATAGGTCAGATTTTCAGCTGTAAGCATTGCATCTTGCAGTTCAGTGGAGTTATGCTCATTCATAGGAAACGTTGTCTGACACCCTCATATTTCAAGAGTCAGAATATAGGGTCTGCACTCATATTTTAGTGTGTGTGTATGGTTATTGGACAAATACATACAAGCCAAATGTCTTGAACAAAAGAAATGTACGTTAGAGAATCTTACAGACCCACAAAATTATCCTGTCATTGTGGGTTGGTTGGCCTTAATTGACTAAATATGCAATAAGTGTTCAAACATTGCACTGGAATATGGAAATATTGCCCCTTTCCAATATATTCTACAGAATTAGACTTTCTTATAAAGTAAAAGTTCAGATTATAGACTTGACAGTCATTGCTGTTACTCTTGGTATCATGGGTGCAAGCTTCAGAAAGTAGAGCATAAGGAATCTCTCAGTAAGTCATAAATATCATCAACAATTTAAAAATATTGAAGCACAAAATCTGCATTTATTTAAGAATAAATGGAAAACAGGAGCAAAGATTTTACCACTGCTGACATACCCAGGATGGAGAATGGATTAATAGTCTCAGAACTGTGTTGTGTTTTTATTGCTGTATTAAAAATATTTTTTTCTTGTTGCATTTTGAATATTTAAAAATGAAACAGAACTAAAGAGATTTTGTTTTTACTGCAGGATAAGACTTTTGGTACAGCTGGGGAAACTGTTGTTGTTGAAGAACTTCTTGAAGGAGAAGAAGTTTCTGTAAGTGTGCATTTCACTGTAACACTTTGTTTATTCCCATTCTAAACTATTTAGGAAACACTATGTAAGTACCTACAGAAGGGACATGTAAGGTTTTATTGATTTAAATTAAACGCAGTTATCTGTACATAAATAAAATCTTATTAATTAAAGACAGCTGGGTTAAGAACAAGACCCTGCAGCCTGTTAAAATAATTCAAATTAAATAAAAATAACTCAAACAGGAGTCAATTGTTATCACATGGGAAAAAAAAATATCTAACCTTAAAAATTTTGAGTGTCATTGAGCGTGCAGTTCTGTGTTATGATTTCTCTGACAGCAAAGACAGTATAAGATGTCCCTTCTCTTCCATATTGCTATGTTTTCACTGCGGTTTGCCTAGTTAACCTGTTTGTGAAGCTCCAGCCTTTTTTTCAAAGAAATCACCACCACCACCTTGCATGTTTTCTGTGTGTTCATGTTTACAAATGGCCCAGTGCCATTTGAATCAGTACAAGTAACAGGATGGTGAAGCGCAGAGCAAGGCAAGAAGTGGTTGAGAGGAGGTTTGCCTAGTTAACCTGTTTGTGAAGCTCCAGCCTTTTTTTCAAAGAAATCACCACCACCACCTTGCATGTTTTCTGTGTGTTCATGTTTACAAATGGCCCAGTGCCATTTGAATCAGTACAAGTAACAGGATGGTGAAGCGCAGAGCAAGGCAAGAAGTGGTTGAGAGGAAGGGAGGATGGAGACTTCCTTTAATCAACTTTGCTGATGAAGGGAGTATGTTGAACTGTATCATGAGGGAGCAGTAAACTCCTTTGGAGCAAAGGAGGAGTCAGATCAAGAGAGGTGGAGGAAAGATCCTCATTAACCAGTTTCGTTGCCAGAGAGACTGCAATGTAGAAGTGTGTCCAGGGATGAAGGGTCCAGAACCAAAGGCTGTTGAATGATTTGACAGCATTGATTTACTCTGCAGATGTAGAGAGTACGTTTCCTTCATTTTAAGCTGATTTGGCTCCTTCATTTAAAAAAAAAAACCCAACTATATCTGATGTAATTAACAGAGCATGAAAGAGACAAGGGGAATTAGAGCCTAGGTTTTGAGATGGCAGGGGAACTTGACACTTGCATCACACAAAGTAGAACAGCCAACTATCAGCTCAGGTTCCTGAGTACTGGAGCTGGAATTGATTTGTGCTGCATGTTGTGAACTTTCATCTTGGAGGTGGTGGTATTTTTAAAGTAAGCGATCATCTCCAACTGTTGCCAATCGTTGCATAGTCTGGTTTCCTGCCTGATACGAAGCAATTAGGCATGCGGATATTGATCATCCTTACTCTTTCCTGGTTGTCTTGACCTTTTTAGTATCTAAGGGGTTATCTAGATGTTCATTCTCTGGTGGAAAATATGTAGTGCTCTTAATTAGTCCTTAGAATACCATTGGACTTAGTGTAATATAACACAATTATAAAAACATTCAGTTGAAAGGTTTTTTTTCTATGGTGACTGACAACAACGAAGCAAACTTGCTTGCCTTGCCTGTCAAAATATTTAACCTTCTGCAAATGACTGCAGTTTTTAATTTGGCATTTTGTTTTTTTTGTCAGGGAATCCTTGCTTGTTTTTTAATTAGCATTATAAAATGTTTTTGAGTACTGCTAGCAGTAGTCCAGACAGTGAACGTCATCATCCAGTTACAGAAGATGTCAGCAGGCTTGTTATTATGAAGATACTGAGGATAAAAGCATCTGCTATATAAGTAATATTTAAATAATTCAAAAGCAAATAGTTTTATCAACAAGGAAAAGGAAATCTTGAAAGGAATGTAATGCCTTCCTTCCGGGGCAGAGAGGAAGAAGGGAGAGGGAAGAAGTAGCTTCCATTGTGGAGTATTTAATTACTTTTTTTAACCTTTTTATAATTTCTTTTCAGTACAACTACAGATGTTATGTTATAAATTTTATATGTTATATGAAAGTTAATTTCTGTAGAAGGGTTGTAAAAACTGAGGCACTGCTTCCTGAGGGAAGAGGGAAATGTTTAGAACACTGTAGCTTGTTTTATCAGGGAAACAGAATTTATACTCTTAAATATCAATTTGCAAAACTGAAAATCAAATATATTTGCACTTTTTGTGCTTTAATTTCAATCATACACTGGGGTTTTAATTATTCTCCTTGTTTTCTAGTGCTTATGTTTCACTGATGGCGTCACAATTGCTCCCATGCCTCCAGCCCAGGACCACAAGCGATTAATGGATGGAGATGAAGGCCCTAACACTGGAGGGATGGGAGCTTATTCCCCAGCACCTCAGGTAAAAATATGTTGACAAAAGGGATCTTTCCCTAAAGCTGTACTACACCTCTAGTATTGAAACCATGTGTGAATTTGTAGTTCCATCATGATGAACAAGAGAGTGAAAAGAGTGGGCTCTTGTGGATGAAAAGAGTTGCCTAAAACAGACATAGTCAAGTAAAGTCCATAACGTAAATTTGTTTCTCTAAAGAAGAGGATGTTTCTACTGAATTACTTTTAATTGTAAAGGTGGAAGTGTCGTTTCTGCAACCTTGTATTTTGATTTGGTTTTCAGGTGTTACAAAATACTGATCGTGCTTAAAAACACATTTTCGTCTTGTGCCAAACTAAGCTAATGATGAATTCAGTTCACTTGCTGTATTTCAAGGTAGTTTGGTTTCTGTTTGGCAAGGAGCTATTTGCAAAAGGTCTTCCTTTGCTTTCTATTCACCTGTGTCATGGCCAGAGATTTTTTCTTTTAGAAGTTCAAAAAAATTACAGGTTCTGTTCGTATAGAAAGCTATCAGTCTTGTTTATTGAATAAAATTTTATCATCCATCACTGTACTTTCCAACCATGACTTTTCTTTGGGAGGCCTTGTCTAAATGCCAGTATGTCTGTACAAATGGTTTGTTCCAGTGAAGCCAGCGGGATTGCTTGCACATGTAGATCTAAGCATGGAAAAGTGTCTGAAGAAATGCAGACGGTTGTTTTAATGCTGTGGTATGTTGTCTGAGGAGAGAGAAAAAAATACTAGCTTTCTGTTGTATAAAATGTTTTGGAGTGAGCAAGAGACCATCCAGATGATCTGCTTGGCTCTTAAAAATGCTCGCCATCACAGTAGGAAAAATCAGGCACTCCCTTTTTACAAGCGCTGTTTTCTAATCTTGTTTTATTAGATTTCTAAAGATTTACTGCAGAAGATAAGAGATACTGTCCTTCAGAAAACTGTTGATGGCATGAGGAAAGAAGGTGTCCCCTATTTTGGTATGTACAGAAGTTTGGGATTTTAAGCATAAGGAAAAAGACAGGTTTTATTACTTCATCCTCTTTATAGGCTTAACTCTAAGGAAGATAACTTTGATCTATTTGGAAACTGGTTTTGGTATCAGTGGCTTGATTTAGAGTCCATTGAAAGCAGTGGATGTCTTTTCATTAATGGTGGATAATCGCCAAGTAAGGAATTGAAAATAAGATGCAAAATTGTAACCACAACTATTTCTGCCAGGTATATTTTTAACGTTTCTAAAGTGTTAACATCCTACCTTTAAATTAATACAGATGGCATCCTTTTTAACACTATTATGTGTTAAATAGATTCAAAACAAATGAGTGTTGCTTAGATATCTTTTTATACACTTTTTTATTCCAGGCGTGCTTTATGCTGGATTAATGCTTACCAAAGATGGACCTAAAGTTCTAGAATTTAACTGCAGATTCGGTGACCCAGAATGTCAGGTGAGTTATTTTGTAGGTACATACACTTAGTCATTATGAGAGAAGAAAAGTCTGTTACCATCTACCATTATTCTCAACTAACTTTCGAGTGAATAATTGGCACTAAGATTTAAAATGTTTGTTTGTTCAAGACAGAAGGTCTGATATTAAATTGTTCCATTCCAGAGAAGATTTCAGCAGGTTATACTCAAATATGGGCTTTACAAGGGTAAGCAGGAGTGAAACTCAGCATTTTCCTATGTTTCTGGAATGGAGTTGGATTTGTTTTTACTTTAATAAAGAAGTGAATACTTCTTTTACCCACTCCCTGTTGACAAGTGGAACAAAATCCTTCAGGTCCATTCTTCGGATCAAAATAGGGTTCTTGAGCTTCTGCCTTTTCGCCTCCATATGTAGCCGTTCCTTTACCCATAGAAATTATCTTCAAGGAGGAGTATTTTTAAAGCTACATAGATTATGAACAATATGTATATATGTGTGAGAATACAGTATATGTAAATGCTTTATGTTATTTTTACAGTTGCATTAGTATTTTTAAAAGCTCAGTGAAGAAAATGTAACAATGTATGTTGTTTTCTTTAATTTATAAATATTTATTTTTGTAGGTAATTCTTCCACTGTTGAAAAGTGATCTGTATGAAGTCATGCAAGCAGTTATCAATAAAAAGTTGTCTAGTTCCATGCCGGTTTGGTTTGAAGACAGTGCAGCTGTGACGGTGGTCATGGCCAGCGAAGGGTACCCAGGAACATATCCCAAGGGTTTGGAAATAACAGGTAAATCCAGCAGGAGAAACTGCAGAATCTTGATTCCCCTCTTGCCCTTTCTCAGCTCTCTCTTTTGCCAGATGAAGGTGAATCAGTGTAACCCCGATCCAAGAAGCTTTAGACCTTGTGGTTAAGGGTCAGCAAGAGACAACTGAATTTTCACACATCAAAGCTGATACCTATGTAGCATTTTCAAATTTCCACACCATATTGTTAAGTTCCGTAGCATTTCTTTAATATGTGTTACAGTAAAGTAGTCTTGGGCTGATCACTGATTCTTACATAATGTTGATGCTGATGAGTTTTGTGATCTTTATGGCAGTGAAGTACAAAATCCAGCTGGAATTACGTTTCAGCTAAATACTATGTCTCTGAATGTACAAGTAGACGCTCGTCTCTCCTCAAAATGTAGTTTTTACATATTTATTCCCATTTCCAAGAACGATCAAACAGAATTTGGTTGTGGTTTCCAGACACAGTCAATAAATGCTAAATATCTATTCATTTGTAATTTAATAGAGAATGTTCTAATCAGTTGATTCTTTTTCTGCTTTTGTTTTCTTAAATGGCAATCACAGGACTTCTTAAGGCTAAGGAGCTAGGATTGGAGGTGTTCCATGCAGGCACGGCCCTGAAGGACAGCAAAGTGGTGACTAGTGGAGGAAGAGTCCTTACAGTAACTGCTATTAAAGAGGATCTAATGACAGCACTGCAAGAAGCTAACAAGGGAGTAGCAGCCATACATTTCAAGGGTGCCATTTATAGAAAGGACATTGGTTATCGGGCTATAGCTTTCCTGAGACAATCCAGGTAGATATTTGAAATACTTGAAATGGAAATAACTGGTGTAAAAGGGACTTAAGATGCTACTAGTTTACATTCATAAACTGATGTTGATGTTAAGCATAACTCTAAACAAGTTTTAACTACCATACTTGTGAGCAATATAAGCAAGACCAGCCAAGGAAGGAACAGGCTTTTTGATGGCTCTTATCCACGTTCTTATTCTCCCAAGTCTGAGTTAAACTACAGTGACAAGCACATAGGAGTGACTTGTGCTGTTGCTGTCTTTGTTACGTCTGTTTTAGGGAAAGTGAACTCCTGGTTCTTGGGCTCTAAACCGTAGCTTTTACTATAGATTTATGTTGTCCATAGGTCTAATATTAATAGAATGAAATGTATTTACAAACAAAGCTTGAGCTATTTTATTGGTTCATTTTAGAGTCTTTAGAAATGGTTAAAATGGTCTTGAAACCAACCTGCCTTGTTGGGATATGCATTTTAACGGAATAGCTGGCTAACATTGTGGGTAGAATTTATCGCTCCTTTTTAATATTATTCTTTTTGTTTTCACAGTATCCGTTTTAACAGTTGTGAGATCATGTGGGTGTGGGTTTTTTTTTAAAGCAGTGTGTCCTGCTGTCTCTCTAATGTTACTGAGAGCACCTACCAGGTTTTAGACTCATTTTTACCTAATATGAGGCCTATCTGTCTGCCTATTCTCCAATTGACTGAAAACATAACTTTTTATAATAGGTTATTTTATAGTCTATGAAGCATATTAGCATATTAGCAAGTTTCCTTTTGCTGACAGTGTATACCAATTAGTATATTGTAAAATTATGATCAATAAACTTACTAAATGACCAAGGGTGTTGGTATCTAGTCTTCTTTCTCTCTCAAGTACTGTTCATCTTTTGAGAAACGTATGTGAAAATGTGTAATTGGTATTTGTGTTGTATTAGAAAAAAAAAAATATCAAGTCATTGTGTGAGGCAAGAGAAAGGTACTTTATTGAATAGTTATCTAAGTCACTGAGTTTGTGGGCCATAGCCAGCAAGTTTCTTGACTGGAGTGCCTGGAGGCTGGGGGGATCCCTAGCTTATGAAGGAGACTCCTGGGAACTCTTTGCAGTCAGCACCTGTTTCAGTGTCCATGAGTCTGCACCAACTTTTGCTCAGATATCCTAAAATTGGAAGAAGAGACAGTTGGGCACGCTTCACTTTGGAGTCTGTGTTGCTCACAGTTCAGGAAGGGTGATGGTTGGCTCTGTAAAGCTGGGGACGTACCTCCTCTTGGCAGCTTTGCAGGATTAAGTCCTATGCATTTCACGTTGTGAAAATACCCAGAATATTTATTTAACAAAAAATATTGCAGAACAAGACTCTTATTTTAAAGAATCAAAGATATGATGCTTTTAAAAATAAGGTGAAAGTATGATGAATATTCAGCATGTTCAGACTGAAAGGGCCTGATTCTGGTCTCTTGTTATTGCAGCTAATATTTCCTTGAGTCTGAACAGCTGCTTCTTATAATTATTTTCCTTTTGCAAATTTTTGAGCCGTGATATAATGTGAGGGCACGTCTTTGTATTTTCCTGGTAGCGCCACTCTTTGGCCAGTTGTTTTGTTGCATTTGTCCTTGTTGTTAATCAATCAGCAGTGAATTTCACTCTTAGAATTTAAACTATTACTGAATTGCATCAATAAGAGAGCTAAAATAGATATAAGCCTAAAATAGGGATGCACCAAGTAGCCTGGTTCATGCCACTGACAGTGTAGAAATAGCAATTGCTTAACTGGAGTGAAATATGTTTGGTACAAATAGTAATTAAAAGTCATTAAACTCACTATCTCCAAAATTAGAAGGTCTCTCTGTAAATATGGGGTGGTACTTAATGTCCCCAGTCAGTTGTATGAACAGACAAGTTGCATACACCAGTTTGTAGTAAGTGTGCTTCCTCTGTTGTGTGGCTGTATCTCAGAAAACATCCAGACCTTACGGACGTTTCTTTCTAGATTGCTACAATGGGCCTTAGGAGCTCAGGTCTTTTTAAATTAACTTTATGATATACACTTCAATAGACAGTTTATTTAAGGAAAAAAGAGGTGTGGCTGGTTTTGTGGCAGTATCATTCTGGGTAATAAGGAGAGCCAACCTTTAAGCTACTCGAAGTAGCTTAAAGCTCTTTGAGAGTAAAACTCTCGAAGTGTCATAGAGGACTGTTGATTTATGTGATACTTCTCTTTTGAAAAGCTATCTTGAGCTTGATCCTGCACAGTGCTGAAGTATTCTGATTTAGCAGTGCATTTTTGTATACATTTTGTTTTGAGCGCAGGAACTATACTGCTGATGCCTCAGTATCTGGGTCAGGGATTCAAACCTTGCAAAATCAGGTCCATTATTCCACCTATTTTACCTTGTTGTTGGGTTGTGGTTTTTTGTTTGGTTGGGTTTTATCTTGGTATTTGACTGGATAGAGTATGATGCTGATGCTCTGATGCTGTCTTCAAGATATCTGGAGCTCTTTGAATGTGGCTTATAGCAGACACGCTGTGGTGCAAATCCATGAAGTTTTGGTTTTTTGGTATAAAACTCTCTACCTTCAGGTGTATGTGTGAGGTCAGGTTCTGAACAGCAAAAAGATTAACCTTTGAGCCATTGAACCTGCCTGAAATGAGTGCTTCAATACTTAGATATCATTTTATATGAGCAAAGTTACTGTACAAGCAGGAAAATAGTGGTACTTGACAGCAGAATAGGATTCTGAATGGTTAATCCCTTTGTGATGCAATGATGTAAAGAAGTAAATATCTCTTTTAAATAGATGTTTCTGCATTTAATAATCAATTGTGTAATATATTTTTTAACATTCTTTCAGAGGCCTGACTTACAAAAACAGCGGGGTAGACATTGCAGCAGGGAATACTTTGGTTCAGAAAATTAAACCCCTTGCTGCAGCCACATCAAGGTCAGGTAAGCCTTGTACCTTCTATTCCTGTTTCAGTCAGGTCATGGCAATGAAGCTTATCATCTGATCTTGATCTTGATACAAAAGCTCATATTTATGTGTTCTGCGTTGTTACACAACAAGAAATATTTGTGGTAAGCCTGTTATTTCTTCAGAACCTATTTCCCTAAATTTATAGATTTTCTTCCCAAAATGACTCCAAACTATACCTCCTGAAAGTCATAAATGTTAGAGAATAAAGTTTAGCACTCTAAAAGGATAAATGCAAGCAAAAATCCTACCATTTAGAGCTATTTTTGATTACATGGATTATTATTTCTTGCCCAGTGAACTATACAATTTTTGTACATAACTGTTTAGAATGGTGTACAAGATTCCTCAGAGATACTATCCATTACTTGAGGTAGATATAGAAGACAAATCTTTTGCTTGGTTAAAACAGAATAAATTTCTCCTCTTTTTGACATGATCTCAGACATATCTTGCAAGTCTGTGTAATTCATTTGATAGCTTTAAAATATCAGTCGTATATAATAACCTTTTAACTTCAGATTAACTGAGAACCTTCAGACAATGTCAGATATACACAGAGAGAAAACTGTATGCACACACAAATACAACTAGTCACTTCTTAGCATTCATTGTATTTTCTACTCATGTTTTTTCCACTCTTAGGATTTAACCCATTTTAGTTTCAAGATTACTACTTAGGTATCATAACCAATCTTAGGAGCAAGGAGTCTTAATATACTCTAAGTAGCAGTGTTAACAAGGAGATATAGGAACTTTCAGTTGGAAAATGCCTAGTTATCATCTTTTCCCAGAAAACTGTGAGCTCTTATCCGTTACAATTCCTTTTCTGTTTTTCAGAAAAAATACTAAGTGCAAGGGGGAAATATATCCGTCGTGGTAATTACTGAATGTTCAATCACAAACTTTGGGATTTTTAGCCTTAAGTAATAGCAAAGAAATAAGACAAAGCAAACTTAAAGGGATTAGGAGCTCCCGTGCCTCTATGAACAGGCTCTAAATGACAGAGGAAAGTTTTCTGGTGACAAAGCAAAGTCATGTTGACAGATATCAGAGGGAATTTTTGTTGGAGATCCTGAAGAAACCCACGAAAGCAAGTGTTTACAATTTTTTCCTGTTTTCTGACTGGCAGGCTGCAATGCAGAACTTGGTGGCTTTGCTGGCCTCTTTGATTTGAAAGCAGCTGGTTACAAAGATCCTATCTTGGTATCTGGAACTGATGGTGTTGGCACAAAACTCAAGGTAACATGAAAATCCATGAAAGGAAGGAAAATAGCACAGAAGGGAAAATGTTTTAACAGAAAATATATATTGTCTTTTAAAAATACTTGGTTTTATCTCTAAGAAGGGAATGAAAAATTAAATTGATCATCAGGCAAAAGGATTAAATGTACGTTTAATTTTAGCTATACTTGAAATGATGCGTAAAATAATTAATATTAAGTATGTAATCAGGGACTCCATTTCACCAAGGTAGAATCCCCACCCTCAAAAAGATTACTCATGGGGAAAAACGTTAAATTATACAGTTGCTCTTGTGTTTATGCAAGCTGCAATGAAACCCTTTCCAGCTCAGTTCCCTTCCATGAAGTGCCTTTTGTACTTGCCCATTAAGAAAGTAACGATCCCTAAAACAAAAATGTTCAGAGGGGCTCCCGGAGATGGTAAATAAATGAAGCTGCTCCACAGAAAGCATCTGGAGGAGCCGCGTGACTTCGATCCCCTTCCATGACAGACTCTCCAGGTGTGTTTCTGTTTCTCCGAGCTCACCAAAGGGGTTCTCTCCCTGTGTTTTGCAGATCGCACAAGTGTGCCAGAGACACGACACCATCGGTCAGGACCTGGTTGCCATGTGTGTCAATGACATCCTGGCTCAAGGAGCGGAGCCCCTCTTCTTCCTGGACTATTTTGCCTGTGGCAAACTTGACGTGGACGTGGCTCAGAGCGTCATTGCGGGAATAGCTGAAGCTTGCAAGAAAGCAGGATGTGCTCTTCTGGGTATGAACCCTCTTCTTTGAAGGATACGAAAAATCTTACACAATATCTTTATAATAGCTTTTAATGAGTTTGTTTTCCTACTCTCCTGAAGAATCTTAGAGGTGTGGAAAAAATACCAAAGCATCTTTGCTTTCAGAGGACATAACCTCTACCTACTGACAGGAGACGGTACTCTACAAATGCTTCCATTAGCTCAGGAAGTTGCATATAAATATTCATATCTTTTCATTTAACTTTTTAACTATAACAGCTACCTAGAAACTAGCAGTTCATGTATTTGAATTCCTTGTATTTTTCAAGTATATTTTAAAACATAAATAGGTTTGTTTATTTTTATCTTCTACCCTAAAGGAAATCCTCAAGTTTTCCTCTAGAAAAAAAAGATTTATATGTGTTACTGTGCATGTACATGTCCCTGTTTGCATACATATTATCCTTTCAATCTCTTGGGTGATTTTAACCAAATTTGACAGGAAAGGCAGAGATCGCACAGCTATTGTGTTCCCACAAGCTTCATAAAACTAGAAGGCCACAGAATGTCCTTATGCCTGCAACAAAAGCTTCAGCTGGAGCTCTCTACTTAAGACACAGAAGTTACCACAAGACAGAAACATAAAAGAAACCAGGTTTCATTAATTACCAAACTAATAGCAAAATTATTTCTCTACTGAAGACTTGCTGGAGATTTATTTCACCAAGATGAGCATATTCCAATATATTAAGACTTAAATTTTAAAATTTTCCTTTTCAGCCTTATAATACAAGTACACAGTACATCTTACTAACAAATTATGTATGTATTCTGGTATACAGTAGTCTATTTATCCATGAAAATTATATGATATTTCACTTCTTGAATCTTAAAAAAGACAGCTTTAACACCGTTCAACTCAATAAAAATATTTCTAGGTTAGTGAAAAATACATTCTTTCATATAAGTCATTAGTTTATAAAAGGAGTACAACACGGGGTTAAATTTTAAAGCAATGAAACCCAGAAAGTTCAGTTTCCTCACATAGTTCTTATTTTCCCTTCCTTTTTTAATAAAAACAGATGTGGATAATTACCATGATTTTTCCAAAAAGACCTTTAATTTGAGACTAAAAGTGACAGCTCAAGTGTCTTACTTTTAGGTACCACTTTATAATTGGTAATACAGTAATTCTGTCCTTTTTCCAATTCTTAAAGAAAGTTAGTTTCAGAAGTCTTTTCTAAGGGGGAGTGTGTCGTTTCAAGGTAATTTATGAGCTTTGAACAAGAGGCTATTTATGTTCTGATTTAATTTTTTCTGCATGAACTGTTAGTCATCTTGTTATTTGTCTTAAGGTGTTCTCTCAGTTTATGAAATATAATCAAACCATTCATACTTCAGCATAAGTACATGTTATGAGAAATCTTGCTATGAAATTTCTTACTGAAATGCCAAGACTTTATTTCCAGTTGGAAGACTTTAAAACTACAAAAGGGCTTTGGATGTTGTAAATTAATTACCAGAGAACAATTTCTCCAAATTGTAAATAGGTTAGCAAATATCTTTTTGTGCCAATATAAAAATAAGTCTGAACTTGTAAATAAAACACCCATGATTTGTTCTCCAAATTTCTGGCACTCTCAGAAAAGGAGGGACAGAGATGACGCAATAACGTTGAACCTAAGGAGGAAATGCTTTTCTGTAGCCTGGATCATCGAAATAAATTTCAGTTTGGGCTCCAGCTTCACACATTCATTTCAGTGTGCCTGCATATATCATGTAGATCTGTCTTGGCATAGTATCACCTCATAAAAGTCCCATTTGAAGCATGTTGCTAAACTCCTACCTTGCATTTCTGCAATACCTGAATATTCAGCTCAACCGCCTTGAGCTCATCACACCGCGAGGTACTGAAGGGCTTATCTACGTGCTTGGTTTTCAACAAACATTATTAAATACAGATTTAAGTAGATGTATCTAAGCAAATTATCTTTGATTTTAAAGTATAGTAATGTAATGTTGAAACCCAGAAAAGCTTCCAGAGAATCTACTATGTCAAGCACTAAGTACAAGAGCAGTTTCCACCTTGACTCAGGTAAATTTGGAGCCCCTTCAGGGACATTTTCTGGAAACAGAATACTTTTGTATTGAAGATGCCTATTGGAAAACTTTGGAGTGAGCAGTAAATGCTCATTTCATGTACCAAACACAGGGAGTTCCCCTCTCTAGACTGAATGAGACTGTGGCAGGCAGAACACAGTCTTCAACAGTGAAGACCGTCAGCTTATACCTGAAGGTCAGTAGGGCAGCCAGAAAGGTATGTATAGAGAGAGAGAACGCTGTCTGAGCAGTGCTGTGCATTTCTGTGCAAGCTGGGAAAATTACCTTTTCAGACTGCACTCTGAATGAGGTCAGCCAGGCAAAACCTGGTTTTCAGGCTAAAACGAGAGGATATTCTGATGATCAGGATTTAAGACAATAGCCTAGACAACAGTTCATCTGCACGGATGGGTAGGAAAGGCCCTCTTAGAGGTGTTCTCCTAAAACAGTCTATAAATCTTAGATGTTCAGAGTTGGCATGATAATGATGGCCAGGTTGTGGGCATCAGTGGCAGGCAGGATAGTGCAATATACAAAATCTTTATGAAGGCAAGTGAGCCTAATAGCAATGTTGTTCCTGTGATGTCCATGTATTAATTTCTTGTATCTCTTGTATCTTGTAAATTTTTCATGGAGAATATTAAACCTGGCAGAAATTTGGAAATGCGAAGCACTAAATATATGCTTTATATGATTTTAAAATGTGAATGCACAAGTTGATAATAGTTGTCAGAATGAGGGAGGAAATGCTCTTTCCCAATTTTTTTTGTTGCTTGTTCAATTGAAGGGCATCTGACAAACATGTTTCTAATTCTTTTTAATGTTCGTTTATCTAATTAAAAAGCCTAGTCTGTTAATGCCTTATGAGTTTAAAACTTTGAAAAATTGCATGTCTACTGGTCCCAGTGGTTTTCCAACATGCTCTTTCTCTTTTTTTTTTTGTTTCCTATAGGAGGAGAAACTGCTGAAATGCCAGGCATGTACCCACCTGGAGAGTATGACCTGGCTGGCTTTGCTGTTGGTGCAGTAGAGCGAGGGCAGATGCTGCCCCAGCTGGAGAGAATTGCAGATGGAGACGTGGTTATTGGAGTCGCTTCTTCTGGGGTTCACAGCAATGGGTACAGCCTTGTGAGGAAGATTGTTGAGAAGTCATCGTTCGATTTCTCTTCCCCGGTTGGTGCCTCCGGTGATCAGACATTAGGTACCATCTGTCATGCAGTTTCTCCCATTGTAACTTGGACTTCTGAACAGGCAAACACCACACAATTGTTTTGCCTGTGCCTTTGCCTTTGTAACTTTTCTAAGGCACTAAAAAAATATTCTGTTCTTTGACATGTTCTCATCTTCTTTTTTCCTGTGAATCACATATGCAGGAAAGAAATTAAGGGAGGGGGATAAATAATTCATGGAATGCTAAAAAAAAAAGGTAGAACATTGTGTTTTTCTCTGTAGTACAATGCTCGTTGGTATCCAGCAAATTAGTATTTTGAGATTTCCTCAATTCTGTATTGATTAACATTTATTTCTGTGCTGTAACTGGTCTTCTTTCATCCTCTTTCATCTGCAGGAGATCTCTTATTAACGCCAACAAAGCTCTACAGTAAGACTCTGTTGCCTGTCCTTCGCTCAGGCCATGTGAAAGCCTATGCCCACATCACTGGAGGGGGCTTGCTGGAAAACATCCCCAGAGTTCTCCCAGAGTCCTTTGGTGTCGTTTTAGGTGAGATAAAAAGAAAGGCTGTAGAAACGTTCACATGTTCATAGGGATTGAGGGAAGCTGCATACATGGGGCCTTGTCAGCTGCCTTGCACTGTAACAGCTGGACTTGCTTGTCTAGAGATAAGTTTACTTTTTCTTCATTGTTGCTGAATTTTCCCTTGTGCCTGAAACAGAGCCAGTCAAAACACTCTGTAGTCTTATGACTGCTGCCCATTGAATTCACTTCCCTGATGGTGTTTTCGATTGGATTTGTTTGGAAACTCTATCCACACTTGCAAAACCAGAACAACTTCAAAAACAACCTAAAGTGAGCTGTCACCATTTGCAATAACATGCAAAATTATTGCTAATTAAATGACACTTATGAAGTTTTGATTGGCATTCAGATATGGTTATCAGCTCAACTACATCTCAAGATATTCAGCATGACTTAATTAATCCTCACCACAATGTCATCAGGTATGCTAGAAAGTGTATGTCACTTACAGAGAAAGCATAGTGTGGAAAGGTAAATTACTTACTATAGATTATGCAGTGTTCATTGGTTTGTAGGATAAAATAAGGGAACTAATACTGAGTTTTGCACTACAGAACTGCGTGTAAATCATTCTTCCACTTGTCATCTAAACAGTGGTCCACACTGCATGCTGATGTATATAAATGGAGATGATAACATTTTAAGTATAACATGATGAGAAAGAAACTTAATGTCTTTGAAGTTCCTTTACAGTGGCTTGTCCCATAGCATTTCTCGTGTTGCTGTAAATCATCCTTACCTTGTTGGAATTTGGGACAGTGTGAGACTTCTGGGGCAGTTTTTAAGGCTATTGTTCAGGTACAAGAGTTTCCTGAGAACCAGAACCTTCAAAAAGAGGATTTTCCAAAGAGTGCTTCAGAGCCTGTGTTGAATTACTGATTAACGGATTGCAGTGGAGCAGTATGATTAATTTCCTCCCAGAGTGACACTTCTTTCTACTCCCAAGCCTTGTTCAGTAAGGAAGGAAAAAACATCCTCTTTCTATGCATGGAAGCCAATTTCACTCAAGCTAATGCTTCTGTGGGACTTAGTCTGTGCTTTCCATCCAGATCTTGCCTCTTAATGCTCTAATAATTTTAGTATTTGTCCATTGGTAGTGACTTCCACTGTTCATCTGTATTCTCAATTCTCTTCAGATGCTCTTACCTGGAAGATTCCTGAAATCTTTTGCTGGCTCCATAAAGAAGGGAACCTCTCTGAGGAGGAAATGACTCGGACATTTAATTGTGGGATCGGTGCAGTCTTGGTAGTTCAAAAGGAGATGGCTCAGCAGGTCCTCAAGGACATTCAGAAACACGAGACAGCTTGGCTGATCGGAAAAGTTGTCTCCCTACAAAAAGGTTATTAAATTTTTCTTTTCCTTTTAAAAAAAATTGCAGATCTAAATTCCTTAACTGGTAAGTCTCCATGGAGGTTAGCTGAAAATCTCTTAATTGGCACCTCCATAGCTTTTTTGCACAGGGTATTAAAATGACAGTCCTCACGACTTCAGTCTTAGTTCACAGAACATGTGCTTAGCAATGTCAGATGTCACCAGAACTATAAATAAATAATGAGAAGTAAAGCAGTGCCACTAATCTTTTTTCTCTCTCTCTGTTTCTCCCTTTATTTACGTGTTGGTTGGTTGGCTATTTTTTTTTTCCCTTGTATGCATTCAGGCTCTGCCAATGTTCAAGTCCTTAATCTGCTTCGAGCCTTGCAAGCTAATAGGTCGCTGTCTGTGCGCAGCCATATCCAAGGCAAAATCCAGACAGACAAAGTGAAGGTTGCTGTCCTTATCTCTGGAACAGGTGAGAATTATATTCTTTACTACAGTGTAAAACAGACTACTAAAAAAGGAACTTCAGCTCAGATTTAAAATCTCTTAAGTCCTTGCAAGTCTCCAGGGAGATAGGCTGCTAACAGGCTTTCAGTAACAGGCAGAATAGATTTTGCCCTTGGGTTAATTTCAGTCACAAACAGAATCACCTTCAACCTCTGCTGCAAACTGACTATAAATTGCGTCCGTGTTCATTTTATCTACAGATTTCTGCACCTCTCCAGATTCGAGCAACTACTGCTTTGCACTATAGGGACAGCAGGATTATTTCACAAATAGATCAGAATGTCTTCTTGCCATATAGGCACTCCCAAGGTTTCCAATATTCTCACTTGCTACGAAGTAGACCATCATTCCAATTCCATAAATTACAATTTACAAATTTAATTTCTAGTAATAGCCCTGTTTCCCCCAGCTGTCAAATTCAGTTCCCAGTAAGATCAATTAAAAAGGGATTACTGCTAACATCAATGTTTTTTGCATTGGATCTCACCCACATTGCCACTTATTTAAAACCTCTTCTAGCTGTTAAATAAATTTGTTCTCCAGGAAGAACTTGATACTCATGAATTGTTTTTTCACTCATAGGCACAAACCTGGAAGCCCTGATAAACAGCACAAAAAAGCCCTCCAGTTTCGCACAAATAGTTCTTGTTGTTTCTAACAAAGCTGGTGTGGAGGGGTTAAGGAAAGCTGAAAAAGCTGGTATTCCTACAAGGGTAAGTATTCCTTATCTTTTTAAAATTAGCCATCATTAGCTCTGGCCACAGCAGGAAGATACTGTGAGATGATGAGTTTTACTAGGGTAAGACACCATTTGATAGGATGCCTTAGCCTTTATTTTTTGGTTTGTCATGAACTTGTGCCCTTGGGCAAACTACTGACATGGGAAGCAAAACACTTGCTTTGCTCCTTCTCAGAGATGCTGCTAGCAATCCTTATGGTTTTGGGAATGGTCACTATATAAAACCAGTGCAAAACTTTCACAGTTACAGTTTGAACTTTGCCATTTATTTAAAAATTTATTTAAAATTGCATGCTCAACAGACATGGTAGTTCATTTGAATGAAACAGAGAGGTCAAGCTCAGTGGGACCTTCCACTGGCTCTCTGGGCATTGCTTCAAGCTCTCCAGGATTCATTGAAAGCAAACTGTGTTTCCCTTAGTGTCACTGGATCCAGGGCTGCATTGCTTTGCCTTTTGTGCAGCCCTTTGCATTACAGATGTGAAATGTTACTGTTCTGACTGAGGAGCATTTTAAAGCCACTTTTCGCTGGTAACTACAGGCAAGAGGGGAGCTTTGGGCCCAGTGCAAGCTTTGTTGGTAACTTGAATATTAGCAGGATCTGATTGTCAGCAACGCTGTCTCTTACTTGGGAGTAGGCAAAGACCACAAGGGAATATATCCCTGGTATGCAGGGGAGGGACAAACTCATAATGAGGGGAAACATACAGTCTTAGAGAGCTGATGGACTCAGGGGTTAAGATGGGAGAGGTGGTGACATAGAGGGGCTGAGGAGTATGTGCCACACTGGTTATTACCTGATAGTTCATGGCAGAGTTCAGCCCAGTGCTGAGCTGGGCTTTATTGCCAGTGCCCTCTGACACTTTCTTGGCCATCCAGTTCTGGTTTTTCAAAACCACTTTGTGATATTTAAATGCACCACCACGGTAAATCCGGTATGGATCAACAGGTGTTTTTATTTAAAAGGCTGTGGATGTTTTAAGTTATGTAGCACTGCCTTCTTCCTGCTTAAATCAGGGGATGTGCCTTGGACGGAAAATACTGAACTCAGTTATATGGACCTTTTGCAGTAGGGGCTGTTATATCAGCTTGTGATAAGCCTTTCCTTCAAGGTTCACAATTTCCATCAAGGCTGAGCTCCTTAAAGCTACCAGAGGCTTTAAATTGAGTGAAATCATTCTAAGACTTTAGGTTATCTTAATGACCTGCATTTGTAGGTTGATAAATTCTGGCACCTAGAACTGTGGGCCTTATCAAATAAAATTCTCATTTATTCTGATGATTGCTCTGTGTGAACAGGAATAAAGACTGCGTGTTTGTCTGTTAGCTCCATGCCTTTAAGAACTGCTCTTCTTGCTGTGTATGTGCACCCAGCCTGAGCCACACGTGGGGATTTAATTGGTTTTTGTTTGTTACTCCAGGGTATCATTTCATTGTGCTCTTAAGGCGTTCAGATTATATTAAGACCATGTCCATATTCCTTTGTCTTTTGGATTATCACAGGTTATTGACCACAAATTGTATGAAAGTCGCACTGAATTTGACAGTGCAGTTGACAAAGTCCTTGAAGAATTCTCAGTTGAACTCATCTGTCTGGCTGGATTTATGCGAATACTATCAGGTCCTTTTGTCAAAAAATGGGAAGGTAAGCACAGCGTAGTCGTGTATGCATTTGAAACAAATAATTCATTTTATAGCTCATCCTCAGGAAAAAGAAAATGGGAAAAATACAGAAAAAGAACCACATTAATTCTGGGTTTGCAGGGAACTAGACTCTTCCCGTCTTATAAGGAAAAAAATAAGAAAGAGAAAGCAATGTTTTCCCCCTTCCATCTATCATTTCCCCCAAGGTTTAAGGAAGCCAAGGGCAAATGCAGACCTTGTGGTCTTTGATTTATTAGAACGTACTTTAAAATAAAGCTGTGAAAACTTTAGACCCCTGCAGACATGAGGTGCAGGGCAAATTGTAGCCTCAGCAGTAGGTGTTGGTTGGGGAGAGGTGAGCATCCAGCCACTGAGAAGTCCTTCCCCTGACAGATGAGCCGCTTTGGCTGCACGTAAAACTGCAAAACTGCGCAGGGATACACAGTTCCTGTAACCAAGATCTTGCCCATCTTCTGGTCAGATGTCCCAGGAGCTGTCTGAATCCAAGGGTGGTGTGTTTCACAGGCTGATTCAGCTCTTGTTTGTCCAAAGTGTTCACAGTATCTCCATTCTGGCCATCATTTACAATTTTCCCAGGTCTTTGTTAGGGACTGATAAAACCTCTGCCTCCTTCAGTGGCTGCTCTCCCTCCCCCTGCTGTTCCATTCCTCTTCTTATCTCTTTCTGTTTCTTTCAGGGAGTCCCGAATCACACAGAGGCAGCTGCTTTTCTCACTGTTTGCTCTACTTTGGGTTCAGTTATGGTGACTTAAACTAGTTCTTGCTCATACCAGTTACAAGCTGGCCAGCCTATGCATTGCAGCTCTCCAGGCAGCCTTTATTGTTCACGTGCTGACTTCTGTGTTGCCCTGGGTGTGCCTGTGACACGGGCCTTTTACACCTGAGCTACTTCCCAAACCTCTCTTTAAAAAAATCAGTGGAGCAAAACAAGCGTTCCTAGGAGGCAACTCATTTTATGCTAAAGCTGTCAACCGAATTGGTTTTGTTTCTCTCCATTCATTAAGATGAATGAAGATGAAGATGTAAATGTCTGTGCTGTAAATAGCTGTAGTTAGAAGAAAGGAAACCCTCACCTACAAGAGATGGGTTTTGAGTGGAGTATGTGTGTAGAGGATGGAAAAGAACTTTCTCTAATCCAGAAATCTGGTGCAAATTAGTTCCCTCCGATTTAGGGACAGAGCACTTCCAGCACTGCTGGTCACCCTGCACGGTGCAGGACTTGTCTTACATATATCACTGGCCCTTGGGCAAAAGGCTCTCTTAGCACAGGTTAATTCATTTTTAAAATGTCCAGCACTGAATCGAGCCTAAAAACAGCTACCTACCTGAGCTCTGACCAGGAATGTCCATCAGTTAAGTCTTAGATGTGAGCCCAAACATTGAGTTCAGCTCGGGGATCTGTGCCAGCTAACAGGAGCATACTGTAAAACTCTGACCCAGCCGTGCCCTGACCAGCCTAATTTGTCCAGGAGCAATCAGTTCTCATTGCTGCTCTCTTAAAAGCTGTTACCTTTCTTTTGTCCAGCAGTCGTAAGGACATAGTGTGAATTTAGTTGTGAAACCCTTTTTCTTGCTTAATGGCCCTGAAATGTTAATATTGAATGTTAACATGAAGGACAGATCAAAAACAAAACAAGACAAAACCAAGCAAACCAGAAAACCACTTTCCTTGAGAGCAGTTTCTGATGACACAGTTATAAGAAACGAAGAAACTCAGACACAAGTGCAGTGTTGTTTTTGACTCACTGTCCCCAACACTTTTTTTGCTCAAGCAGCAGGGCAGGGAGATGCTGATGCTTAAAAAAGGGGTGTTTCTGAGACCCTGTTGAAGATGGGGAGATACCAGTTGCAGAGGTCAGTATCTGCACGAGTGATCTGCAGTGAGAGCGCCGGTTTCTTAGGGCGCTGCCAGAAATGGCCTTCACTTGACATTACAAAATCCTGAGCCTCTATTTCGGTACGCGGCTGCCTCCGCCAGCGTGTGTCAGCTCAGTCTCCCTGCTGGCATTTGGGTGGTGTTCAGTGAATCCTGATGACACACAGCCTTCCTAAACAGGAGGCACGCAGAGACAGCGGGGGCGTAGCATACTGAGATATAAATAGTATCGATGGCCACTTCTTATTTTTTTTAATCCTGTAAGGGTTTGTACTGAATCTAAGAGAAGATCTAGGGCTGTCAAGCACCTTTTGACTTCACTCCGGCCCACAATGGGCAGGGGGAGTTGTCACAGACATAACAAGGAGCCGACAGGGGAAGTCTGCCAGAAGAATGAAAGGTTTTCTCATGGTTCAACCATCACGAGACCCTGAGGTCACGGGCAGCCACTCTCTCCTAGTTTACAGCTGAGACACACAGTCGTGTGCTTTCTCCATGCACCCCTGGGTACAGGGTTCCCAGGGTCATAACCATGGTCACACCTGGTTGAGCATTAAGAGGCTACATTATCAATTTCCCCCCAGCCAACTTTCCATGCGGAAAGTAGTAGTGCTTCTCGGAAGGGCAGGGAGAAGGGCTCCTGTAGGAGCAGCTGTTGTCTTTTACTAAGCCAAAACAGGTGTGGAGGAAAAGTCCCGGCTAAAGAATTTTTTGCCTTGTCATGGGTGATCTGTTGCGTCATTTGAAACTGCACCGAGTTTCTTCTGGGTGCTGAGTTTGTAAGAAGGAGCCTTGTGCCTGTGATCGAAGAAAGAGGAGAGCAAGATGCTGAGGGAAAGGACAGCTACGTCAAAAAGCGTTATTAGTCACTGGAGAAATACGCTTTAGCCATGCAATTAATTGCATCTGATTGCTATCTTTGAATTTTCTGAAACAGCGAGACACTCTGAAATGCTTTGGGCTGATTATCTGTCGGTATCATCAAAAAACAAGTGTATGCAAAAGTCCTGAAAAATCTCTTTCACAAATATATTTTGTTCCTCCGCTGATTATGGTACTTCGAAGACTCTGCTAAGGCTGAATGCTAAAAGACAATGATCTCGCTTATAATTTTCCAGGAAAAATACTGAACATCCACCCATCTCTGCTGCCTTCCTTTAAGGGAGCAAATGCCCACAAGTTGGTGTTACAAGCTGGAGTCCGAGTCACGGGCTGTACTGTGCACTTTGTAGCTGTAAGTACCTCCTTGGCCCCTCTTTAACTCTCTGTAACTGACCAGCCTTAAGATTTTCACCTCAGAGCTTGCTTGGAACAACACCCTTATACCATCTCATCTGATTACATTTTCTCCTTTGTTCTTTCCTAACATTATTAGACAATAAAGTACTTTAGTTTGCTGTCCCTGGAGAAGAAACTGGAAACAAATAGTCTATACAGGGGAGTTTAAGCTTTTCCCAAGTTAACAACTTCTCTAAGCATCCCACTGCTGCCTTCCACCAGTTGCAGTGAGGGTACCAGTTCATGGAAGGTCTTGGCTAAACCCCAAATTTCTATTACTACACAGCACTAACTTCTTAGATTTCATCACACAACCTTCCTTATTTGTTGCTTTCAAGAAAAACAAAAACAAACAAACAAAAAACAAAAAAAACCCACAAAATACCCAAACAAAACCAAAAAACAACCCAGCACTGGAAATGGCACACAAAGCTTAGATTTGTTAAAAGTAATCAAATGTTTGTGGGAACAGAGAAAAACTTAACCATTTATGTTAGTAAAAAACTAAGAAAACAAACCCCAGAGATCTCTCAAACTTGGAAGATGCACATTTTTATCAGTTCAGGGAGTATTTTTTCCATCTGGTTCAGTTCTCAGGGTTGACAGTAACTAGCCTCCCCTCCTCTGCTGCATTCTTCAAATTATCCTCCCCTTTTCCACTGCTCCTGAAATCTGCTCTCATATTTTTTGCTTTCTCTTGGAAAAAGAGACAAAAACTATTTTTCCAGATAGAAGGAAAAAGGGCATTCCTTTCTCTGTGATAGGACTTAGGGTTGCTTCTCTATGTGGCAATGTACTGAGAAACAATAACTGAACAGCAGGGATCTGCCTCATTAACATGCAAAAGAAAGATCTGCTGGGTCCTCTAGTCCCGCTCTGTGCCAAGGCTTGGCTAATTCACTCTTCTCAACTGAAATGTTCATCGTTTTGTCCAATTTAGCCTATCATGTCCCCAGTTAACACGGCTTTTGTTGTTTTTTACTGTAGCAGAAATGTTACTGGCTGGTGTTCCGCCTGCCGCCTCTTTTTCTTTCAACCCTCTGCTGCTGTTAGCTCCTCACAGGCCAGCCTGAGCGCTGGCATCTTCTCTGCGTTCCTCACACCGGCCCAAAAATGCATGTTTCTGATAATAATGTGATGATAAACAGATCCCCGAGGCAGCTGGATGACATTGATTGTCCTACAGCTGGGACCCCGACCCCCTCTCTCCCATTTCAACCGCACAGACACTCTGGGTGTTGCTTTTACAGGAGGAAGTCGACGCCGGAGCCATCATTTTCCAAGAGGCAGTTCCAGTTAAGATTGGTGACACAGTGGAGACCCTGTCCGAAAGGGTGAAGGAGGCCGAGCACCGAGCCTTCCCTGCTGCCCTCCAGCTTGTGGCCAGCGGGGCCGTGCAGGTGGGGGAAGCTGGCAAGATCTACTGGAAGTAGGAGCAGCACATCCGTGAAGGTCCTCAGATGGGGCAGCTCAGATGGGTGCCTTAATTGGTGAAAACAAGAGGTCACAGCCTAATAACATGCACACTGTATTCTCTTCACAAAGTGTTTTCAACGTAGAGTTTACCATGTCGTGTTCTCACTCAAATGGTTAAAAGATTTGAAGTAAAATCTGGAGAAAGCCCCCAAATGGGAGTATTAAGGCAGGGGGCTGCTCTCAGCAGTGTTAGTTACGGTTCTGTTACATGCTTCGTAATTACAATTACTTCCTTGGCCAGCATTTTGGTTCTCAATCACTTTCTAAACAAACAAAACAACAGAGATCCGAGCATCTCTGAGATTGTCTGGGGAACATCAGTATCACTCTCCAACAGACCAGACAGGCTGTAGCAGGGGATTGATTCCCTTGTCATGTGCTGTGAAGTGTTTGTGAGGAAAAGTAATGGAAGTAGTGCAACGGAAGGGACAGCTGACGGCAAAAAACCTTAACTCAAAAAAACCTCTAGCCAAAACAAGAAAAACTGACCTCCCAAAACACTAACTGTTCTTGCAGATAATGAGGTGGATTTTTTTCCATGTAGTTTCTGTTTTAATGTTGGTAGATCTTGTCTGGCCCAGATTCTCTGGACATATCCCATAATTTCAAATATTGGACCTGCTAACAATCAGATGCTAAATAGAATTAAATGTCTGCTGACCATTTGGCGTCGAGCATCCCCATGTGAATCCACATAGGAATTCCCCTCAGACATTTGCTCTGAGTCAAAAGAGTTGTTGGATTTTCTTAAATGAGCAGAAAGGGAGTTAAGACTAAATACAAAATGTGTTCTTGGGTGAAACATTCTTCAGAAATTCTGCTGAAGTTAAGTGCCTTTATTATTGGAACAGTATTTTCGCCCTGGAATAATACCGATGGAAATCCACTAAATGTTACCATTCTGAAAACAATAAGGTTTTTTTGCACAGCTGAACTCGTCAAAAAGCACCTGGTTTTCTTTTAATGTTTTAGCATAGCTGCGAAAACATTTTGATGTATTTACTAAAATAATCAGTTTTCCCCCATACAAACCAGAAGCACCTGACTGAAACTGTTTATGTATGTTTTAGAGCTCCCCTTTAATACAGAAAAATCTGATTTGTGTTCTGTGCACTGATGGCCTTATGTTCTGTGCACTGATGGTACTCCTGTGTTGGCGTAATCTCAACTTGGATTCGAAATAAAGTCTAATAAAGTTGAAAAATTAAATACCAAAATCTGTCCTCGGAATTCTTTTACCGGAGGTGTAAGCTGGAGGAGCAGTTTGTGAAAGGGAACCTGACTTTGTCTACAGTATGGAACTGTAAATGCGTTGGGGAGGTTACAGACACGTGTGCTCCTGCCTAAGTTAGTGGTGGTTGGAGGAGTGCCGTGACCTTCCTGTTTCAGCAGCCAGATGGTCTGCGAGGAAGAAACTTGCTGACAAAATACTCCTGTCATCATTTGTCACCAAGGATAAAGCTCAAGCGAATGCAGAGGAAAATGACGCGGTCAAATTTAATTTGCTTGTAAAGGGCAAAGAATTAAAGCTCACTCTTCAGCCCAGTGTCTTTCTTTACAAACCTGCCCTCCCGCAGAAGGGCCTCCCCCGCAGGCAAACTGCCCATCGGGGCTTGAAATGCAGCCCGTCGGGGTGGGAATGTAAAAGCTGTGGGGAGCATCCAGCGCTGGCAGGGCTGCAGTTCGGTGCCTTCACCGTGACACAGCAAACCTTCCACAAGTCAAAAGAAAATGTACTTAAATTAACTCACGCCTGAGAAGAAGTAATATGACTAGGGGTGAAATCACTGCAGTTAATAAATACAACATTAATAAATGTAGTATTAAATATTAAATGTATTAATAAATATAACATTACTGATCACTGCCAGGAAGGCCAACAGCAGAAAACCTGGGTGCCACCACACACCTCTTGAGCAAGACTCAAGTATGTTGCCTTCTAAGGCTGATGACAAATTGGATTTAAGCACCCATCTGTATTTCTGCAAATGCATAAAAAGAAATTTCATTGTGAACTGGATCTTAGACGGCTTTGCTTTAATTATCATTCTGTAAAAGAATAAATAGATTAATAGCCTAACACCACACCCAATCTCAGAGGGATGCCAGGGACATAATTAGAGCTGTTCGATACCATGGTGATGGTCTGCAGACCCATCAGGGCACAATAAAGAGCACCCTATTCTCTTTTAACATTTTATTCCTTAGGTTTGAAACATTCAGTCACGCGTGCTATGCAATTCAAGTAATACACAACATGAAGTTACTACACAGTTACAACAGACTGAAACCAAACTAAGCCATGTGTTTATCATAAATATTATTTACATTATACCAAACTTCTTGCCTTGTTACAATTCTTCTTTCTTCTCCCAGATCATGAAAAATATGTGTTCCTTGCTCCAGTTAGAATGCAAGAGACAAACAAACCTCTGTACATAAACGGCAGAGCTTACAGGAGGGAACTGAATTTTTCTCTTCTCCCTAACTACCGAAACACCACAAGCTACACACTTCAAAAAGGAAAAAAAAAACACAAAAAAACCACTTTAGACTTTTTAACTGGAGCTGACTCTTGATCTCAAGCAGCGTGACACAGTATGTCCCTTACTAGTACAGTACATGTAACACCAAAACAAGATTACACTTTTTTTTCACTTCATCTAATGGCTATTAGTGATCCCTCCCCTAGAAAATTGAAAGTTCAGCTACTTCTTTTCTGCTTTGTTCAAGTAGCTTCTTAGCTAGCTTTCTTCCTCTGATTTATGTTACTTGCATGCAAGTCATTATTCTGGCAGATGTAAAATAAGCTTCCCACAGAAAAGGGTTGTATTTAACAGCAGCAACTCGCTGGACCAAGCCAATCATTCAGTCAACAAAGAAAACAGATCTTCCTGCCGCTGCAAGTTAAGTTAATGATGTCTTATCCTGCTGATTTCAAAGACAAAGGAAATCTGGTGTTTCTAAACAAATTTACGTCCTTTAAGATCCAAATGTTTCAATGTGAAATTTGGGGAAGGTGTACGTGCCAACCCCTTTCAAGGAGCAGGGGAAAGTGCCTAGATGTATGTTCAGCATGCACTGATACATCGTATTGACAAATAACCGGTGAAGGGAACTTTGTTCCATTTCTTTTTGCCTTTTAAAAGCTCCCTGCCTTGTTGGCCTTTGGAGCTTCTGCTTGGCAGCTTACTAGACGCTGGCCCCCAGGCTGGTGCACATGTTTTGCATGTCCCTTTTCTCCCTGTACCCTGAGGTGCTCCCACGGTGGTGAGGCTCACAAGGAGGAGGTCCTTGCAGAGTCCCACCTCCTCCCACAGAACTATGTATTCATCTGTAATGCTTGGTCACCCCCAAATCCACACCGTGCCATGCTGGGCCTCGCTTCAGACATGGCTGGCCTCTTCCATCCAGCAGTAGCTGGTCACCCTCCTGCAGCACCATGGTTTGTGTTTGAGGCTGCTCTGTGAAGCTCTTGGTGCTCTGCAATGTGATGCAGTCAACAAAAAGTGAAGAATTCATTTCCCTCTGAAGCGCTCGACCATTTTTACAGCTTGAGCCCCCTCTTTGATCTGTAACACAGTATCTCCTTTAGAAGAAGAAAAAATAGAACAAAGAAATTCAAAATCTGAAATGATACCTTGGCTTCCACTGCCAATTTTGCGAAAGGCGTGTAACTAAAGCTGCAAGCTGAGGGAAAAGGCTCCCAGCTCAGAATGGAAACCAGTGACACTGATACGCCTGCAGAGAGAAGCACATCAAGGGCAGGGAGGAGGAGGGAAAGATGAGCAGAGAGCAAGCCACTCGTTAACCTGGCTACACCACATCGTCTTCTTGAGGCTCCAGAGCCAGGAGAGAGGATGTACAGTCTCTCTTCTCTTCTTGAAGACACAGGCTTTGGCTCTCTTGTTTCCAGTACGTTCTACCATCAGCTCCTAACTGCACTGCTCCACTGGCCACCAGCTGCAGGGCGATGGGAAAAGCCCGGCACTCGGCTTCTTTAACCTTTTCGGACAGTGTCTCCTCGGTGTCATCTGCCTTCACAGATACCGGCTCCTGGTGGATCACTGCTTTTGGACTAGATTCCTCCTGAAAGGGGAATATTGGCAGTCTTTCAGAAGAGGCTGGTGAACAGGCTCAGAAAAGTTATGGATGATGCAGTTGGGACAGAGAAGGTCTCATGAGAGATCTCGGTGAGCACATCTGTAGCTGTGTTCAGGAGGCTTAAAGTACATCTGGAGAAGCTTACAACCTCCATTAGGAGGTACATTACATTATATTAGGGGGTACAGCGGGGAGAGAGACATGAGCTACAAGATTCAGAGGGCAGTTTACTGAGGTCAGGAAAAACTGAAGATAAAAAGGTCATATGAAGGAAGAAGACAGGACCTCAAGAAACCACAAATGCAACATGTCCCCCACATCTTCCTGTTTTTACTGGTAACAATCCCAAGATTTCCACACATTTACAGAATCACGGAATGATATAAGGTTGGAAGGGACCTCTGGAGATCATCTAGTCAACCCCCTTGCCAAAGCACGTCCGCCTAGAGCAGCTTACACAGGAGAGTGTCCACGCAGGTATTGAATGTCTCTAGAGAAGGAGACTCCACCACCTCTCTGGACAGTCTGTTCCAGTGCTCTGCCACCCTCAAAGTAAAGAAGTTCCTCCTCATGTTTAGATGGAACTTCTTATATTCAAGTTTGTGCGCATTTCCTCTTGTCCTATCTCTGGGCATCACTGAAAAAATACTGGCTCCATCCTCTTGACACGATCCCTTTGCATTGATCAGATCCCCCCTCAGTCTTCTCCAGACTAAAAAGACCCAAATCCCTCGGCCTTTCCTCGTAAGAGAGATGTTAATCATCTTGGTAGCCCTCTGCTCTATCCTCTCCAGCAGTTCCCTGTCCTTCTTGAACTGGGGAGCCCAGAACTGGACACAGTACTCCAGAAGGGGCCTCACCAGGGCAGAGCAGAGGGGCTACTCTACCTGCTGCTCTTCTGCTACCTCTTCCTGCTTCTGCCTTCAGAAAGAAAAGAAAAAAGAAAACTCTTTTTCATAACTTACTCGGTGTTAGGCAAGAGGACACTTACCAGAACAAAATGCACGGTGCAGCCTGTGACTTTGAATCCACTTTGCAGGGCTTGCTGATGGGCATTTCCATCCTTGATTGGTGGGAAAAATGAAGGGGAAGCATTCAAAATTTTCCCTGGGCATCAGTGTGAGAGGAGAAAAAAAAGTGAAAAAAATAAAATCAATTTGAACTGAATTTCCTTTAAAAATAAAAGTGAGATGGGATTATCAGTTCAAAACAACAGTGTTGAGGACCACTCAGGAGTTTAAATGGTCTGAACTGCAGTCAGAATATAACAGGGCATGTTCAGATTCAGGTTAAAAAGAATGAAGTATACATGGTGTTACGACCCCTAAGGAAACCTGAGGAAGCACTGCTCTGAGCTGAGGAAATACTGCTCTTCCAGGAACACAGGTGATGGGGTGCAGGCTGTGGCAGTAGCCAGGGAAGCACATTTCAGTTAAGACCAAGGATCTCATTTGCTTTTCCATCTGTGGATGGACAATGTCGTAAGTCTCTCCCCTCCCAGGTGACCAGCCCTCGTGCTGCACATGAGGGGCTTGGAAGTGGACTTCATGCTGCATGCTCATGCACAGCCATTGCACAGATGGAAGTGATCTTCATAGGAAACATCATTCCCAAAGGAGCCTGTCCAAGTGCAATGTGCATAGTGAGTGACTAACCTCTGAGCCAGGCCTTAGGAGCTGGCTCCTGGTGCCCACAGCCAAAAGGAAAGAGGAGTGTGTGTTCCCCCATCTGCTGGCCTGGAGCACATCTAAAGCAAGCTCTGCCCCCCAGCAGAACCACAGTTTCTCGGGGGTCTGTGATGGCTGCATTTCCAGCACACAGTCCAGAGCAGCGCTACGCTGTGCAGCCCTCAGGGCAGCGCAGAAGGGAGATCAACTGAGAAATCAGTCTCTCTCCCATGTTTTTCTGAGTGACAACTGCAGGGAGTAAGTGCAGCACAACTCCCCAGCACGGCTCCTTGACAAATGACACAGTTACGCTACCTGTCCCCTACTGCAGACAGAACCAAACTCCTTTTCGCCCTCCCAGAGGAGGCATTTCTCCTTCCCATCAGGAAGGCAGGCAGACCAACTGCAAACGTGAGTGTCAGCAAGGCTGTGAGAGATTTAACCAAAAGACAAAGAACCATGACTGTGTCATTCTGGTGAGACCAAGCACCCATATTTTAATTTCTCTTTTACAGTTACCATTTCTTACCTTTCCATTTTCTGAGAAAATGACCAGACAAAATTCTCATAAATCCTGACAGACATATTAGCTCAACAGCGAATTCTTCAAGAACTCGGTCAATCGTGCTGTCAAATTCAGAGCGACTCCCATATAACTTATGGTCAATCACCTAAAACACATCAAAAGCCATATCAAAGAAATAACTTTGTGTGAATGAGAGACACTACTTGGGCAACAAAGAGAATGCAAAACAGATTAATTCCAGGGAACTTGATGACTTTTAAGGTTATAAATTTTTACATTATTCAGGACATTTGTGATCTTTCACATTCATACAAACATTCCTGGTAACACCCCAGTCACTTGCTAGCTAACACTGGCTGTTTCACATAGGATGCCTTCTAGGATTTGGAGAAAACCAGCCCAAAGAGAAGCCAACTGCGTAAAGAGAAACATGGCTAATGTGGCATAGAGGGAAACAAAGGGGAACACATTGGAAAATACTGACCTCTTACTCCAGAATGTCTAGCTGAAGACTAAAGTAAAAATAATAATGACTCATTGACATCATCTCCACCAGTCAGTCTATAGTTGTTTACTGAAAATCATGAACTTATCTAAAAAGACAACAAACTTGTCAGACATTCTGTGTAAGGAGAGGAGTCAAGTCTTCTATTTCTACTCCACCTCTCAGCGGCAGCTCCCAAGCCAAGTGTTGATTTCTGACTCTGTTCACGAGGACATTAAAAAAAGGGGCTTACAAAGCTCCTGCCTATGGAAATGTGAATAAATTTTGACATAACTTTGTTTACCAGAGATCTGTCTTTATATTGCCAGAAAAAAAAAAGTAACATGAATCCAACTCAGCTGTTGAGGAAGATTGCTGAAAACTTTTTAATGCATGGAGAGTCTCCACCAGCATTTATTTCCATCTGTGCATAGCTGTACAAACATGATAACTGCTCAAAGTCATTAAACATTCAAAGCAGGAGTTCCTGGTGGGCTGTATTTGAAATCCCAAGTTGCTGTATGTTTTCAAAAGACACATTCTACACTTAGTCAAATATGATGACATCATGATGTTAGCATATTTGACTCTCCTTCTAAATCTTTGTTTTATGAAACAAACCAGTGAAAATTTCCATAACATAGTGCTACTTTACTGACTACAGGTAGGAGAAGAGACTTGTATGGTGCCGGTGAAAGTCATTGAATACAACACGAGTTTCTAAGAATGGACGAGCCAAGGAGACAACATGCTTATGTGTTTCTCAGAGCCTGAAGAATTACTGATTTCTGTTAAAGCTGGAAGCTGCACGGGCTACAGTCTCTGACCCAAATCATCAAAGCTCTTGCAGAAGGAGCATGTAAGTATACTGATTTCAGTGACATTCAAGCCCATCTCTAAATGTAGGCACATGCTTATTTTAAGTCCCTTCCTAACTCTGGACTGTAACATTCACTGAAGAGATGAGAAAGACACTCACAGCCTCCAGTGAGCACTGTGTTAGGTCCATGCAGCGTTCAGCCCTGTCTCTACTGATAACTTTGACAGCTTTGTGCTGCATCCACATAAAAGTTTTAAACAAAAGTGAAGCACAAATCCCTACCAAGCATCTCCTAAAGACCTATAGATTCAGTAGCTGTGAGCTGGTCATAAAAAGAAAATGAGTGTCTTTACCCTGGTGGGAATTCCAGCCCGGGCTGCATTTCGTAGTTCTTCCACACCAGACTTGTTGGAGATGACAAGCACAACTTGAGCACAACTGCCTGGCTCTTTTGCATAACTGATGAGCGCAGCAAGGTTTGTGCCTCAAATGAAGAGAGAGCAAACATTCATGAAACAGATGAACATCTATGTTACTGAGAATTGGCTCTCCATTCCGTTTATCTAACAAAAGTCTTATTTTCAACAACGGCATGAATAGAAGAGGACTAAGGAATCTGTGCACTAATCATGCTCATTTGTTAAGCAGTACAACACACCTTCTTGACTTCCAGTCAAAACCTTGGTTTTAGAAGGCTCCACTGAAAAAAAAGGCAAGGTGGACGCACTGGTATCAGGGTTGAATTCAGCCTCTCCTTTGTAAGGACATTTCTCTGTGTGATGATAAATGAAAGCTCACCTGTTCCAGAGATGAGAACAGCTACTTTAACTTTGTTCTTTCTGGGTTGGTGTTGACTCTCGACAAGAGTGCTATTCAGCAGGTGCTGGGGGCTGCTCAGCTGCAGAGCTTCTAGAAGATTCTTGACTTTGATACGAGAACCTCCTTCAAAAATATGAGGAAAATGTTAAAATAACTTAGATTTTACTTTTCCATCTAAATGTACTTTGTATAGTTTATTAATCATAAGTTTCAATTAAGAGAAAAACCTATCAGAAAAACCTGAATTTATGCTACCATTAATTGAACTACAAAAATCTGTACTACTTGAACAAACACTAGTGCTGATCTCTATGGACTCACAAAATTGTTTGCAAAGGCATGGATTTTTTAAGGATTATTCCCATCTTTGATATCTGTCTTCTTCTTTCTCTCATGTTGCAAAATTACACTAAAAATGATGTGGACAGAACTGAGGTTGCATTTTGGCTGCCCAAACTGCTCCCCAGGCTGTGTGGTCTCCAGGGGGACTTTGGCTCATCTCTTGCTCTATGTCAAGCAATGGACATACCAGAATGAAGACTCACCATCACATATGACTGTACACACCTGTGGCCTATCCTCAATCTTTGCATAGGATCCATAAGAGTTGGGAATGGGTTGGAAAGGAGGTGGGTTGATTATGAGTACAACTGTGGTAAAATATAATCAACTAAACAATGTTTGAGTCCTTACAGACAGTCATTAGAGGGATTTACTCAAGTCACAAACAGGTACTAGGTAAGATACTACTCAAGTTTCATCACTCTGAATACAAGTCATTAACTTCTCACTGCATTTGATAATGAAATCTAGTTGTGAGTGTATCAAGTGGCCTCCAGCCTAATCAAATAACAGAAAAAAGATATGAACTACAGAAACTTTGCAATAACGAATCTCTTCAGTGCTTACAGCACAGAGAATAACTGGTACCTCCCAGGAGATGCTCAGCACTTCACAGAGTCACATGCTAAACCAATTTACCCTGCATGAACTTAAAAAATTAAATAGCACATCCTAAAGTGGAAACCCCTCTGAGATGAAGCAGATGAACCTGTTACACCTTGAATCAAACCATAGTCTGTTTACTGAGTGTCTTCACTTCCCATTAGGACACTTGCTAACCTGTGTGACACGGAGCAACAACTTTCCCAATCAGCCAAGCTTCCTCATGTCTCTGTACATCCTTGAGAATATGCTGAGCCAGGTCCTTCTGCACAACCAAGACTGCACCAATTCCACAATTAAATGTCTGAGCCATCTCCTCCTCAGAGAGGCTTCCCTCCTTGTAAAGCCAGCAAAAGATTTCAGGAATCTTCCAACTGAGAGCATCTGAAAACGATTGAAATGTGTGCATGGTTACCACAAACGTTTGCTACCTGTCTTTTATTATATACAATGACAATGGTGTATTACAAGAGCTGATAGAGAGTAATTCTTGCTTTTTTAAGAATACTGTCCAAGGAGGACACTAACCCAACATTCAGTCAAATTTATAGGTGCTGCTTAGCTAGAGGTTTCTAGCCATAATTTGTGCAAGCCAAGTCTTCTCTAGGCTTTACATCTCTTCTGTAAGAGATAAAGGAGCCATGGGACAAATCATCTTCTGGCTTTTTTGTATTACTTAAGCAGATCCTGGTTTTCTGTTTCAAAGAATCAGTAATTAGTAGAAGAGTGTATAATTAGGTGTATTGATGGGCAGACTGGAACAGGGCTGGGTGTTCTACACACGGACGGGAAGCATGGATGGGCTTTCACAGTGACCCTACTCACACAGGCATTGCCTTAGGTTGTCTGTGGAAAGCTTGGTGGTGCAGACTTGAAATCTTGACTTCACTTTAGAAAACTAAAAATCCCTTGGGCTTGTTATCTTGTCTGTGGTTCCAGGCACTGGCAAGCAAGCTAGGCATCACCTAGTAAGCTGGGTTTATTCTTTTCCTTTCTAATTTCATTCCAGAGAAATACAGACAGACATACAGACACCTTCCTTCCCCCTCTCCCTATCCCCACAACATTTTTGGACTTCCATAAAAATGGTTTTCTTTAATATTTTGAACTTTTTAATACTTTGCCCACCTTTGGCTTACTTACAGATGTCAAATGCTAGTCTGTTGTGGGGAAGCTACCACCTACCATAAATCTGCATTTAATATGTATGTGTGTGTGTGTCTGTACATGTACTGTGGAAAGATATGGACCTGATGGAGCGGGTCCAGAGGAGGGCCACAAGGATGATCAGGGGGTTGGAGCACCTCTGCTACGAGGACAGGCTGAGGGAGCTGGGGTTGTTCAGCCTGGAGAAGAGGAGGCTCCGGGGAGACCTAATAGCAGCCTTCCAGTGCCTGAGGGGGTACTGAAAGCCTGAGCGTTCCTACAGGAAGGCTGGGGAGAGCCTGTTTACAAAGGCCTGTAGTGACAGGACAAGGGGAAATGGCTTTAAGCTGGAGGGGAGCAGATTTACATTGGAGATTAGGAGAAAGTTCTTTACTGTGAGGGTGGTGGAGCACTGGAACGGGTTGCCCAGGGAGGTGGTTGAGGCCCCATCCCTGGAGATACTCAAGGAGAGGCTCGACGAGGCCCTGGGCAACCTGGTCTAGTTGGGGGTGTCCCTGCTGACTGCGGGGAGGTCGGACTAGATGGCCTTTGGAGGTCCCTTCTGGCCTAGACAATTCTATGATTCTCTGATTCTAAATCATGCAAATTAATTCTCTCAACAAGCTTCACTGTTTGGTCAAAATGTTTAGTATGGAAAGGCGTCTTGCAGAACACACAATCTTCTCAAACACCTTTAGTCCTAGAGATGGGCTGCCCTCAAACTCTCCTTAAATTTTCCTTATAAATGACAGAGTGGTGATCATCAGCTTATGCTTGCTCAAAATAGGAATGCTTTTGGTAGGCTCTTTGGAAAAGCATTGACTTCAGGTCATTCAGTGTCCAACTATACAGACACATGCATTTCTGAGTATCTCTATAACTGAAGCTGAAAAGTCAAATCCATGCTATATATAAATTTTGTCAAACAGAAACAGTCATCTTTAATGTTTACCTAGGACAGCGCTGACATGTTCTGGCAGGATTCTGGAGATGCCTCCCAGCAAACCCTCCTCAGCAATGAAGGCAAAAGCCTTCACGTGCCCTGAGCGAAGGACGGGCAGCAAAGACGGACTGTACATTTTTGCTGGGGTCAGCAATATATCTCCTGCAACCAAAAGCATCAATTCAATCAATTTGTTTAAAAGGTCATTAGGTGTTCAGTGGGAATGCTTCTCTGAACAGGTTCCCTTCTGCTCTTTGTGGCAGACTGCACTGGGAAGCAGCAAGAAATGCTGGCCCACTCTTCCAAAACTGTGGAAGCAAGCCCCCATACTTACCCCAAAGACTGACAAACCCTAACCCACCCTGAAGTAAACAACCCTTGGCAGCACCTAGTTATGAAAATGACTGAACACAATTCATTTGCAGGTTTGGCTTTTGAAAAGAAAGATATTGTACCTAGAGTCTTGTCACCACAACTGCCAGGTGCTGGTGAGGAGTAGTGTAAGGAGGACATTAAAAGAATCTTCCTTATGATGCTAAAGCCACGGCCGTGAATCCCAGAAGAGGCCAGTCCAATAAGCACATCCTCCTCCTCAGCTCTCTGCAGCCCCAGGAGCATCTGCCCTCGCTCCACTGCACCAACCACAAAGCCAGCCAGGTCATACTCCCCAGAAGAATACATCCCAGCCACCTCAGCCATCTCCCTGCCTACATGGGGAGAGAAAGCAGTCAGCACTAGCTGTAAACATTCTTTATTGTTAACTTTAGCTCTATAGCATCTCCTAAAATAAGTAACATATCCAAGAGACATGCAGCCTAAGCAGTGCATTCAGATATATTTTTAAAATCCTTGTTGGTTTCTTACCTCACCTCAAGACTTCAAGAAAACAAAGTTTCATGACGTTACTGAAAGAATAATTTTTTTCTTTTTTTTCATTTCATGCTCCTTATCTGGCACCTCCCTGCTATGACTGAGTAGCAGAGGGAATGAAAACATATTAAGACTTCAGGAATGTAAGGCATCCAGTTTTGCTCTCCTTTGTACAAGGATAAATAAGCAAGAATAAGGACCCAAATGCATGAATAGTAAAAATCATCCCTCTCTGCTGACCTATTTTAGAGATAAGGAAGAGTTTAAGCCCAAATGCTTGACTCTTTTTTTCCACCAAACAGAAGCCAGCTGTTCTACTACCACATAGTGTTTCTGCCTACGAAGTCTATTTCACTAGTAATTGTTTCAACATTGGAACCTTCAAATCTCAAAGGAAAGGAGTGTCCATACCCAGGAAAGCACATCCTACATTTCTGCAAGCTTCAGCTATTCCTTCTTTGATTGTTTCAGTCACTTCAACATCAAGTTTGCCACAGGCAAAATAACTGAGGAAGAAGAGAGGCTCCGCTCCTTGAGCCAGGATGGCATTGACACACATGGCGACCAGGTCCTGACCGATGGTGTCGTGTCTCTTACATACCTGTGCAATCTGCAAAACATGGTGGGAATGAGTAGTGGTGACAAGAAATATGCAAAACTCAGACATTAATCAGTCAAATAAGCAGAAATCTTATTTTGCCTGAAAAGAATCACAAAAGAACATACATGCAGAAGACACACTGGTGCATCACCTAGTTTTTATCAAGAGAAAGCAGCTCATTCTCTTGCAAAGAAAAGAAAAATGTATTTTGTTTTCACTCCAATTCTAGCTCCAGCTACCCACAACTTGTCATTTCGGGTTGGCTGGTTGTTTGCTTTTTGGAATATTATGTCAAATCCAGAATATAAGGTGTCTAAAAGCAATTACAAATTCCCAGGATATTCATCAGAACATCCTAGTAATTTCCAAAAACAAGATCAAGTTGCTCAAACATCACTGTGTGTTCTGCTTTACTTTTGCATGCTAATTTCACAGGGCTACATGGCAGAACTGAAACAATTTGTTAAGTAGCTTTTTTCTTCTTCTCCAAGTCCACAGGGAATGAGATTCTTCACTCCCACCCTCCCCAAGGGGTCTTTTGATCTCAGCTCTCTCAGGTCACAGACAAAAACGTGGGCCTGTAGCTCCCTTGAAAGACAGGTCTTTCACAAAGCAATAATACTTCCCTCGGGAAGGCTGCTATTTGTTTTTTAAAAAAAAAACACTTTTCAAGGTGTTTGCATCCTACAACCTGATTCAGACATCATGACTTCTATAAAGCGGTGACATTTACACTACTTTATTACAAGCAGAGGTTTCTACACTGTCATGGATACACCCAAGCAGCTCCATTTGTGCCAACTGCTGATGTACATGCACAGTATCAGCTCACCCAGTGCAATTCATCTCTGTCAGTTACCACTTTAGGGTCTGAAATAGGACAAAGGTTACATATATACATGGATAAATTTTCAAGGTAACTACCTTTTACTGTCACAGCTCTATCAGTGTAGTTATAGCAGTGCAGAAAAGCTCAGTACAGAAAGATGGGCAAGGGAAAAATGCAGATAAATACTATTGCTGGCTTCAAAACAGTAACAGATCAGCACCTAAAGAAAGTCTGAATTTGGATTACAAGCCCGATTTCTTTCAGTGGCTGATGGATTTAGAAGTGCTATGGAAACCAGTTGTCCCATGTCCTTTGTTGCATTACAAAATCTCCCTCCCACTGATCTAGTAACAATTCATATAGTCATTAGCCAACTTTTTTTGGCCAAGGAAGAGTCTTGGGAACAATCTGTGTAAACACAGTTGGGAATGCCTCTCTGCCAAGCAGTTGGAACAAAGACACACAAGAGCCAGCACCAATTGCTTTTTCATGCTCAGAGGTGTCCAAGAATGTAACACTGCAAAGACCTTCTGGATTATATTGTTCAGTCTCCTGCTGTCGCAGGAAGCCACACAATATCATCATCCCACTACTAAAGGTATAAACACCAACTTGAAACAAGTTAAGTTGCTGTGTTTGACCAGTGAAAGGCAGCTTCGGATCTCCAACTCCTCTTTTGGCTGAAAGCCACCCTCTGCTTCAATATATATATATTCCTGGCTCAACTTATCCTATGTATTTTTGTGTAATTAGCATTCTTTATCTGTTGGCTTCTCTTCTGCTTTAATGTTTGTCACCTCCATCATTCTTTTCCATAGTGCCCTGACAAAGGTAACCATGCTACTTCTCCGCATACAATTTATTAAGCTAAGTCTGACAGTCATCCTGTCCTGACCTTTCTTAAAGCCAACAGGCCCTCTATTTTACAGGAGAAATTCTGGTTCTCAGTTTCTAAAGTGCTCAGCTATATATTTTGGTTTATTATCATTTTATCACAAAATCTCCAGAGGCTCCACATTCTCAATAACATACGCACAGGCCTTGCTCAAATGATCATCTACAAAGTTCAAATGACCATTGCAGTGCGCTTGAGATGTATTTAGAATGCTCAGAAGGGTGCAGAGCGTGCAATTAGCTGTGGCATTTGAAACAGTCTTGGGAGATAACATGAGCTTTGCTACAGCCAAGTTGCAAGTTACCTGCAGTTTAGGTCCAAGGCCTTTAGTTTGAGATACCAAGATAGGATCATCATAACCAGATGCTTTCAAGTCAAAGAAACCAGCAAAGCCTCCTACTTCTGAATGACTGCCTGCCAAGTACAAATATGTCAAGGATCATTTTTAAGGGAAATAAAAGACCCAAAACACTCTTCAAGGCAAGTACTGTAAATTATGATCTCTTGGAGAAGACGGCACTCTGTCCACTGACAGAAACATGCAGAGCTTTATGAAGCATGGACCCCAAGGCCACATATTTCGTGGTATTGTACATAGATCTTTATTATTCTGTTTGTGACCTATGGATTGTGTATAGCAAAGGTTAAACATTTTACCAAACTGTTAACAGCTCACCTTTTTCTTTATGTAGCTACTTTTTTCTAAGGGGGAAAAAATCAACAAGAAATTTTCCTCAGTAGATCACTGCTGAGAGTAAAGAACATAGTCTGAAGAGCACATAACAAGTTCAGTGATTGTTAGCCACACCCTAATAACTGTTTGGGTGTTGTACTTATATATACAGCTGGTAGGATCACTTCTGCCCAGTGACATACCAAGCCATTCCATTAATCCAGGAGTTAATTCTGTTCACTAGACTAACCTTGAAAAAGTGCAATCATCCCCACGTTAAGCCAACTATTTTTTAATTAAGCAAATGAGGAGTGATGAGAAAGAAATGAGAGTTTTCTTTCTTCATGGTGACCCCAGCCCAGCTTCTCAAGCTCAATTTCAATGCCAATACTGAGGAAATTCAAAGATTCTTCCCAGTCTTACCTGATCTGGTACCACTTACAACTGATGTTTCTGGCTGATGAAACAAAACATCACTGGTTACAGCTTCCACACGTCTCTCTTTGTATATTAGACCCCTGTGGAGAGAAAAGGACATGCTAGCAGCAGCAGTGACATTTTCTGCATAGACCATCATGCATGACACAAATAGGAACAATAGATATAAAACTCTGGACTAGCATCTGTTTCTGCTAGTGCCTTTGCTTACATACAGAGAGTGTTTGAGAAGTCGTATACCCCGATGGCCAATATCCTTCCTGTAAGTGGCACCCTTGAAATGTATGGCTGCTACACCCCTGTTGGCTTCTCCCAATGCTTTCATCAAGTCCTCTTTAACAGCAGTAATGGAGAGGACTCTGCCACCACTTGTCACCACTCTGCCATCCTTCAGCGTTGTGCCAGCATGGAACACCTCCAGTCCTAACTCTTTGGCTTGCAGCAGTCCTACAAAAGCAAAAGGAACTCTTGAGTATTTTAAATCACATACTATGTTGGCAAAGCAGTGAAGACTGAAAAAAGGGAGAACAGGCAAGAGAGAACAATAAGCAAGGGAGAAAAAGAATAAAGCCTCCCACTTTACCTTTCTTCCAAGAAACAGCATTACCACTGAAGGGTATCCCTCTCCCCTGGCCCCCAGACTCTCTTCTGACACATCCAGTTAGGACACAGATAACAAAGGAACAGAAATAAGAGATCCAGGAGCCATAGTAGGACGTATAACTAGCCTGTGCCAGGGCAAAACTGTGCTGAATATTGTGATTGTGAATAATTTGTGCAGGGCTTTTCTGTATGAAATCACAGTTCACAGCAGTTTACTGCTTGGATTTTCCCCTCTCCCTGATATTAAACCATTAACGTTAAAGTTACCCCAGCACTCCCCTAGCAAGTCTGCTGTGCCCACTCCACACAATTCCCTACCACACCTGGAATCAGTGCTCTACGAACACTTGTAGGTGGCTGTCAAATGTAGCTAAAAGAAATGTAGCTGAAACAAATGACATATTTTATTCTTTTAATTTGTTTCCAGGTATTTTCCTGTTAGAGGAAAGCAAGACTGTTCAGGGGGTTTTTTAGATACATGTTTTGAGGCGAAGATAAGGGTAGAGGAGGAACTGCTGCCATCGCTTGGAAAAAGTGAAACAGAGCAGTTTTCCCCTTACTGTCAGCTAGACGGTTTTTATAAACAAGTACACGGAACCTTTATACTTGCTGAAAGTACAGTGTGTTATGTTGCCACAGCATGGCCCTGACAAGGTCAAAGCTGAGCCCCAGCTGGCCTTGCTGTAATGGAAACCTAACTCCTTTCCGTGATGTTTTAGCAACTATTCCAGAACAAAATGTTTTTTAAAGCCATTAGAATGTGGGAATCAATGTGGAAAACAGGAAAAAAACCCAATAAAACCCACAACTGCAGGGCTTGGAGTATAATAATGAAAGAATGAATTTAATTATGTTGTTTTGACTTTTTCGTGATCAACAAGCAGAGTGGTCATACAACCTCACTCTTAAAGTTATGAATATCAACTTGAAAAAAGTTAAGTTCCTGAGACTGAGCAGTGAAAGGCAGCTTATTAGCAGAGAGATTCATTCAGTTATGTGGTTTGGATTTTTACAGTTACAGAAATGCAGAGTTCCACAGAATATCACTGACAAAACAAAATAAATACAGTGAGTGAACTGGAAGAGGAGAGTGGGCAAAGAGAACATGACAGCAGGTTTCTGCTCAGGGAGGAGGTTATGTTATATTGCTTTATCCCTGAGCGATGTAGGATAACCGGAGTTCTGAAAAAAATAAGGTGGCCTCGATATAATATCAAATGTCTGGGTTGCTTTACACAAGCAATAGTGTTGGACTGGCAAGGGAGTAACTGAAGGAAGTAAACATTTAAAAAAATTTAATCTTAATATTAAACCACAACAAGTTTAACACAGAAAAGGAGTATTGATCTGAAGTCCACATGCCCAACTTTCCAAAACCCCTTTGAGCCTTGTGGAAAAGAGGTCCTTATTAGTATTACACAGTAATGACCTGGCTGGCTGGCACAAGGGAAGGAACCAAGTTGATGGTGGAGGCATGAACCGCTGCTATTTTAAAGGCCACAGGTCCTCAAGTCTCACCCTTATCACCCGATCAGGCATTAGCTAAGATAACATGACCTCCTGGCAAGGGAGCAAAGCTAGGAAAAAGCAGTCACGTGCTGACAACGCTGTGGTCCATGTTTCCAGCACAGTTTGTGGAAGCACTCCACGTGGACACACCAGAGTTGCTCCAGGAGAACATAATTCCCCATCACATCTTATGTCAGCAACCAGCTACAGACAGAGCTTCAGATAATGATACGACTTTAAACATTTACCCTCTGTGCTACTTCGGACAGGCATACATTCTAATTAAAAGACCTCGCTGAACAGCTATCCCTTCCACAAGGACAAGAAGTGACAGATGAAGGCAGACTCTGATAGCGTGTGAGGGGTGGGATGGAGGAAAGCTCTATAGATCTCTGGGAGAAGAGTTATATGCAAACCTGCTGAAATACTACACTGAAATTAAATAGTAAACAACCTATTGCAGTTACCTGTTACTTCCATGCCTTTGTCACAATCTCCTGGGTATCCTGGACTTGCCATGACCACACACACAGCTGTACTATTTTCTGACCAGGCTGGCATGAAGCTGCAGAGTTTGCCATCAATTGTTGCTTGAATCACTTCATAAAAATCATTCTTAAGCAGTGGAAGAATAACCTGCAGAAAATTTTCATAGAGATAGAAGCCAATTTTTATTTTGCTGTCTTGTTGAAATTCAACATAAAGAAAATCCAATTAATCTGTAAAATCTCTATCTGCGAAACTGAAAATACTGCATTTCCCTGTGCTAGTAGATTTGAAAAGTACAGGTGAGGGTTAATTTGCAGCATCTTTTTCCGACAGTCACAAATTTACAAACAAGAGATGTGAGATTATGTAGAAGGAATATAAATTTAGGCCACTACCATTCTGCATTTATCCAGAAAAATAAAATCTGAGGAACAGCTCTTTAACTCATATTCTTTAACTAACAATTCACAGAAGCTGAGAAGCTAAAATTTTAATTTACCTCATACATCATCTGAGACATTCTTATTGAAATCTGCATGTTCAGGGGAAGGAAGACATAAATCCAAATGTATCACACACATTTCCTTAGGGTAACAGTCAGAGGTAAAAGAATAAAGCATATTTAAGTTTCCAGTACCTTTCACTCACCTGGCACTGAGGGTCACCAAACTGACATTTAAAGTTTAAAATTTTCAGACCATCTTTAGTAAGCATTAAACCTGTTTGCAGCACACCTGAACAGAAAGAACACAGCCAAGCAAATGAATTTAAGTGCTTCTTTTTCAAGAAGTCCTTTAAACACAACACAGTATTTTGGAACGTATGATGCATTTATGCAAACTGCAAGGAATTAGGAGCAGGGATTCTGCAAGCAGTTACACACAAGCCATAGTAATTCCACAATAACCAAAGTAGTGGCTAGCAACAACCTGAGGAACATTGCATCACATTTTAGACCAAACATAACAGAAAGCAACCCCTCTGCAGCAGTTGAGTTCCACCTTCTGCTACAGCCCTCTAATTGCAAGCATTCAGAAATCAGAAGGAACCAACATGTTGAGAAAAGCAGTTCCTGTAAAACCCCACTATGCAGACCTTGTGACTTTTTTACCATTAAGTGCACTATTGTTATGCATAAATATAGATGCATAACTCTGGATGTCAGGCAAAAATGCCAGAATTCACTACTTATACTAACAAAAAAAACCAAACAGAAACTTACTAATATGTGATTTCTACTACAACACACCTATAAGTATTCAGTCATCTAAAGCAGGCCTTTTGTTGTATCATCAGAAAACCAATTCCCAGAGAATAACAAGTGTTAAATTTTAAACCCCAAACAGCTTCAGGTCCTCCAGCATTACTCTGAAAATGCTCAGCTCCTACTAAATTCTTACTGTGGATTTGGACATTGTGAAAAAGTTACCAAATAGCAGAGAATACATTGCAGACTGGAACCCAACTCTTCACATGTGATCTCGACAGTCTTCAGTACCAAGAGCAGCCATTGGCATTAAGTGACAGCTACGAGTATCACTTTCCTTTTTCAAAACAGCCTTTAGACGAGGACCTTAAGAAAACTTACACTGCTGTATATAGAAGTGAACAGTACAACTGAACCCAAGTATATATTGTACCCTGAAATACAAAGAATCTGATTGCAACTGTTTTAATAAAAAATATTTAATAAAAATACAGTATATTTTATGGAGAAAAGATGAAAGTTCTTCTCTGCAAAGGAGCAGCTATAAACCAAACCAGTGAGGCTCAACACTGTGTGAAAAAAATAATTGCTTTTTAATTTAATTAAATATTATTTGGAATTCTAAAGCAATCTCTAACAATGAAACTGATCTCGATATGACTTTACCTTGTTTTTCAGTTGAATGTTTACTTACCTACATATGCTGTTCCTTCTTGTCTCATACTATCAACAACATGTTGAAGGACAGCAGCATTGATTTTCTCCAGAAGAACTTCTGGAACCTGACGATCAACATCAAACTGATTGAGACAGTGATGACATTTGCTGGACTAGCTCATAGGACCTGGAAGGACTGGGGTAAGTAAATGCCTCAGGCATGTTTTCTGCTGCCCCACTCCCAACCAGTGCACTCCTTCCATTAGGGTGCCACTGGCTGAAGGACAGACATGCTGATCCTCTGTCCTCCAAGATTTTTTGTTTGGTTCTTTCTTTAGAGGGACAATTTTAAGGAGGTTTGGGACACTGGCAACCTGGGCTGTACACAGAAAGATTGTTTCTGTACTTACAGAAAAACACACTAATAATGTACTTGGGCAGCATATTTAGAACAATGCAGTCAATTTTAAGAATAAGAACAAGAAACCCAAGGTTATGTTCAAGACACAAAGCCTCCAGTAATGCAGGGAATTTTGCAGGGACATTTGAAGTGATGCTAATATGAGCAGAGAAACATCAAGTTGAAGAATAACGGGAAAGGTAAAAGAGAGATCATTCCTCAGAACACTGGTTCATTAAATCCTAATGAATTACTGTTAAAGTTTAAGCCCTGTACTGCCCTTATACAAGCAAAGTATCAATCAATTCCAGAAGAAATCTAGCCTATGTGATAGAAACAAGTCTGAGCCCTAAAGGAGATATATTAACCACAGATGTGATTGGTCTTATCGCAGGCTGAGGAGGAGGACTGCTATACCTGAGGAACTGGGCAATAGGCTCCCATCCCTCCAGTGTTTGGGCCCTGGTCACCATCCAATAATCGTTTGTGGGCCTGGGCTGGTGGCATTGAGGCAACAGTGACACCATCCGTGAAGCACAAACACTGTTAAGAGATGCACACAAGACAGAAACAGTGATGATGTCCTGTCCTAAGGGAAGTTAACACTGCTGGTCGCAGGTTGAGGCACAGTTCCACCAGGAAAATTTAGGAATCAAAGACAGAAAGCAATAGGATGCACTTATTCTGCAGCAAGCCCACCAACTTGAAGGATTCCTTGAGCTTTCTTTCTCATTTTTAAATAATCAAGGGAAATGGTAGCCCTCATAACAATTCCTCTCTGATTAATTAGATCTTGACCTATCAATCATGTGGACATATGTTTACCTTAAGGCATGTGAATAGTCTTCATTGACTTGGCAGAATTATTCATATGTTTCACATTTAATGTGTGTGTTTGCAGATCTGGGGCCTAAATAAGCGTGAGGTATTCTCAGTGCAGGACAAACCTTGCACCTTAAACTTCTCTTCAGTTTTCACGTGGCATATAATATGCATGCTTAAGCTTTATCTTGCCACTGAGTAGTAATTCATGGTAACGTAAGTGCTAAGACAGGCACTAAATATTAGCACAAAATTATTGATGTAACAAGAATTACCAAGATAAAGTCCACACAAACATGTTTTAGGTCACCTTAGGAAAAAAAGATCATTTTCCACCTAAAAAGATCACCATAACTGCAGTTTTATGGCTAATGCAGAACTGACAACATACATTGATTAGTATGACATGAAATTGCTCAGATTGCATATTTACTTATGTTAAGTGCAAATAAACAAAAAAACGATTTAAAAAAAACCTTATGTGTTTATGCATAGAGCATAGCAATAATGCCAAAGAATAAAAGCACATAACCACACCATCGATCACATACAGAAAGTTCTTCCCCTTGAAGAAGTTCTTCAATAACAACCATCTCTCCAAACATTCTGTCCTGTACAAAAAAAATAAAAATCCCCAGTTAGTAAACATCTACTGGCTAAATAATGTTTTTATTTTCTTTTAACAGAAAAAACAAAGCATATGGAAAGTATCGGCTTGCTTGAATTGTGGTATGTTGAGCAAAGCCAATAGAATCTCATTTGGAGATAAGGATGAGACATTGAAATGCACCTTATTGAACCCAAAGAGTCAATGGAAAGGGAAAAATTTGTAGGGGCAGGGCAGCAGGAGTCAGCGCTGGAACGAGAGTTCTGTCGCAAACTCTACAAATCTTTGCTCACTACCCACTGTTTAGGGCAAACATGAAGAATTTGAGGATGATACCCAGAGAAATTCCTTAGTCAAATGGGCAAGTTTGTCCTGAAAATACTTTCTTCCTGTAGCCAGAATTACAAACTCACAGGCTACAGAACATCAAGAATTGGATTCCCACCGAATAATTAAAGATTTATCCACCTGCATAATCTCTTGGACAGCTCTGCAGGCTTCTTCTTTGCTGGCTGCAATAGTCACTTCTTTTCTAGCAGCAGGGCCCCTTGCCCGTACAACTCGTGCAGGAAAGTCTGTGCTTTAAATAAAAGCAAAAGTGAGATTCAGGCGTCCCTACTGCATCCAGTGAAATTATAAGTTTTAAGCTAACCGCCTCCCATATTCTTCCTGTTTTTCTGAACAGTTGAAGAATAACACTTCAGAAAAATACAGTCCTTGCTAGCCCATCATGCCATGGAGGTGAGATGCATCAAAAGACATGTGGCAGCAGGTCAAGGGAGGTGATTCTGCCCCTCTGCTCTCATGAGACCACACCTGGAGTACTGTGTCCAGCTCTGGAGCCCTCAGCACAGGAAAGACATAGATCTGTTGGAGCGAGTCCAAAGGAGGGCCATGAAAATGATCAGAGGGCTGGAGCACCTCTCGTATGAGCACAGGCTGAGGGAGCTGGGGTTGTTCAGCCTGGAGAAGAGAAGGCTCCGGGGAGACCTTATGGCGGCCTTCCAGTACCTGAAGGGGGACCCACAAGAAGTCTGTAGAGGGACTTTTTACAAGAGCATGTAGTGATAGGATGAGGGGTAATGGGTTCAAACTGAAAGAGGGGAGATTTAGATTAGATACCAGAAAGAAATTCTTTAGTGTGAGGGTGGTGAGACACTGGAGCAGGTTGCCCAGAGAAGTTGTGGATGCCCCATCCCTGGAAGTGTTTAAGGCCAGGCTGGATGGGGCTTTGAGCAACCTGCTCTAGTGGGAGGTGTCCCTGCCCATGGCAGGGGGGTTGGAACTCGATCTTTAAGGTCCCTGCCAACCTTTGCTAACCATTCTATGATTCTATAACTTTAACACCTTGCAGTTTCTTCATCTTTTCCTTGAGTTGGGTTACTGTGTTATTCCTGTCATAGGTCTGGAAAGATGAACTCATTGATTACTTACAGTTTTATAACACCAGATTACAGTATATAATTCTATAAACCGCTATAGAAGTTCTGTTAGGGGTTGTAATGTTAAGGCTGAGTCAGGTCTGGCATATAAAGGATATGTTAGAACTAGTGTAATTGCTCCACTTACTCTTAAACACAAACTAAATCTAGAAGAAAAAAAAAAAAGAATAAAACAGCATAACATTAACATATTTTAAATACACTTCATCCATTCACCTCTCTCCAGCTTGTGGACAGTGAAATAAAATGTCCCTTTTGAAGAGCTGATTCTACACATTACTAGCCTGTTTTCTGAAACAACATCTTCTTCCTCCTTTCCACAGGACTATTTATATTAGGACAAATATCAACCCTAGGTTTACAGAAGCAGCCAAAGCAGGCTCACACAAAGCTCCCTGTATGTACGCTGACCTGAGATACAGTTTTCCTTTTTGAATTTTATGCATGCTTACTACAGACATACAAGTTTTTGGCCTGTTCTCCTACATGGCAGTAATACAGACTAAATGCTGCTACAGAGCAAAGTCAGCGAAAAGGTTGTTTTTATTAAAAAAAATAAAAATTAAAATCCACTAGATTATACCAGTGACAGCAAAGACGAGGAGTCCATGAAACTGACACACGCAGCCACAGAGCAGTGTAGCTGAACACAGCAGCTGCTGTGAGGCTGGACCAAAATAGCCACAGTGGTAAGTTACTCTCCCAAAGGATCCCCAATGACTTCGGAGGCATTACCGCTCAAAGCAATTGCAGAGATATGCAGTTACATTCCTCTCTCCATGTAAGAGAGATGTTGTCTAGTCTTGAAGAAATATCCTCCTTAAGTTATGACTATTTGACCAGTTCCTCCCAAATCACTCCATAGATAGCATTCTGCTGGTATCTATCTGTGTAGAAATTATTCTTGACCTTACAGACAGATTTATTGAAATATTTTTCTCTGACACAATTTTTTTGCTTTTTTTAAATAGCTAACTAGCATCCTGAAGAAACTGATCAAAGGGAAGAAGAGCTGTGACCTGTGAAGAGAAAAATTGTCCTGTTTAGGTCCCTGCACCTTCACCATCTGTGTCTAATTACAGAACTAATTCATTCAGTAGCTACTTGAGAAGAACAACAGTTGAAGAATTACCAAGTTCTAGGCAACTATCATGGGTGAAGGCCAAATGCATAGACAACTTGACAGAGGAGTTTCCAGTTCCATACATACAGAATATGTACCTGATAATAAACCTACAAGCTTCCTGAGGATTGGTGAAGGCTTTCCATCTTGCTGTTGGGATCCCATGTCGATCCAGAAAGGCTTTGGCAAAACTGGTGTTGGATGCCAGCTGGGCTGCTTTTGCAGATGGTCCAAAACACCTAACTCCTGCTGCTTTTAAGTCATCAACAATCCCTAATTATTAAAATAGCAAAAGAACCAAGTCATCTCTTTGGAAACACCAAGTCATTTTGACAAAAGAAAAAAACACATAACCATTCCAGCAGTCTGTTACGCTCTTCCTTGTCTCAGACAGGCAATTCATCCTTAAAATAAGATTCTGCATATCCAATGACCTGTTTCATCATTTAAGAGTCTTTAGCTCTTTACATCACTAAGGCACTGTCACAGTTACCACCCCATGACTATTACTGTCATGGGTGGTCTGGATGTTCTGGACATCATTAGGATGTCTGGTACTTCTGTTCACTATTTAAGACAGGGAGATCTTACCTCACATTACTTTAAATGTACCTGATGGTCTGAGTACTGTTGCATACAGCAACAATGTTAGGCCTGTTCCAAGAAAATTCTTTATATAAAGGAAAGCAGAGCAGAAGATACAAGAGGAACTTGTAACCATTAATGACTCTTGATCCTGCATTATTTCCCCTGCTGATTTCTAACATACAAAAAACCAGCATATAGCTATGAAGCCAAGTGTTTTAAATGACTACGATTTATATCTACAAGATAATCCAATTTTTTTTGCTCTTCAGTTTAATTAAGTCAGTGTGTGTCCTAAGATCTGAAAGTGGTCGTTTTAAAGCAGACTTCAAGGTGCTGATTTTTTCTGTCAAGTTAATTTATTTCAGCCTTACCAGCTGCTAAAAGAGCTTCTTGTCCAACTAACACAAGCCCAATGTTATGATCTTTGCAGAACTGGGTAACAATCGTGTGATTGCTCACTAATACAGCTGAAAAGGAAAAAAAAAAATATAATTAAGTTACCACTGTAAAGCCTAATAAGAGATGGGACATGAGAATATCATTGTTCCATTGCCCTAAGAAGTATGATTAAAATAATGAAACAGCCCCCATGAAGGCAAAATAAAACAAACAATGTAACAATGATAACAGAGTCCAGAAGAAACACTGAACAATTTGCACTACTATATTTAGAGCACATCTGCTAACTTGGTAAATGTATTTTATTTGCTATATGTAATCAGTATAAACTTTTAAAGGCTGCTTATCTGCTTTAACAAAAAAAAAAAAGAAAATAAAACTACAAGTTTGTAGGGAAACTCAATTTCAACGTCTGAGTAAAGATTTACTCAATGACAGTGCATGATGTAGCTAAATTTAGCTGAGTAGACTGGGCAGACACCAGAGAAATTTCTATCCAGAAGTTAATAAGCTCGAGCCTTCTATTCCTCTGTTATATTTTTCTGAAATTGGTAAGTGAATTTAAGCATAACAGTGGGAGGAAAGAGATGAGGTGTAGAAATACACAGTCTCATATAAACCTCACTATCTTAAGAAGCTAGGCTAAAAACAGATAGAGTATGATGTTTAATTAGGCAGTTCTAAAATTCAGAAACAAAACACACAGGAAAAAAATAAATATGTGCCTCAATTTGTGGTACCAGTAAAAGAGAAGAGTAACTGTTACCTCCTACTGACTCAACACAAATGTGGTCAGTTTTGTTTCAGTTCCAACGCCCATATTCCTGATTACTTGGCATAATATTCTATTTTTCTCCCCCTTTTTACCTGAATTTGAAATTTTTCCATTATCAGCTGTTCCTGCATTCCCTGGAGCAACAAACACATGCTTTACATGTGGAGACTGGGCCAACTTCCAAGCCAGTGCATGCTCTCTCCCTCCACTGCCAATCACAAGCACTCGATCAGCCATTAACCTGTGCAAACCCAGAATCATCATATATAGTACCATCTATTTATTTCACAAATCCATGTAAAAATAAGCAAAAATATATAAATTATATCTTTCACTTGTAATCGGCAAGTAGTATCAATCCAGTTTGTATTAGCAAGGTATCTATAAGACATCTGAACAAAGTGACTGTACTAGTAGTGTGACTGGATGGATGCAGCATTCACATTTGGTTTAAATATTGACAACAGTGAAATCACTGAGAATTTTTTCCACTTACTTCAGCATAGTCAAGATTTCCTCTCTTAAGTATCCACACTGAAATAACCTTGTCATGACTTGGTCTCATCAAGTCCTTTGCACAACTACTCAGGACAGCACAGAGCATCATACAAATGCTCTACGTGACTTACCAGATAAATGTATTTCAAACTGAGCACTGTGGTCAATCTAGGAACTTTTATGAGTGTAAACATCCTCCGTGATAAATGGCAAAGGCAGTTTTCAGAACAGATTTTATACTTTGACAATTGCTAAGAGGGTAACTTCAGCAGAACAGCATGCTCCATAAAAGAACAACTGTTAATTTCACTAGCACACTGACATTTAAAACAGTCCCTCAATAATATTTCTAGGCAAATTAGTTTTAATTTATTTCAGAAATATTATCATACTCAACATAGGTCACATCTGCAAACTTAATTTTTCCATATGTGCTGAATATGGACAAATGTCAGAAAGAACAAACACCCCAGAACATGACCTTTAAGGAAGATGTTAATGGCATAAACCAGTCCTTACCCAGGAAAGAGATAATAAATTAAAGATACCACAAAGCACATGTTGCTTTCAAGCAACATGTCAGCAATCTTGCTCCCAAGAAATCGTAACCATTGATTTGAGTTCATTACAGTTTCCAAAGGCAAACAGAAACTAAATGGCGACACTAAGGCATATTTCAGAAAAGATGTTAATAGAACTGTGATAAATCAATAATCATGTTTCAAGTTCCTAAGACAGCATTAAGATGTCTTAACCCAGTATCGGCAAAATAAAATTTAACTATATATATTTTCATAATTATTAAATTGTCCAAGTACAATATAAGTACTTCAAGTAGCCTCACCTTGGGGATTACAGATCGTTGTGGATTACCAAAGAGACTAATTTTGAGTTTTAGGTATAGTGCTCTAGGCGTATAAACACAGAGCATATGCTTAATGCTCTATCAATCGCCAGAGTGATTTCCTTGCAAAAGACTTTTCTAAGCCTTTATACTGTGTAACTATCTAATATGTCAGATTTCGTCTTTCCTTTTGTCACTGCTTGACAAATAATTCTGGAGTCACTAGAAAGTTGCTGTGAACTTAAAAGTGAAGGGTTACAACTGCTCTAACAAAGACATCAACAAAGCATCATTAGGCACTACGGTCCAACCATTATTGACAATAATCAAAGCGTTTTTAAAAGAAAAAATAGGTTTTCCCTTAAATATAATTTCACAATTCATTGAAGTTTTCTAAGGCAGAATAAATTAAAGTTCCTGACTAGGAATACAGCAAAACCAAGCAGTGCCTCCTAGCCTATGGAAAAAATGCACATTTCCATTCCACATCACAGCAAAGACACTAATGACATTTTTTACAAAGGAATTCAAAAGAGCGGTGGAAGAAAAGAAAGTTGGTAAGACAGCTGGTCCTAGAGGACAGGCTGTAGAGAGGGACATCTCACTTGAATCATCTTCCCTTACCGTGTCAGACCCTGCTGTTTGTCCACACAAAAGGCTGAAGAGTCCTCCAGATAGATTCAAGTTCTTCCTCCAACTCCTGCTTCAGATCCCAATGATTTCTGATCTCCTAAAGACAAGGGCAAGAATCTCACTTGAATCATCTTCCCTTACCGTGTCAGACCCTGCTGTTTGTCCACACGAAAGGCTGAAGAGTCCTCCAGATGGATTCAAGTTCTTCCTTCAACTCCTGCTTCAGATTCCAACGATTTCTGATCTCCTAAAGACAAGGGCAAGAGGGTGAAAGAAGCAGACAGACCCGCATGCTGCCCTGTCCTCTTTTATCATCCTATTTAACAGGAGGATCCCCAGCAGGATCCCCGTAACGTCACCCGCCCTTCAAAACAGACCTCCCTGCAGACTTCAGCAGCATGGACCATTCTCCTCTCTTTCCTTTTTTCCTTAGCTAGCAACAAAAACAACTCCTCCCCACCAATCAGTCCTACAACCTTAATAGTATTCAACCCTAGGGGGAAAAAGAAAAAAAAAAAAAAGAAGCCATAATGTGGCATCCAAAAGCTGAGATCATTCCTCAGATCTCGTGTTAAGTGCAATTTTATATGCTTTGACAAGGAAAGAATCTCAAAGATAATTTGTAAAAATAAAACACAGCTTTCATGGTCAACAGCTAAACAGAAACACTCAGTTAAAACTTGCTTACATAACTTCCACAGACCTATTCTTTGTAATGGAAGATATTCTTAGATGTATATATAAAGGTTATTTTAATATTTAGCACATACTGGAATTGTGCGCCCCTTAATTACTACCCTTTTTACCTTTTGAAGAAATTTAATACGAGCAGAGCCAGAGGTACAATGTATAATAGGTGTTATTTTATTCTCCACTGGTTCCTACACCATCCTCTTCCACAGCCTAATCCTTTCATGATAGTATCTGAAATCCTTTGGTTAACATTTGGCAGGCTTCACTGAAA